>NC_064849.1:108382631-108710207 GCF_024139225.1 Suncus etruscus | reverse complement strand
CTTGGTATCTTTCTTTTGGGGGGGGTAATCTTTCTTATTAGAAATTAGTTTGACTTTAATGATTCAGAACAATTGTCTTTAAATACTTGTACTTTTCATCTTCAAGCGTGTAAGTTCTCTGTATATGATGCAATAGATTCCTATTTTTTCCAAACGTATTTTAAGAAGCAATTTATCAAATTATTATGTGAGGAAAGATTATTCTCTATTTGAATTCCAGAAATTCTATGAGTTGCATACTTGCTAACCCAGATGTCATTATTACAAACATGACAACAGTGAACACCTGAACAGATATTGAGGTATTGTATTACCCATAAAATAGAAAATAGCATGTACTTGCAAATAAATTATTAATCTTACAGTAGATGGATGGGAGAAGATTGGAAAGGAAATCGTAGAACTACTTATTCAGAAGAGATCATGATATTCTGCTTATTATCAATAAGACCCAGAAAATAAGACTAAGAAACAGAACAGAGGAAGTCATGACAAAATCTAATTAAAAATAAGCAATATAGCCCAGTTTTTGATGCTGAATTGAACTATTGATTGTTCCTTTTTGAAGATTTTTTTAAGATTTCGAGAAGTCACAATATTCTGGGTAGATTGCATCAACATAACACCTTAAGACCCTGAAATATGCCTTGGCTAACTACCAGGATATACTTGTCCTACAAGTCCAGATGAACTAGTGGATATTTTTTTAAATTAATTTATTTAAATTCTCTTGTCCTCTCCCCTACCTAACTATGATGCAGACAATTTTTTCTCCCTCCCTCCCTCCCTCCTTCCCTCCCTCCCTCCCTCCCTCCCTCCTTCCCTCCCTCCCTCCCTCCTTCCCTCCCTCCCTCCCTCCTTCCCTCCCTCCCTCCCTCCCTCCCTCCCTCCCTCCCTTCCTTCCTTCCTTCCTTCCTTCCTTCCTTCCTTCCTTCCTTCCTTCCTTCCTTCCTTCCTTCCTTCCTTCCTTCCTTCCTTCCTTCCTTCCTCCTCTTTTTCTTTCTTCTTTCCTTTCTTCCTTCATTTCTCCCTCCCTCCTCTTTTTCTTTCTTCCTTTCTCTCTCTTTCTCTCTCTCTCTTTCTCTTCTCTTTCTTTCTTTCTTTTCTTTCTTTCTTTCTTCCTTTCTTTCTCTTTCTTTCTTTCTTTCTTTCTTTCTTTCTTTCTTTCTTTCTTTCTTTCTTTCTTTCTTTCTTTCTTTCTTTCTTTCTTTCTTTCTTTCTTTCTTTCTTTCTTTCTTTCTTTCTTTCTTTCTTCTTTCTTTCTTTCTTTCTTTCTTTCTTTCTTTCTTTCTTTCTTTCTTTCTTTCTTTCTTTCTTTCTTTCTTTCTTTCTTTCTTTCTTTCTTTCTTCCTTCCTTCCTTCTTTCTTTCTCTTCCTTCCTTCCTTCCTTCCTTCCTTCCTTCCTTCCTTCCTTCCTTCCTTCCTTCCTTCCTTCTTTCTTTCTTTCTTTCTTTCTTTCTTTCTTTCTTTCTTTCTTTCTTTCTTTCTTTCTTTCTTTCTTTCTTTCTTTCTTTCTTTCTTTCTTTCTTTCTTTCTTTCTTTCTTCGTTTCTTTTTTTCTTGTCTTTTTTTCTTTTTCTTTCTTGCCTTTCTTCTTTCATCTTTCTTTTTCTTTCTTCTTTCATTTTTCTTTCTTTTCTTTATTTCCTTTTTCTTTTCTTTTTCTTTCTTTGGTTTCTTTTCTCCTCTTTCCTTTTCTTTCTCTCTTTCTTTTTTCCTTCTTTATTTTCTTTCTTTTCTTCTTTACTTTTTTTCCTTTCTTCTTTTTCTTCTTTCTCTTTTCTTTCCTTATTTTCTTTTTCTTTCTTTCCTTTCTTTTTCTCTCTTTTCTTTCTTCTTTCTCCTTTCTCTCCCTTTCTTCTTTCTTTTTCATTCTTTCTTTCCTTACTTTTTTCTTTATATACATATTTGTAATATGTATATTATTGACAATTTTGTTACTGAAGGAGCACCTTGCATGTTGCTTTATTTCCTTTCAGCTGCAAGTTCTTGTCCAGAGTGATTATTTCCAGTTATCATTGTTATAGTTTTCCCTTCTGTGTCCTAACTACACTACCTGGCTATTTGCCTATGTTTGTAAGCTCCTACCATGGATGGTCCTCATGGTCCTCCTAATCCTCCTAGCCCTCATCCCTGTTATCTCTGGATATGAAATGTTTTATGCTAAGTGAAGTGAGTCAGAGGGGAAGAGATAGATATAGAATAATCACATACTATAGGAATATAAAAATTATATTATAGATAATTTTGTTCATATTATTGGCTGGCAATAATAATAGTGCCACTAGCAATGTGTTTTCTCTTTGCCCTTCACTTTCACAGTATCAGATGGATCTAACCTATTTAGTAAATGTTATATATCTATAAAAATTATTATTGACTAAAATTATAAAAAGTAAAAATATCTGCTAAATTTTACAGGGAATTTTTTTTGTTTTAAACACTGAAATAATTACATATTTTCTTTATATATATATATATCTTTATTTAAGCACCAGGATTACAAGCATGTTTATAGTTGGGTTTTAGTCATAAACAGAATACCTCCACTTCACCAGTGCAACATTCCCACCACCAATGCCCCATTTTCTACTTGATCCTTATCAATCTCACACTTAGATCATTGAATGTTTTGTATTCCATGAGTAATGTACAGAAAGACTATTTCTATATTATCTGCTCTAGTTCCCAAACTACTATTTTGTGTACAGAAATGTGAGATCACAAAAACAATACAAAACAAATCAAAACAAAAAACTGGCACTGGGCCTTAATCTTATACAGATTACTTTGAAAGTCTATATTTTGTTTGTGTAACTAGTTTGGTGCTTACCAACCACTTCTCTCTTTCTTCTGTCACCTGATGCTGGACTTGATAATTTTATAAGGTCAGTTGTGCCACATTTTCTATTAATTTACATTATAGAAAGCATAAATAGGCCATCTTTTTAACTTGGAATAGTAGTTATAGGAACACAGCATATAAAAGCACTGAAGTTTGGCTGGAAAAAAATGTAGGTGACACCTGCTGTATAAAAGCAAACCTTCCCTGCACTGTTTTCTATTGAAAATCATGATGCCTCACAATAGCTACTTTCTTGCAATGGCTAGTACAATATCACATAGAAACAGCATATGTTTACTTCTGTACATTATATACCCATGATAAGTCTTGGCAATGAACTTGTTTATACCTAGTGAGAATAGGTAAAATGCAAGACAAAGAAAAGGCATCCAATATGTTCCAATAACTATTTATTTTCACTAAACATAAACATATTCTTTAGAGACAGAGATGGAAAAGAATAATAAAAAACCAATAAAAGAAGGGCACTTGTGTGGATGTAGGGGAGAACAGATGGAAATGGCATGTTTGGGCTTGAGCAAAGCCTAGCTTTCTTCCTGTGCTCTGCTTTCTTATGGGGCATGACAGTGCTTATGCTTTCTTTCTTGGGTTCTTACATTTTATTAGTTTTGTCACTCACAGACCATCTATAACATGAACCCTAATTTTTATTCTGAGACTCCTATGTTATACCTCATGAAAATTTATCTGATTAATTCCTATAAGTGATGGTTAGAATTCAGTGTGCCACTTTGTTATTTTGTTTTTAATGGGCAGTGTAAAAACATTTTTACACATGATTTGCATGTGTAAGTCAAATAGGCTTCAAAATAGTCTGCATCCAAATCTGGTTTCCAGTTTTAAATTGGACTTAATGATATTGGATACATTTTTTGTTTTGTTTTATGGCCACATTTAACTGTATTTAGAAGACAAATCCTGGCTTTGGATCTCTCCAGTTATTTGAAAAAAAAAATAATAGATCATCAGCTTGAATCCTGGAACATGTGGCATTTCTTTTTGTTTTTGATAAGAGTTTCAAGCTACTGAATTAAAGCTGCAAATGCTGGAATAAGATTACTTGTGTATGATCTGGCTATGAGCATCTCTAGCCATGAAATTGTCATGACTGATTTAGTCTTCTCAGTGATCACTTTCAAAATATTGAAAAGGAATATTTACAGTATCTACTTCAGAGAATTAAGATACAAACACATCTTGCTTTATTGTTCCTGTAGGTTTATTTTCGCCATTTATTTATTTATAAATGTAAGGTTTTTGGCAACCCAGCTCCTGAGAAGTCTATCTGGACTTTTTTTCCAATCTCATGTGTTCACTTTCTGTCTCAGATACTTTTTGGTAATTCTTCCAGTATTTCAGATGTCATTAAGACTTTTAATATTTCAAAGATTTTACTATTAGATTTGTTATTGTGATTTATAATTAGTGACCTCATATTCTATTGACCTTGTTCCATGACTATGCCTATATATAACATGGTGACATTTATTGATATATTTATGTTTTAACTATTGCACCAACTGGCCATTCTCCCCTATCTCTGTCTCACTTAGCTTTTCTATTCTCTTAACTAAAACTAAAATTTGGCGAATTAATAACTCTAGTATTTATGTATCCAAGTGAAAAGAAATGAAGTGATGTGCTTTTCTTATATTCAATCAAAAACAAGAAATGATTAAAATAGGGTTGGAAGCAGAGAGCAAACAAATACAGACTAAAATCTAGACTTCTTGTATTAAAAAGTTAGCCAAATTTTGAATTCAAAAAGTTTTTTGAAGGAGATTAAAAGTATTCTCCAGTGAATTACTGAATGACAAGAAAGTAAAAAAAGCCTCATTGGTGAGGAAGCACAAGTTCAGTGGTCCAATAGGTTAAATCAAATGCAATGTTTTTTTTTTAATTCTAAATTTATAAACTTAATTTTTCTTTTGTTTTGGGTCCACGTTAGGCAGTGCTTCAGGTCTTACTACTGACTTGGATGCTTGAGACAGCTACCTGCAAGCGACTGAACAGAAGAAAATATTTGTACACAGTACATTAGATTAAGGACATATATCCAAGATTTATAAAACACCCACAAAACTCAACCACTGTAGTTCTTTTTCAGGTGTGCACACTCAGGAACTCTTAGGGTTTACTTCTGGTTCTGCTCTCAGAAATTACTCCTGGGAGGCTCTGGGAATCTTTTATGGGATTGAGGGATTGAAACCAGTTAGACCTTGCTCTGACTCCTGAACAATTTATTTCTTTACTTATTATTTCCTTATTTTTCTTCACTTATTATTTTTTTAACTTATTTGTTAAGTTAAATCCCCATCCTGGGCAATGACACAATTCTATGAAGATTGACAAAAGAAAGGAAGCTTTCAAAGAAAAGATTTAATAGAGCGTGGTTCAAGTAAAGAGGCCATCTCTCTCTTTCTCTCTCTCTCTCTCTCTCTCTCTCTCTCTCTCTCTCTCTCTATATATATATATATATATATATACATATACATATACATATATATATATATACATATACATATACATATATATATATATATTCATTTCTATTATATAAATGCAGCAAGGATGCAAGTATTAAATTAGAAGCTGCAACAAGCTATTCGATGGAGACATATACAATGGGGACAATGCTTAATTTGTTTGTAGCCAATCTGGGTTTGAGTTCCATGAATAGTCCCAATAAACGATCACCAACCACCAAACCAAAGTATACTGAATGATCGAAGATAAGTAAAATAAAATAAAAATAAACAAATAAAATAAAATAATATCAATTAATAATAAAATAAAAATAAAAGTGCCTACATAAAAACAGTTAATTTTCAGGCTATTGGTCTGCAGACTCCAGATACCAGGATTTCACCATTCCTCTTGCAACTGGTAACTGCGGGGTCTCTGAGCAGTGGACCTGGCAGACAGGACCCCTGAACTGAACTCTAGTGCAGGGAGATGGGACCCCCAAGCCAGACAGGGCCGATCAGCTGTGTTGCTGGGGGTGTGAGGGAAAGGAAGCCAAATCCTCCCTAATGCATAAAACGTGGGTTAGGCTAGCGACAGGCTCTGCAGACCCCAGATAACCAGGATTTCAGAATTTCATAGTTCCTCTTGCAAATGGTAACTGCGGGGATTTGAGTAGGGGATCTGTCCGACAGGACCCCTGTACTGAACCTTAGTTCAGGGAGATGGGACCCCCAATCAAGGCCGAGCAACTGGGTCTCCAGGAGTATGGGGGGAAGGGAAACCAACCCCTTCTAAGGTCATAAACAGGGCTGTGTGGGGGACCTCCCTACAGGGGGTCCTTTTTCATTAGTCCTCGGAGCAGGCACACAACTGTACTTTGTTAACCATGATTCCATATGCTCATAATTTTAGATGGTTCCTATGAAAGAAAACAGAATACCCAAGACCCTGTGGATAATATTTGAATAGATCTCTAAAGTCTGTATATATGTGGGCATGATTTTGTATACAGTGGTCTCTCTGATTGCCAAACCTAAACTGTAAACAATCCATGTCTCCAATGTATATAGCCCTTCTTATATATTACTCCTCCCCCCCACTTCAGAAACCCTTTTATCCTCTCATTCTCCAATCCTGATCCTGGATCCCTCCTTATTTAACCCTCTTTACCCTCACTCCTTACACACAGTCGTTGCCGAGACAAAAACCTGGCACAACAAACCACCACTCAGCTCCCAAAATGAAAAGAAACAATCTCAGTCTCACATCTCGTGCCTTGGCAAGAAACTGCAACCAACACACCTACTGACTCATGCTATGTGGCCCTTCTCACCCCCTCACAATGTGGACTCTTGCATGGTACTGAATTCATATTCAGAAAGACCCTCTGCTCAAGGAAACTATTGATCCCTTAATGCTGCAAATCATGTCTCAAACTCAACAAGACCGTGATGTGTGATGAAAAAATGCCTTGGATTTCACCCCCCCCACACACAGAATATCTCAAAAGACTTAATTGGGATGCCTATATTGCCTTTGTATGTTTAATATCTCTATAATAATGCATTTTAGGGTGTTTATTCCCAAACATAAAGGTAGCCTCTTCCATCACTCTTTTTTTCTCTAACTACTTTTATTCTTTTCAAAATTCAATTTATTTATTTCTTCTATTATACACACACACACAACACACACACACATTAATTTAACCTCACCTTTTTTGGTTCTTCTTGGTATGAAAACCAAGAAGAAAAAGTCTTGCCTGGGATAAAAGATTAGGTCAAAACCAGAGCACAGAGATTGTGTAGCCTGTCATTCTTACCCCCAAATGCACCAGCATTATAATATGACACCATACACTTTTGTATAGGCACAGTAAAAAAAAAAGGGGGGGAACCCTTATGCACAGAAACAAGATCTTATCTTCTAGGGATAAGAACTCATACCTTTATAATATAGGGGCGCCTCCCACCCTGAACATGTGTCATGCTGACACAACTCAATCTCCATGAGATTGGACAGTGTTTGTTTAACTCTGAACCCCAGATTGCAGAAGTAGAACTGGTATAGTTCCCTGTAACAACATCAGGAACCAAACTCCCCTGGGAAATTTCTAACACTGTTCTGGCACTAACTTGTGTCAGTTTTGATATGACATCCCTACAATGAGGAAACTACAACAACTGGATCTAAGAACAGTTTTTCCTATCGCATCACCTAATGGTAAGATGAAATCAGAAGACATGTTGCCCTTTGATCTGTGCAAAAACCAAGAACACTAACTACAGAAGACTGACTTTGACAACCATGATTGGGCAGAACTTATCTTGGGACCAATAAGGAAAACCCTACCCTAGGCCTAGGACTTGTACAAAAATCAAGATACCTAATTACAAAGATCTGACTTTGACAATGGAGACTGAGCAGAACTTCTGGAAACATGATGAAGATTCTATTCTAGGCTAGGCTTCAGCCTAGCATCTGAGAAAAAACCAAGACCACTTATTACAGGCTTTGATTACAACAACAATGATGGAACAGACCTTCTAGAACCATAAAAACTCTATCCTAGACTTTGTCCTATGACCTGTGCAAATACTAAGATCTCTAGCTACCGAGGCCTGATTTTATCATACACAACTGAGCTAAAAGTTTCCTGATACCATAAAAAAGACCTTGCAGTGTGGTAATGAGCATGAACGGAGCCAGTAGTTGTTTCCTTGACAGTATGCTTTAAGGCTTTAAGGGCAGAGAAACCCTGAATCTCTTAGGCCAAGGGAATTTCCTTTTTTACTTCCCCAATACTTACTGTGCTTATGCAAGCAAAAGGGGAGTGGAGCACAAAACCTTGCCACACCAGCACTCCTGTTTTTTGGTTTTTTTGTTTTTCTTCTTCTTTTTTTTTTCCTTTCTTTTCTCTTTCACTCTTGTGGTTATTATTTGGTGATTTTTTTTTTTTTTTTTTTTTTGCTGCTGGGTGATTTTTTTTGGTAGTTACTGTATTTTTTTAAATACTGTTTTTAAATTTTTTAAATACTGGATTTTTTTGGTCTTTTTTTTTGTCTTCTTCCAGCAGAACCACACAATTTTAATCATTTTATTCTGCCTCATAAATTAAGGGGGGGAAATGAAATAAACAGAACCAGGGCCAAACAGCCATATATATGCACATTGAATAGAATTAAAAATGATCAGTCTTAAGTACCAAACCCAAAGTCAACAACAACAGAATCAATACCCTATCTTCAACAAGCTATACACAGAGGAACAGCTAAACTATCACTCTGGGGGGCAAAGAAAAAAGATATGAGACACATGCTGGGAAAAGGGGTGAAGGGAGGACAACCCTGGTGGTGGGAATGGCCCTGATTCATTGTCACTATGTACCTTAAATATTACTGTGAAAGATTTGTTATTCACTTTTTGATCACAATAAAAATCATTAAAAAAAACCCAGTTAATTTTAAATATAGTGAAAATAAAGGGCCTTATATTGGGAAAATATGCTATGTAAAAATCTTACAGATGCAGAAGGTAAGTAGATACTTTCTTGAAATGTTTTATTTTTTTGATTTTTTTTTCACAGTTTCCCCCTTTATTTTCCCTTGTGGTTATGGCACTAGGTCACAGATCTAGGTTGTGTTACTCAGAGTTTTGTTGAAATGTTTAATTATGCACATGTTGAATGATAAACTCCTGCCTATGGTGTTAGCAGAATTTTTTAATAATCTAAGATAGTCATTGGGGATGCACACTTTTGTTACAGCACTTTGTGGGTATCACCTCCCCTAATTTATTCTTTATCCCTCCTGAATGATCAGAACCACCCACACACCTGGAATTAGTGTGTAGAGGAGTCTGCCTCTGGGGAGATAAGAAAGAGAGTTACGAGTTGGACGGACTGGTATGCCTGGAACCCAGAGTCGATCCTATGCAATAAACTTCTGTGGTGAGGCCTTTTTGTAATCAGGTCAAGGAGTTTTTTCCATTTTCCCCATTTTTCTGGACCTATGCAAACAACAGCAATTGCCACTATCACACCTTTACTATTTTTTTTTACTCTTATCTTTTAAGGAAAAAAAAATACAACTTACTGAACTTAAAAACAAATAACTGTAGTAGAATGCCTGTCTCGAATACAGGCAGGGGATGGGAAGGGAGGAGGGGGTAATGTTACACTGGTGAAGAGGGGTGTTCTGGTTATGACTGTAACCCAACTATGATCATGTTAATTAAATAAAAAATATATTAAAAAAAAAAAAGAGAGTTAGTCAGCAAAAGGAGTCAGTTAGCAAGGAACCTGGAGAGTAGCTGAAAGGGAGACAGGGGCAGAGAGAGCCAGAGAAGGAGAAGAGAAGTAACTGCTAAGAAAAGTCTTAGCAAAGAATCCATGTGAGGAATGTACATGGCAGTTAGGACCATGAAATAAAGCTAGCTGGAACTTCATCTAACTGCTTTGTGAATTTCTCTGCAAACTTCAGACCCGCCAGGCCATAGGAGCTGCAGGAGCCCAGCCTAGCTGAGAAAGGCCTCACCATCCCCCTCCAATACACGTCAACTTTCTCATTATATTAAAATAACAACACTTGACTAGTGACAATTGCTCACGTTGTTGTGGAACCTGTGATGTCAATACAGAGTCCCCAAGACCAGTTCATCACTTGTTAGCATCCCTAGAGAATAAATGTACTGCCTCAGGCTTCAAGGCCACTGCTTTTTGCTTCTAAATTATCCCTAGGCTTCCTGGATTAAAAGGCTTAAATTTAAATCTCTCTTTACATTAGGGATGAACCCAGCTAGTGACTTCACTGCAACCATTGCTAATTTACCTTGAAAAAATCCTAAGGTCAATGGGACAGAAGAGCTAGTCAGTTGTGGGTTAAGGGCTCTTGTCTTGCATAAGGCTGAACCCTGTTAAATCTCTGATACCACACGTGTCTCCTGGACCCTGCCAAGGATCATATCTGAGCACAGAACCTGAATTAAAACCTGAGCACTATTGAGAGTGCCTCTACCCCATAAAAGTTTTTCTAGACCCCTTAAAATTTTTGCTCAATCTACTCTGCCTGACTCCATATATAAAATGCTTATATAATAGCAAATCTGTTTTTTTTTTGGTGGGGGGGTCACACACGGCAGCGCTCAGGGGATACTTCTGGCTGAATGCTCAGAAATCGCTCCTGGCAAGCTTCGGGGGATCATATGGGATGCTGGGATTTGAATCACCGTCCTTCTGCATCTAAGGCAAACACCTTACCGCTGTGATTGCAAATCTTCTTACAAAGTAATTAACTAAACATTTTAAATTCATCACTGAGATGATATTTATTTTTTTTAAAAAAAGGAAAATTGAAGTAAAAATAAATAAAATAAAAAATATTCTTTTAAATATTGTGATCTATTCTCAGTCTTTTGGCTAAGATAAAATGTAGCACCTGTTGTTAAAAGTTTAACTATATGACTTGTTAAGAAAGCACCAGATTATAAAAGATCTCTAATAGAGATGTAAAATAAGATCATATTTGTTTTCTTTTATCTCTCTCTTCTTTTTTTTTTCTTTTTTTTTTGGACTACACCCAATGATGCTCAGGGGCTACTCCTGGCTAGGCGCTCAGAAATCGCTCCTGGCTTAGGAGATCAAATGGGACGCCAGGGGATCGAACCCAGGTCCGTCCTGGGTCAGCTGCATGCAAGGCAAATGCCCTAACGCTGTGCTATCACTCAGGCTTCTTTTCTCTTTTTTAATTTTCCAAGCAGTGGTCAGGGAGACTGGGTACCTGTCTCATAAATTTTTAGCCATCTGATTAGCAGTTTAATGCTAAAAACTGATTCACTGCTGTGATACTTGGAAACTATGTGGTGTTCTGGATCCAGAGATCAGCTACATGTGAGGTATTCAGCTTAGTTGTTTTAAGGTCTAATACAACGTAATGTAACATCCACTATATAGCTTGTTATCAACGATTTACTTTGACTCTCATGTCTTCTTATATAAGAGGATCTGAAAGTGTGGCTACCATAAACAGTAATTTCTTTGATGTTTCTGGGGAAACTAAATTAAAAATCTTCCAGATTAAGAAAAACTAAGGACATTATTGTAATAATGCCCAGAACCAATAGAGATGAGGGCTGAAGGACAGGCTCACAATTTGAAGCTCACCACAAAGAGTAGTGGTAGAGTTGGGGAAATACCTACACTAACAATTATCATGACAATCTTACAGAATGAGAGAAGTAGAATTCCTGTCTCAAATACAGGCTAGGGTTGGAAAGGAGGAAGGGGGCATTGGTGGTGGGAATGTAGCACTGGTGAAGGGGGGTGTTCTGTTTATGACTGAAATCCAACTACAATCAATCAAGCTTGTAAACATGGTGCTTGACTAAAGCTTTTATATAAAAAAGATCACCTAAAATAAAAGAAACAAATGGGAACAAATACAATATGTGACCCGTGGGCTGTAGCTTGAGGAACACTGCAATACCTAGTTGGGTTGTGGCTTATATTTCTAAATATGCCTTTTTCCCTTCAAAAAATAAAAATAAAAATCTTCCATAAGAAAATATGAAATCATGCAATTTGCTTCTGCATAGATTGACCTGAAGAATATCTTTCTTATTTTTCTTAATGAAGTTAGCCAGAAGAGACAGATACAGACTGATCTCTTATATACATGGGATATAAAGAAGTACAAGAGACAGACTATAGAACAGAGCTCATCACTGAACTAGGGTGTTTGAGCCCAGCTAAGAGTGCAGCCACTCTGCTTCAGAGCCCACTGCAGCACATAAAAACAGTACCACACTACAAAGGTCACACTGGGAAAACAACACAGAACACTACCATAATTTGTGACTGACGATGCTAGTTCTGAAGACCCAACTAACACCAACCACCTATATAACCCCTCTTATCAGGACTTTAGAAGAAATATTAAGGCTGTTCAAAAAACTCAAAGAAACCATGGAACAGACTGATAGACTCAGAGGATATAAGAGTAGAAATAACAAAACTTCAAACAAATATCAGGGCAGAACAGAGCTCACCACAGCAAGTGAGACATGGTATAGAAGCAAAGTGAGGGTTGGGGACCCAGTGGTTGGGTATATTGGTGATGTTAGAATGTTGTAGGCATAAAATTTCACCATTGACAATATTATAAAATTGAGACAACTAAAATAAAATTTAAAAAAATGTCTGCAAGAGATACATACGATAATATTGGGATCATACATGCTTCGTGGAAGTAAGTAAAAATAGACATTAATAGGAGTTTGTAAAAAGTTAATTCCAGCTTTGAAAATGTCTTGGATAGCTTCAAAACTCAAAACTTGTTGGGGGATAGTAAGTGCAGGTGTGTGAAATTAGTAAGACAACTAAAATGACAAATGGAATTTGGATTATGCAAATAATCCAAATGTTATTTTTTAAAATTATGTTTCTTAATATCACCACTGCTTACCTCAGAAATAAATTGAAAACTTCAGACTTCTTGATGGAAGTTAAAGTTTTCAAGAAATACAACTTATACTTAAATACTAATTTTTTTCCTTGCTAGAAAATATCAGTCAGTTTGTTTCTCCCAGAGGCTAATATGTTTGATTTGGGGTCAGAACAACTTACAATTACTCAAGTTTACTTGTCACTCATTTTTTTTTCCAGAAATTTGTAGTACATAAAGAAGTGGCTAACTTACCTCACTTTTTAAATACTTGAACAATTTTGTAACTGGTTGATTCTATAAAATCATGTAATTTCTTTAACTTACCTTTATACATTCTAATGGAACAGCATTCTATATGTAACTCTTGCAATTCTCTACATAACTATTGCAATTTTGTGAATGCAATAACATAAACTATGCACACAAAATTGCAAATAACAAAAGTAAAAGTATTTTTTCAATGAATTGCTAATAAAACATAAATGATCTACTCTGTATCTTTTTTTCACTGATATTTATCCTTCCAAGTTTATAGACAACTATCAGAGTGAACATAAATTAATTTTAGAAGCTAAATTAATTTGATAATTTGATAAAATTTTTATTTCATCATTTTATTGTATTTTGACTTCAATAATGAATATTAAAAAGTAATATACTCAGAAAGTTAATAATTAATACTATTAATAATACTCTTTTTAAAATAATTTTTAATTTTATCACCATGAGATACATGATTACAGAGTTGTTCATGATTGAGTTTCAATCATACAATATCCAATACCCATCACTTCATCAGTGCACATTTCCAGAGTCCAATATCTTTTTTCTATTCCAACCCTGGCCTTCCTCCTTAGACTGCAGACATTTCTTCTCTTTCTTTGCATTTATGTCATTCTCTCTTTTTCACAGTTTTTTTTTTCCTTCTAGGTAATGTGCTTTACAATATTGTTATAGAAGAGGTATAATATATATTTCTTGAATTACATTCAGCACTCAGTTCTTGTCTAGAGTGACTAATTCTAACTATCAATGTTATAGTTATCCTTTTCTGCTCTAACTGCACTCCCTCACTCTTTGTGGCGAGCTTCCTACCTGGGAGCAGTCCTCCCTACCCTCGTCTCCAGTGTCTTTGGATATTATTACCATACTGTTTTCTTCAACAAATGAGTGTGATCATTATCTATCCCTTGTCCTCTGACTCATTTCACTCAGCATATTTTTTCCATATTCATACAAGTATAAGCAAATTTCATGACTTAATTTTTCCTAACAATTGCATAGTATTCCGGTGTGTACATGAACCACAATTTCTTTATCCACGCATATGTTCTCAGACACTTGGTTTGATTGCAGATTATAACTGTTTTAAATAGTGCTGCAATGAACATAGAAATATATGTTTTTCTGCATTGTATTTTTGAACCCCTAGGGTATATTTAAAGGCATACTATTGCTGGGTCATATGGGAGCTTCATTTCCAGTTTTTAGAAGAATGTCTATTGGAATAACCAGTCTTCTTATCAGTCAGGATAATTCTTCTTTGCTAGTGCTTATCACTCATTGGATTAAACCACCTTTTGAATTGGTCCCTACCTGCTCTCCACCCCAGGGTGTTGACTTTTGCTTCCCAATAAAAAACCTGGACCTTAGGGAGAAATTGCTTGCAATTTTGGTTTTCCAGAACTAAGCTATCTGCTTGCTGGCCATAGTGTTAAAAAAGGAAAGCTTATAGTGGAATCTACCTGGACCTGTACCATCTCCTTCAACTTTGTATGGGTTGTTTCCTGTGCCAGCCCTTGCTCTCAGACCCTTGTCTCCCCAATCCCTTGGGATTAGGTCATGAGGCTTCTGCTTCAAAACTCTATGTTTTCCAAAAAAGGCTGAACCAGTTTACAAACCCACCAGTGGAGAATGAGAATCTCTTTTTCTTGCAATAATGCCAGCACTGGTATTTCTTGTCCTTTTTGACATGTGTCAATTTCTGTGATGTGAGATGATATCTCATTGTTGTTTTGATTAGCATCATCCTGATGATTAATGATGTGGAGCATTTTTCATATGCCTTTTGATCTTCTGCATTTCTTCTTTGAAGAAGTTTCTATTCACTAATATTCTCTATTTTGACAAAGATATTTTAATTGTTAATGACATGCTTTGAATATGAGTGTGTAGAGATGGTAAATCCAATGTCTATTAAATTTTTTACCTTCAAAATAACCCTCCTACAATATTATACATATTCATGGAACTTTAATTCAGTTTCATATGAGTTAGCACTTTATGTTTATTGCATATTAAGAATTTCTATGATACTTGACACATTTGACTATGAACATATGGCCTATTATATCTCCCTATGCAGTTAGACTATGAACTCAAGTAGACTATTAAGTTTAGTATAGTGAATTATATATAAAGAGGAGTGATGTTGGCATAAGTATGTGGTGCCCACAAAATAACATTATCAAGACAGGAACTAGATATAGTGAAATATATAAATATAAAAATATAGTGAAAAGAATATATTTGAATAACAGGCCAGTGATATAATAGCTGCAACTGCTATAAAATTATAAAGATTAATCAGAATTTCTGTGAAAGTTATTTATGCCATTAAGTTTGTGTTTTATTTTAAAGGACAAACATTTTCTGAAGCAATGTCATAATACTTAATGGCAATAGTAACTATCCCTAATAGAACATTAGATGTATGTTTGGCAAAATGACATCTATGTTAAGAAAGACATTTAGAAGTTGGAAGTTTAGACTACATATAGTTAAAAATAATTAATCAGAGAAATGAGCCATCAGATCATTTTGGTAGCAGTAGGGAAGAAACTTTGAGGTTGATGAAATGGAGAAAAAATAATCAATCAGCATATAAAACTATAATAAAATATGGATCTCTTAATGAGTGAAATAAGATATCTGAACATAGCATTTCATTTGATATATAGTTGTATATTAAAGTTGCTAGGCATAAATAACTCTTCATTACCCTTCTGAATTTTCAAGAATGTAATAACTTTTCAAATTATCCTGTTTATATCTCAATCAGTTTTTCCTTTAAAGCATTTAAGTTTTTGTTCACTTCAGTTTTTATTTACTACTCACATATCAGTGATGCTCAGATATTTCCTCTAATGTTTTCCACAATGCTTCTGTAGTAATTTTATTTTTACTCTCTATAATACTCAGTCACTATAAAGGCACTATATGGCATGCTAGATAACAGACAGTTCAATGACAACAACTCTTTTGAGATTGAAACTCTGAGAGAATTCCAATTCCATTCTCTTCAACTGACTTCCAAATTTGGGGATTTTACTCTGACTATGATTTGTTGCATTTGAGACTACACCATCAGTTTTGATTATAATATACTGGCATAAGCTGAAACATGAAACTTATGATTAAGTTGCTGTATTTTAAATACTTCTAATTCTTTAATCAAATTCTAGAGTTTCAAAGGACATTGTATTTAGAATTCCATCAGTGTTTATTTTTATTTTTTTTAGTAGATAATTGTTGTAGGGGCACATTAGTTGAAGGTTTTTCTAAAACTTTAAAACAATGTTTATATGTTATTTTTCTTCTTGGATTTTGGGCAACATCTGGTGACCATATGGGACACCATGGGATCCAACCTCGGTCCATTCTAGGTCAGCTGTGTGCAAGGCAAAAGACTTACTGCTGTGTCACTGCTCTGGATCCTATATGTACTTCTAATTTTTTTCTTTTATACCTACCCCTAATTTATTTTATTCCCAGAGTTATTGATTGATGATTGAACTTTTCATTATGAAGTGTAGTTCTGATGTGCTTGGGTTGTGTATAGAATGTAGGTTTCTGATCATGAATAATTTATAGTAACTTTAATACTAAGAAGACATGGATAGCTACCTAAGAATTTTTATTTGTAAGCTCTGGTTCTATTAGTACCAAAAACAGGCAGTCTTGCTTGCATCCCATGGCATAAGGTTCTGAATATTCTGAAAAGCTTGGAGCACCATGTTTAAATAGGTCTTTAATATAAGCAAGTAGTCAATATCCTAGATGTATGGGACCATCTATGAATCCAATTTGTATAGATGTGGGCAGTTCAAATTGGTGAATTGGTAAGTCATCAGAGGCAATGATGTATATCTCTTGAGCTTAAAGAAGCTTGTGGTATGTGTGACATGAATCCAAGATTTACAGTGCTTGGATGTATCTGTACACCAAGTTTGAGCTGGCCTGGATGAGGATTAGGGATAATCGATTACAAATACCCAAAATAGACTGGCCATAGTCTTTCTGCTGTGAAAACACAAATCTGACATATATGAGAGTCTGTGGGCTGAGATGTTCTTTGAGGGAGACTGACTTTGATAATTTCCTGCTCTCATGAGTTGAAGGAACTCATAGCCTTTCTATATTTTGGGAAGTGTACTGATTGCTTTTGATTATAGAAATTCAGTTTTACTTTTTTCTAGCAGACATTGTGAAATAGGAGGAACTAGATCTCTTTGCTCTGCTTAAGTACAGGCTCCTTCTGCTTTCCCATTTAGCTATTAGTTTGGAGTGTGTCATACTCACCCATTAAATTTTTTTCTTAGACCATACCATTAAGAATAGAGAATCACTCTCCATTCAGTTGCAGGTTGGAGAAGTCTCTGGGTTCTCTTTGAGTAACTAAATAATTGTGGCAACTAGGACACAAAATGAAGAATTAGCAAGGTGGACATAGGTCACCAAGATAGTACTTGCTGGTGACTCTCTAGTTTGTATCTAAGAGTTTCTTTTCTCTCAACCCAGTATAATAATCTAGGATTGCAAGATTGAGGTGCAAGATGTTTGGGGTAATACCCGTGCTATTGACCCAGATCTTGTTTAACTTGCTGTTTGAGAGAGAGAGAGAGAGAGAGAGAGAGAGAGAGAGAGACAGAGAGAGACAGAGAGAGACAGAGAGAGACAGAGACAGAGAGAGAGAGAGACAGAGAGAGACAAAGAGAGACAGAGAGAGACAGAGAGAGACAGAGAGAGAGAGAGAATATTTTCCTCTATCTCCAATCAATTTGGAAATTCCTGTCTCTAGCTCATCAGGGTTTCAGGGTTTCAGGGTTTCAGATAACTTTCAATGGTTACTCTGACTTCTATTATATTTTTTAGTGATTGATTCAGAAATGTGTTTTCCCCCATTTAGCCATCTTGGCTTTTCTCTCAACTTTTTACAGGAAAAGTAGTATTTGATTCCAAATCTAAGGGTAATGACTATTCATCTAACCATTATTTCTTTTTAATTGAAGTAGCATTTATTAATAGGTTGTAAATAATTTTATATTACTAATTTTTTTTTATTTTGGGGCCACACCCAGCGTCACTAAGGGTTTACTCCTGACTATGTGCTCAGAAATCGCTCCTGGCTTGGGGGACCATATGGGATGCCAGGGGATCAAACTACAGTCAGTCCTAGCCTATCGTGGGCAAAGCAGGTACCTTACCACTTGCGCCACCACTTTGCCCCCCAATATGACTATATTATGTCCACTACCAAAAGGCCAATATCCTTCAAATGTGGTAAACTAAACTTATTATGCTACAAAACTACTTGGTTATTTGTGTTCCATTATCAGAAGCTTGTTTTCATTTGAATCAACTGTTCCATACTTCGTTGTTGTTTTTCTAATACAACACACACGAATCATTATCCAGTATATTGCTCTTCCCATCCATGTTGTAGCAAAAGGTACAGTTTCAATGTGTAGCCATGAGAAATATTCCACTGTGTCTATATACCTCACATCTTTATCCACTTATTTGACACTACACACTGGGGTTCTTCCAAATCTTGGCTATTAGAACAAAGCTGCAAAGAATATAGAAGTGTATATATACATTTTGCATTAATGCTTTAGTGTTCTTGAAATAGATACCAGAAGGTCAATTGCCAGATCATATAGTAGTTCTATTTGTAATTATTTTTTGAGGAAACCCCCTTAGTGTTTTTACTAGAGGTTGAACCAGTTACATTGTAAGTAATAGGTGAATGAGTGTTATTTCTCTCTGCTTTCCGGATAATACTGTATTGGAGAATTTTAATCTATGCCACTTACACTGGTATAAAATAATAACTCACTGTAGTTTTGATTGGCATTTCCATAATATTGAAGTTCACATTTTTTTAACCTACCTCTTGGCCTATTTTGCTTTTTTCTCCTAGCTTTTCTTAGTGTTATTTGATTTTTGTTGTTGACTTTTGTGAGTGCTTCAAATACCTTAGATATTAGTCTTTTTTCAGGTGTAGAGTCCAGAAGTATTTTCTCTCATGCAGGACATTTTTGTTGTTGTTTTGGTAATATTTTTTTCATAGAGAAGAAAAAACTTTTGATGTTATCCTTTTTATTCATTTTTGCTGTCTTACTTCTCTTGTCCTTAGTATTAAATTCCTGAATACTTTGTGGAAGTAAAATAAAAAAAATGATTTGTCTTTCTCTGATACTTCTGTGGACATATATTTAAGTCTTTAGACTGTTTTGAGTACATCTTATGAACAAGATGAAATATTAATTCTATTTCATTTTTTGCATATGTTATTCAATTTCCCCAGAACTATTTGCTGAATATATTTTCTTTTCTGTTTATGATTTTAAATTATTTTTCATAAACTATATGTGATGGTTTGTTTTTAAGATTAAAATTTTACATTGAACCCTTCTTTAATGCTTATAAATTTTTAAAATTATAAGAAAGAACATAATGTGTTTTATGTTACCTTAAAGATATGGCATTAGAAATATTTAGTATATATTTTTCCTAGGACTTGAGTCAAATTATCAGTTATAGATTTGACAACACTAGTTATTGGATTTGCCTCCAAGTTCATAGGCAAATTCTTTCTCTAGAAGTTTATTTATTTCCCAGAGATTATAAACTGTTAACAACATACTTTTCAGTAATCCCCAAGAAATTTCTGTTTCATAAGAGCTGTGGTGTTTTCTACCAATGTTGCTTCCACGGTTTTCAGTTCAGTGTCTTATCAATGTCCATCCATATTATTTATCTTTTAATTTATATCAAATTTCATTATATCAATATATCAATATATTCTGAGAATATATTATTCTAGGAAAAGAGATCAAGTTCTAATATATCTCTAACAAATGACCATTCCTTGTCATTCATTTTATGTTATCTGTCTTCTAAATGATTATATCTCTTGATTAGCTATAAAAATGACAGATTCTTTATTCAAATTTATTTCTTTATAATGGAGCTCTGAAGAAGGAAGTGTGACATCAGAAAGATACCACCAAATGAATATTTTCATTCCCTTCTGAATACTAGGTAGAGAATTGTCTGCCTAGTTATGCAAATTTTCTTTAAAAACTTTTGAATGGATAACCATGAATTTCAAAACTACAAAGTTATTTATGATAGGCTTTCAGGTGTACTATGTTCCAATACCAAATCCTGCTCCTTGTCCATTTCCCTCCACCAGTGTCCCTAGTTTCCCTTCCTGGCAGTCTGCCTGTCTCTAAGGCAGGCATTTTTTTTCTTATTATTCCATCCTCTTCCATTTTGGTTTGTGTTTTTGAACTCTTTGCGACAGGGTATTGTGCCTGTAACTTTACCTCCCTTTAGAAGATGATTGCTACTTTCCTCTATTATTGTTGGTCTATCTCACCTCTCTGTCACTCCCTTAGCCCTGTCCCTGTCCCCTGCCTAGTGTAAACTTTCTACTAAGAGCTTATTCTCCTCTTCTTTTCTGTGCTCTTTGTGTTTTCAACACATTTTCTTAAATAAAAACTCCTAAACTTATAAATTATTATTTTATTGTAAGTTAACATAAAAAATAGGCCACAAAGAAGTTATTTGTTCAAATTTATAAAATTGCTGTCTTACAAAACAAGGCCCAAACCCATATCTCTTTTCATACAGAAGCATCAGCTTTTTCCATGTTGTCATGCTGTGTCTTGAACTAGTTATTTTTATTGACTACTGGCAAAACAACTTAAACAGTTAAATTTTCTTTATATCTTTCTCATCTAATGTCATTTCACTGTCATGATTTTTTATAAGTTTAATAAATTTTAATAGTTAATTAGCATCTATTTTACAAGAGGAATAGAAGTTTTCTGTTGAAGTTTCTTCAAGATGGGGAAAATTCCCTTTTTCTAAGAGCGTCAGGGCTTGATGAGTAATCAGAGCACACCTATCAACATTATGAAAACACTCTTTTGAAAGTTGTGCTTTTTTTTTTCAAAAGACTGTCATAAAAAGAGTCAGTCTTTTTAAACTTCATGTGGTGATGCCTCATTGCCATAACTCAGCAGGTAATGTTTTGACTCCTGAGGTATAAGATGGTTTTGAAATGATTGCATCAGATCTCCAAATTCAGCACTCTTCTGAGGAAATTATTTTAAATACCTATTTATATTACTGAGTAGATGTTAGAGGTAAAGTATTACCTGAAATAGAATCATACAATTGAAGATTGTTTTTGTTTTGCCAATATTGTTCTATATTTTCATAATCTATTCTTATCTATTTTCATAATCTATTTCAGAATAAATGTATTTTATTTATATATTACATAAATACTTTTATATTTATAAATGTTAATCTTAGAATAAATTTTGTTTTTTATGATTTCTCTATAATAGAAAGTGAGAAATGAATTCATTTATATTTAAATGTGCATACCTAACACATTTAACTTTTTTATTTTTAAATAAAATAAATATTTTCTAATAAAATATTTGTACC
Organism: Suncus etruscus; assembly: GCF_024139225.1. Lineage (NCBI taxonomy): Eukaryota > Metazoa > Chordata > Mammalia > Eulipotyphla > Soricidae > Suncus > Suncus etruscus. The sequence continues at coordinate 108,688,683 of NC_064849.1, read as the reverse complement.
AGAAAAATTTATAACTGCCAGAAATCCTTTCCTGACTCCTTCCCTGTAGTGTGTTGGAGAATTTTCTCTGCCTGCAGTGGCAAGTAAAGTAGTAGAAAGCTTCCCTCACAATGTTGTCATACCTTCCTCACTCACAAATGTTCACTTTCATTTTGGATCAAATTAAACACCATTCTTGTCCGAACTAAAATGTTGATTTTGCATACAGAAGCTTTATAAAATTTTATGAAAATTATGGAGGATTTTTTTTTGGAACTTTCCACTATGTTGAACTATATATAAATTATTGCAAGACCCAAAAGCACTTTTATGTTCTCAAGACATTTTCCTTCTATATTTTGCTTCTATATTTTTACTTCATCTCTACTTATTTGCTTGCTCCCCTATCAAATTAACAACTATTGTGAATTGATAACAGTGTATGGCTAATCACTTGTTCATAGTTTTCAAGTTTCATAATCAATGTACTTGGGGAAGCAATATTAGAACTCAGATCATTTGCCTCAGAGTGTATTAAATTAATATCCACTACCTAACCAGGAACCTGGATTTCTTTCTACTTAGATTGACTCAACAAAATAGTAAAAAATGTCTCTACAGTTTTATTTATCTAGTTATCATTTTATTGTAAGTTATGCTAAAATATATTATAAAATATATCAAAATTATGTTAAATAGTGTTAATGTTTATGACCTTGATGTACATAGTTACTGTACCTTCACCACCATCAAGATTCCCAGGACAGTCTAGGCTTGTTATTTCAATTTCCTTCCTATTTCTGCCATATAACCTAGTATGACTATATTCTATCTCCTTTCAAAGGTATTTCATTCTGGGTTCTTAAATCCCCACAACATCAGACTCAAACATTAGACACTGAATTATTGTTTCAACTGCCTTGTTACCTCCATAAATTTATACAATATATTTCTTAAAATTGTTAATATGCCAGCAAGAAAATCTGTATCTATAATTTTGAGTAGATATCTGAAATATATTTTGGTTAGCTTAATATATTAAATATTCAATGTAGACCATTACTAATTTTGTCTTGTAAAGATGTATATATGAATATATGTATATGTAATACATATATATGTAACATATTTTATTATGTATTATTATATTTTATATCTTATTATAGTATATGTGCATTTATATAAGCACACAGTTTTCAGAAAAGCTAGTAATTATTAACAATCCTATTTCTATAGTGAAGGTCATTTTTTTCTTATTATCAAATTTATATTAGCTAGATACATTTATTATTAATTCACATTATTTTTGTTTTAATAGTAGGTATCTTTTTTCTTCAGCTGAATAGTATCTGCTTTAGTTTGTGAAATTAATTGTATTGCATATTTTTGAAGGTTTGGCCCACACTCGGTGATGCTCAGGGGTTACTACTGGCTATGCACTCAGAAATCGCTCCTGGCTTGGGGGATCATATGAGATGCCAGGGATCAAACCGAGGTTTGTCCTAGGCTAACACTCTCAAGGCAGAAGCCTTATGCCCTGCGCCATTGCTCTGGCCCCTGTTTTTCATATTTCTATTTTGTAATTTGTTTTCAAAACTTTCAGAGTACAGTATGCACTTAGAAGATGCATGTATTATTGGAAATGCTCTCCAGTCTTCTTTTTTATTTTTTAATGTTGGATCTGGATTAATTTTTATGTACTTAACTTATAAGGTAATTATGAATATCATGTATTTTTGGTGATTTCTTAATTAACCAAGACATGCTTTATTTTTTTCCTTTAAAAAATTTGGGACATACCTCATAGAGTTCAGAACTTACTTTTGACTCTATGTTCAAGATTGGTCCTGGCAGTCTTGGGGGACCATACGGTATGCTGGGAATTGAACCTGAGAACGCAGCATTCAAGACATGTACCCACTCTTGTGTGCTATCTCTTCAGCTCTTACCCCAAATAGCTTTAAAACAATTATGTTGAATAGGAGTGGTGAGAGAAACTAAAGAAACTCTGGTACATATACATAATAGAATACTATGTAGCTGTCAGGAAAAATGAAGTCATGAAATTTTTCTATACATGGGTGGACATAGAAACTATTATGCTGAGTGAAATAAGTCAGAGGGAGAGAGATATACATAGACTAGTCTCATTCATCTAAGGGACTTAAGAAAAAATAAAACGCATTATTGTTATAATACTCAGAGACAAAAGAGATGAGGATTAGAAGGTCCGGTCCACAGTATAAAGTTTACCACCAGGATGGTGAGTTCAGTTATAGAAATAACTACACTGACAACTATCATGACAATGGTAGTGAGTGAGAGAAATAGAATGCCTGTCTCGAAAACAGGCAGGGGGTGAGGGAGGAAGGAGATGGAGTGCATTGGTGGTTGCACTGGTGAAGGGGGGATGTTCTTTTTTATAACTGAAACCCAGCTACAAATATGTTTGTAATCATGGTGCTTAAATAATGATATTAATTAAAAATAAATAAATAAAAATAAAACAATGATAATTATAAAAAGACCTTTATTAATGTTTCCTGTTTATACTCCTAGTGTAGTTTCCAAATCTAACTCTGGGAATGAGGAAAAAGGATTCCAGAAAGAAAAATTATTTTTTAAGTTGAAGAAAAAAATAACACATCTCATACTGGGTTAAAATGACATTTTTTCCACGTAAGTGTACTCTTTACTGTCCTTGCTGTTTTACAGTGTTTAAGAAAGTACAGCTTTTTTTTCTTACTTGCAGTAAGATTAGTTAGACCCAAAGGAAAGCCTGATTTTGATTTGTCATTATTATGCCCTTGGATATTTTCGGTTTAGTTCTCAAAGTTCTTCTCTGAAAATGAATTCATCACTCATTTAGATTCAGTTCCTAAAAAGTCAAAGTCCTTAGTTGGTGATTTTCATATTCTATTTCCATTTTCTCCATGAGTCATTTCTCAGGCCTTTTTTGAGCTGACTGATCTAGGACTTCTTTCCTGTCCTTTAATATGTGTAGGCAGATCATCTTCAAGACTCTTATACTCTACAACCACAACTTGCCTAGCTAAATTATGCTGAATTTTAGACCTTCAATTAATGAATATTGTTAAATCAAAAAATATTGCACAATTTGTCAGTTTCAAAAATCTAAAGGTAGTAAAATTATCAAATATTTTTAAAGCCAATACTCCTTTCAAGCTTCACTATATTTGTCCCTTCTGCCCTTAAGTCCCTCTCTTTTGCTTAACATACCACTTTGGACAGAGTGAATGGATTTAGGGAATATTGCACAGTTAAGAGATATTATAATAAAGAACATGACCATATTATACTGCTTCCAGTTCATCTTAAAATGGGAAAAAAGGCTCTTTCAAGCCCATTTTCTCTTTTAAACACATATCCCTCTTGATCATCCTCCATCTTTCTAAATAAAAATTATGTTCAATAAAAACTTGTGGGTGGAGTAATAGTACATGGAGTAGGTCACTTGCCTCACATGTAGCTGAACTTGTTTTGATCTCCTCATGCCATATGGTCTTTGAACACTATCAGGAGTGCTCCTGGAGTGTAGAGCCAGAATTAATCTCTAAGACCCTTTGTGTGAGGCTCAAACACACACACACACACACACACACACACACACACCTCTATATTTCTTCTCTACCTTTGGGGTAAAGCGGAAAATCTCCTATCATAAATTTATTTTGAATTACTTTCTGGAATGCCTCAAATTAAAAAAAGTAATTAAAAACAAAATTTTAGAATAGTCATATAATAAATAATAGAATAAATAATAGATAATTAAAATCAGCAGATAAAATACAGGGCTAAATATTTTTACTAAATAATTCTATCTAACTAATAAAGAAGCAAAATAATATCAACACTTTGGAAACCCATAAATTAAAGAAAATTGAATATTTGGACATTTAATTTGTGAGATCAATTTTTACCATGAGATTAAAGATAGACAAGTAAATCTCGTAAAAAGAAAATATAAACTTAAAACCTCAATATGTTTTAAAATATTATCCCTAAACAAATATTAAACTAAATTCAACATAATTGTGTTGGTTTATTCTAAATGATTTATTAAAAATAAAAGTTGATTTAGTGTTAACAAAATCAACTAAAGGGATGAGAGAGAGAAAAAGAGAGAAAGAGAAAGAGTAAGATAGTCTAGTAAGAGTAGGTTGCTTGCCTTGCATATAGCTGACCTGGCTTTGATTTTCCTCACCAAATATGATACCCAACCACTTCAAGGAGTTATTCCTGAACAAAGTTTCAATAGTAAGTCCTTTCACACATCTGAATGTGATCCTAAAAAGCAAAAATCTATTGGGGAAAAAGGATAAAAAATAGCTTGTTAATAGATAAGAAGAAAAGTAAGTCTGATTTGATCCAATTTCTTTTGTCTTAATAGTCCATCCTGTACCCTAATAGCTCATCTGTTATGTGCATCCTACCATGAACATAACATTCCAGCCCTCATCTTTATTGTCACTGAAAATTATTAGAATACTATCTATTTTCCTTATAACCCATAAATGAGTGAATTTTCTCTGTTTTCCCTCCCTGTCGAACTCATTTAACTCAGCATAAGATATTCCATATCCTTCTATTTCATAACTTTATTTTTCTAATATCTGTGTATTATTCTATACACAAATAATGAAAGAAATTAAAAATGAAATCCATTAAAATTGTGCCTTAGAAAATCAAGTACATCAGAAACCACTTAACTAAAGAGTTGAAAGTCCTATATAGAGAACACTACAAAACACTGCTTCTAGAAATTAAAAAAAATGACACAAGACAATAGAAATATATAGCCTGCTCATGGATTGGTAGCATAAACATCATTAAAATGGCAATACTGCCCTAAGCATTGTACAAATTTAATGCAATCCCTAAAGGGTACCCATGTATTTTTCAAAGAAGTGGATCAAATACTCCTGAAATTCATATGGAACAATAAATGTTCATTAATTGCTAAAGCTATATTTGAAAAAAAGGGAAGACATCACTTTCCCCAACTTTAAACTGTATTATAAAGTAGAGTCATTAAAACAACATGGTACTAGAATAAATGCAGACACTCAGATCAATGAAATTGACTTGAATATTTTGAGATGGACCCACAAGTATATATGATAAATTAATCTTTGATAAATGGGCAAGAATACGATGCAGAGCAACGATAGTCTTATTAACAAGTGGTGATGAAAAAACTGGTCAACTACTTGCAAAGTAACTAAACTCAGAACTCTATTCAACACCATGCATAAAAGTAAACTCAAGGAGCCAGTGTGGTGGCACAAGCAGTAGGGTACTTGCCTTGCATGAGGCTAACCTAAGACGGACCATGGTTCGATTCCCTGGCATCCCATAGCCAGGACGTCCCAAGCCAGGAGCAATTTCTGAGCGCATAGCCAGGAGTAACCCCTGAGTGTCACTGGTGTGTCCCGAAGAACCAAAAAAAAAAAAAAAAAAGAAAGAAAAAAGAAAAAGGTCAACACAAAATGAATTAAAGACCTGGCACTAGTCCCTAAACCATAGTTACATTAAGGAAAATGTAGGCAGAAAACTCCATGATATTGAAGCTAAAGGCATCTTCAAGGAAGAAACACCAGTGGCATGCAAATAAAAACAAAGAAAAACAAATGGGACTACATTAAACTCAGAAGCTTCTGTACCTCAAAAACAAAACAAAACAAAACAAAACAAAAACAGTGACTAGAATATAAAGACTACACAAGGAATGGGAGAAACTATTCACCCAGTACTCATCTGATAATGGGTTAATATCTAAGATATATAAGTTATTGACAGAATTGAACAAGAAAAACAATCTAACCCCATTCAAAATAAGGTAAAAAAATGAACAGACATGTCCTCTGAGAATTAAGGATGGCCAAAGGCACACGAAAAATTGTTCCACATCACTAATCATCAAAAGACGCAAATCAAAATAACAGTGAGGTATCAGCTCATACAACAGACACTGTCACATATCACAAAGAATAAGAACAATCAGTGCTGGCAGGGATGCAGTGAGAACGTGACTACCATACACTGCAGGTGGTAATGCAGAGTGGTTCAGCATTTTTGGAAAACAATATGGATATTCCTCAAAAAAACTGGAAATTGTTTCCCATATGTTTCAGTAATACCATTGGGAACCCAAAACACAATAGAGAAAAGCCTTCTGCACTGCTATGTTCATCATAGCATTATTTACAATAGCCAGGATCTGGAAACAATCCCAGTGCCAAACAACAGATGTGTGGCTAAAGAAACTGTGCTACATCTATACAATGGTCTATTTTCTTCATAAAATTGAACATAAACAGGACATTTTTTGTTTTTGTTTTGCTTTTGGGTTACACCTGGCAGTGCTCAGGGGTTACTCCTGGCTCTATGCTCAGAAATCGCTGCTGGCATGATCAGGGCCATATGGGATGTCGGGATTTGAACCACTGTCCTTCTGTATGCAAGGCAAATGCCCTCACTCCATGTTATCTCTCCAGCCCAGTACAGGACTTTCTTAACACATTCTATTTCTGACTGAAATCCAACTACAAGCATTCTTGTAACCATGGTGCTTAAATAAAGGTATATATATATATATATATATATATATATATATATATATATACCTTTATCTATCTATCGTCTATCTATCTATCTATTTATCTATCTATCTGTCTATCTATATATCTTAAAAACAGTGGGAAAATATTGGATGTAACTTTTTGAACAACAGGAATAAGATGTCTACTGTTGCCAGTTCCATTTTAGCTGGGTAGTCAGACAAGATGAAATAAATAAAGGGCTGTAAAATAAAACCCACAGGTTGTGAGATCACCTCAGGCACAGTGTTTTTAAACCCCATGCATATGGGTTTGGAGAAGTAGTGTAGCAGTGAAGAAATAATAAGCCAGTGAGGAAAGGATGATTGTGGCATCCGAGGCTTTTTTCTTTACGGTCTCTGTCTCAGTCAAAATCAGAACTCCTCTTTCTTTATTAAAACCAATTCCCAATATCAGAAATGAGGAGGTTGAGAGGGTCGCGGGGAGAGGGAGGGATAGAGAGAGAAGGAGAGAAAGAGAGAGAAAGTATCTATCCAGTGGGCTTTTACATATCAAAGGAGGAGTTAAAGTTTAAGGAAGAAGAAAGTTGAGGAACAACATTTTCTTGGGCTAGAAAGGAAAAATATTGTCCCATATAGAGAAATGACATGATTCTATCTATAGTAAATTCTAATTAATGTACAATAAAATTATATATACAATATATAAAGCAATAATTTTAATAAATAGAATAGGTTAAAATATCAATAATAGAAGAGAATGAAAGCATTGAACAAGTCAATATTTAAATAAGGAATTGAAATATAAGAAAATATAAGAAAAATAAGAAATTGAAAGTGACACAGAAATGTGCAAGAATAATATTACTATAACATTAAATAAGGAGAAAAGGGTTTATTAAATTTTAATTTTACAATTTAATAAATTTCAAGACAAGCCTAGGACGAACTGCAGTTCAATCCCCTAGCATCCCATATGATCCCCCAAGCCAGGAGCTATTTCTGAGCGCATAGCCAGGAGTAACTCCTGAGCATCACCAGGTGTGCCCCAAAACAAAACAGAACAACAAAAAAAGACAAGTCTTAAATGGGAGAGATATTTTCAAAGCCTGTATCCTAAGATATGGATCTGGAGAAACATTACAGCAGTTAAGGGGCTTGTGTGGCATGGGACTGACTTGGGTTCTATTCCTACCACCATATATGATCCACCAGGCCCCATCAGGAGACATTCCTGGGTGTAGAGCTGTGAGCAGTCCTTGAGCAAATCCAGATGTGGCCCTCAAACAAACAAAAAGTACATTAATATGTTGTGAATTATATTTTATATTACAATATCTAAAAATTCTGTAATTCACTTAAAACAAACATAACACAGACAAAAACTTTAATGAATGTTCACTGAGAAGGTTATGTGGAGTTATTGAGCATATTAGATGACAGTCCCCAGTATCAGTTATAAAGGAAGTGCAAATTAAAATATAGTGAGATCCTATACTCTGAGACTTGCTTACAATTAAAAAAGTTATATAGTAGTGTAACTGGACTCCTTATACATTACTGTGAAAATCTAAAATGTTAGATTCCTTTTCTAAAATATTTTCTTTTTTTGTTTATTATTTTTTTCTGAGCTCTCACCTACTAGGGCTTAGGGCTTTTTTCTGATTCTTATCAATGATTCACTTTTGGCATTGCTCTAAGCAACCATATGTGCTTCAAATCTGATTCAAATCAGTATAAGCAGCATGCTTATGTCAATATCTTATTGACCCTTGAAAAATATTTTTTATACTTTATTTAAACACTATGGATTACAAAGTCCTCCTAACGCAGTTTCTTTGTTCATAGTTACAAATTTTTCATGATTAAGTTTCTCTCATATAATGTCCAACAACCTATACCTATGCAAATTTCTGCCACCAAGTCTCCAGTTTCCTTTCTGCCCTCCCAGGCTCTTTCCTAGGCTTGCCTCTGTGGCAGACATTTTTCCTCTTTCTCTTGCTTTGATTTTCTCTTTTGCTCTCTATTTCTCTTTGTCTGTCTGGCTCTCTGTCTTTTTTTTTCTTTAGACACTGTGGTTTGCAATATTTTACTGAAGGGGTAATCAAGCATATCACTTTACCTTCTTTCAGTACCCAATTCTTATGTATGTAAATTAAGCACCTTAATCCCTATACTGTAGCTATATGACCCAAAGCATGTCTTATTTTATAGAATGAAATATACAATCCCAGAACCCTTTTATTCTCCATACAAACCCTTAGACTCAAAGCCCATAATATAACATATTGAAATACACATTTATGGCATTAATCATTTATAATACTTTAGCTTTATTATATAAATTTATAATCAAATGTAATGATTTTATACTTTTTGGAGACTCTGGTTTGGATTGCAAAGCTTATTGATAAGGCAAAGTTTATCTTTTTTTCAGTATGGAGCATACCAGGTGATGCTCAGGGATTACTCCTGGCTCTGCTCTCAAAAACTGTACTTGGCAGGCTTGGGGGACCATATGGGATGCTGGGAATTAAACCCAGGTGGCTTTATACAAGGCAAATGCCCTCTCCGCTTTGGTAATACTCAATTCCTCTAAATGTAAAAGTATATCTTGAAAGAATGAATAGAAAGACATGGTCAGAGGGAGCAGCCTACTTGGGTATGGCAAAGTATATTTTTGGATCTATTCTAGTAATGGCAATTTAGGATGTGGTGCAGAGTAAAAAGGAGAATGCTGAATTTATTGTAACAAGTGTATAATGAAGGATGGTTCTTTTAGTGATAGTTAAATTGTAATGTGCATGTGAAGATAAAAGAAAAATCCCTAAATTAAAAAAAGGATACTTGTGGCTATCATAGACCATATTTTGATTAGACAATTAAAATATCAAAGAAATATGCAATAGGGAGGACTTGGTATTCCAGAAGCAAATGAGAAAGGAAATGAAGAGGAATATAAGTGTAGAATCTTGAAGGCAGAATTTATATTCCTCAAATTTTACTTTCCCAGGGCCAATTTCACAATAATGAGATCTGGGTAAATTTGTTCATTTGTTTACTTATAAACCCAATTAATAAATATCTGGTGAAGATTGGTTTTGTTTCAAGCCTGTACTCATTAAAATAAAGAACACACGACACTCCCAAAAAAGTCATATTCATTAGAAGAGACAAGTAAAACTTAAAAATTCATGCCAGTTAAATGCATTACAGAGACCTTAGGAAATAGCATAGAATACTACAACATTATTTTACATTGGCATTTAATCTGATCGACAGACAATAAATTATTGGGGAGCTTTGAATTCAGAGTCATATCAGATGAAGCAATGAAGTCAATCTAGCAAAGTTGCTTTCTAACAGGGTAGCAGGTAGGGATTGAAACTATCCATAGGAGTGTCTGCAATTTTTCATGTCCAGACTTTATGTAAATTTAAACTCATCCTGCTTTAATTTTTTCTATCGAAAATAATCTTACGCCATCAGTAGGATGGAAGAGTAGATATAGTTCTGTAAAATCATCCTATGCACTGTATCTCCAACCCCAAGTGAATAATAAGAGTCAAATAAGAGTCACAGATGAAATAATTCACACCAGGCTGAGGGTGATATGGCAGTCTTCTACCTCGTATCTCCATCCAGCTGCCTGCCAAAACTGCCATTTTTATTGTGTACTAGATAACACCCCTGATTAGGGCAGTAAGGACAGTGTAAGGACAGATAACTCAGGTTATTCTGAACCAGTTCCACCCAGATATGTAAGTAAGACAAACTCTGTTTTGGGGTAAATCTAAGTCATAAACAAACATACAAAGGAACCAGGGATGATCTTTGTTTTAAGTAAAATAAGGTGTAACCTAACATAGTACCAACTAATAAATATCTCTGAGGTAGGGTTTTTTTTTTATCCATTTCTACTTTTTATTCTCTTTCACTTAGAACAAATCCTGCCTAGAAAATTATCTGCCTATTGAATGAATAAAAGAATAAAGTCAAATAGCAAAAGAATAAAATACACATGTTCTATTATTACTTTTCTATTAATTATTATATACTATGTAAGCATTTACTAAAAATGCTTACTTACTTCAGATTTTTGCTGCAATTATCTTTGGGAAGCATAATGTTTCTACTCCCCCACAAACTGTGTGTACTATTTGAAAGCAGGTGGACATGGACAATATATTCCCTTATTTCATGATGATTTGATTCAGTGTACAAATGGTGTGATTAATCCTGCCAAGTAATTCCTAAAGATTGCCTTTCTCTGATTTGCATATTGTCCTTTAAACAAGGCCTGTGAATGCACAGTAAAAGACTGATTGGTACACTTGTACTGCTTTATATAATTACATTTTTATTATGGAATTGTGAAACAGAAGGTTATTTCTATAAATATTTAAAATATATTAGGATTTTCTTGCTAATATAAATATAATACTTATTGTCATTCAATACTAGATTACATACTTAAATACTTGTGGATGGTTTTACGTTTTTGTTATATATTGTGTTTGATTTTTAAGAACCATATCCAGTGGGTTTTTATAGGTTAATTCCTGACTCTGTGCTCAGGCATCATTCATGGTAGAATATGGGGACCATATATGGTTCTGAAAATTGAGTTTAGGTCAGCTGCATGCAAGGCGAGTACTCTATTCTGTATTGCCCTATCAGGCCAACCTGTTTTCTGGAAGTTTACAGCTCTTTGATTTTCTGAATAGCAGTTCTTAGTCATCTATTTAATTGTTCTCTGAAGATATTCTGAATAGACACATTTATTTAAGGATATTTTCACTTCAGTTACTCAGGAGAGAAAAGTTTGTTAGTCATCTGTAGTCACTAAACATGACACTTATTAAAAGATATAGAAAAATATTAGAAATTGTAGTTACAATTATAAAAATAAAAATAAAGGTAGTATATTCTGATAAGGGATCTATTTCCTAGTTGCTGAAGTTTCAAAGGAGAAATATTAAAAGGATTAATCAACATTTACTTAACAATCATTGATTTTACATGTATGGATATATCATCTATGAACTAACTGATGCATTTCTGAAGTATCAGTTGTGTACACTTTCAAGTATTAAGCCTATTATTCAAGAATCCAAGAGAGACCGACTCATTTAAAACAAGTATTTAAAGTATAATAAGTACAGTTTTCTATGAAACTTTACTTAAACTCCATGATTTACAAATTTGCTCAAAATATAATTTTTTCAGGTATTCAGTGTTCCAAACACTAGTCCTACCACCAAGGTGAATTTTCCCTTCACCAGTGGTCTGCATTTTCCCTCTCAAACATCAAGCCTACTCCCTTAGCAGGAACAAAATAATTTTCATTGTTTTGTTTGTTACAACAAACCTCTCATAATAGTGTTACTAAAGTCATTATCTGAGGATTTAGTAAGCTGTTAGTAGATAGTTGAGCCTTCTGTGTTATTGTTTTCAATCATTGACTTCTTGGCAACTTTCCCATCTAATTTTCTGTTCTGCTGGGCTATCAGTTCTGGAAAGTTTGGAGTTGTCACTCAGCCATATGGTTGGCCATGCACTCCTGGAGCTTTGGTGCTAGATTTTCAAATGCCAACATTTCTCTGAGATCAGTCATGAAGCTAGGCCCTTTCTCTGGAGTGGAAGTTGAATGCCAGCAGTCAGAAAATTGAGCCTTTGTCTGGGTAGGGACTTGGCCTGCCCCACCCTCAAAACTTTAGAAATCTGGGCCCAGCGGCCTGGTTTAACTCAGCTATTCTTCTCTCAGAGATCAGTTTTGATGTTGGACCATTTCTCTGAGAGTGACCTAATAATTCTATTTCTTTAGATTAATGAGCATGGATTATATATAGTTTTCACAAATTAGATGTCATGGTTCTGGAGTATTTAACATTGTCAGTATATAAGATAAAATTGATTACTTTATTTAGGATAACAGGTAACCCTTTTACCTGTGAGCAATTGTCCAAATCTCTGCTTCTGAATAGAGATACTTGATTCCCTGCTGCTGGAGATTTATCTGCCCATTTGTCTGAGCTGAGTTCTATTTCTGAAATGCCTTCAGCCAAAGATGATTTCCTGGACAAAATCAGGCCCTTTCTGTAAAAAGTAATTAGTGCCTAGGGATGATGATTGTACAGTAATAAATGTCCCTCTCCTCAATGTGTAGAAGCATCCCAATGTCTTGCTATGGGATTAACAGAAATTTCAGTATGTATGGTAACCAGAGGAAGGGAATGTAATTGTTGGTACAAGATATCAGGCTTTTGAGATGTGCAAAGTATGCATTATTTATAAAGACAAGGAAATAGAGTTATTCTTGCTGAATGCCATTGATACGCTAAAGAAAGACAACAAAATCTGAGGCAAATTATAAAAGTGTAAGGGTCTTCTTAAAAGCTTAGAGAGCAATTATAATTTCCTGCAGCTGCAGGGTATAAAAGCTCTAAAATTAAACCATGGACTTATAAGAGTAGCTGAACCACAAATAACACTGAGTGTTCAATCCGAAGGTCTATTAGAACAAAATCAGTTCTCTCACTGACAAGTGCACAATCATGAGAGGGAATTCCCCCTCAAAATCTGTGCCCTACTTTCTCACTTTCCTCATCGTAGTCTTGACATTGGCTCCAGGAAGGAAAATTTGACGATATTGTTCTGACGCTATTGGGAGGGGCATGCAAAAGCTTGTAGAACAAGAATTAAAAACATTTTAAACTAGATTAAAGTGCTGATAAGTTAGGAACTGCTATTGCTGGAGTGAAGAATCACTGATTCACGTGCAAAGGGGGAAAAAAGACATAGGTAGGAAACCCCTAGATTTTTTTAATAATGTCTTTATTTAAGACATAATTACAAACTGTGATTACAAATATGTTTGTAGTTGGGTTTCAGTAAATAAAATGCCCCCTTCACCAGTGCAACCTTCCCATCACCAATGACTCCCATATCCATCCTCCCACACCCCCTGCCTGTTTTGGAGATAGGCATTCTATTTCTTTCACTCACTACCATTGTCATGATAGTTATTTCTCTAATTGCACTCACAATTCTTTGTATTAAGCTTTATATCATGGGCTTGTCCTTCCAGCCCCAATCTCTATTGTCTCAAGGTATTATTACTACACTATCTTTTATTTTTCTTAAATCCCACAGATGAGTGAGACTATTCTGTTTCTAGATCTCTCCCTCTGACTTATTTCACATAATATAATAGTTTCCATGTCCATTCATGTATAGGAATAAAAAGCAAATGTTCTCTTTTTCCTCCAAATGCCTGCCTTTTTCCAGTTCCTATATTGAAATATCTCCAAATAATCAATATACTAAATTAAAATGTAGGATTCACACTCAAGGTTGTTCTGTCAAAGTGAAATAGAGAGGGTAAGCTAAGAGAAAAGCATTAGGTAACTGCTTTGGAAGAGCTAAGGGAAGTCTGGGGAGAGAAAGAGAAGTAAGGTCTTTTAGCAAGTAAGTTGAAAGTATTCAGGTTTCTATAAACTGATGTCTAAGTATGTGCTATTATCTTATTGGAACACAAGAAATCAAGAACATATTTGGGAGTATCACTTGATCCAGTGGTGCTATTGAACTTGACAATTCAATGTTTAGGTCTAGTGGTGCCGGGGACCACAATGCCACTCAGGTGGCACTTGGAATTATCTTCCTGGCCTGATTTAAAAATACATATAGAGGCTTTAATAGAGCATTTGTATTGATAAGAATGATTCAACCAAGGGAAAAGAGGAGAATTCTCTGCTTAACAAGGGAGAATTGGACAGTAAATTCTTAGAGGTGATATGACATACACTATATGTTTCCAACTCTTTTGGGATAGGATGAAAGCTTTGATTTTTTTGAACATTGGTATGCAGTGTTCAGTATATAAAACTAACTTATTTACTTTGTGCTACAGTCCTAGGATATAAATGTGAATGAAAATAATCAAGTAAATAAATTATCTTTTTATTTATTTTCTAAAACTGAACCTTTTTGGTTTGTTTTTGGGCCACATTCAGTGGCTTTCAGGGGTTACTACTGGTTCTGAGCTCATAAATTGCTCCTGAGAATATATAGGATGCTGGGGATCAAACCCACGTCTGTCCTGGGTCAGCTGTGTGAAAAGCAAATGCCCTACCACTGTGCTACCATTCCAGCTCCAAAACTGGACATTTTAATATGCTGTGAAATAACATATTTATTTTGATGCCTGCAGACTTGTAAGGCTTTTTGATAGTCAAAGGTGGTTTTTCTTATTGGTGTGTAGCCTCCTGTAATTATAAAGAGTTACTTGTAAAAAACTGACTGAATTTTTATATTTATCATTTTTCAGATTGTTGGTAAACTGACATAGCATTAACATTAACTTCCTGTGTGATTAAAACACTTTTCTCTCATATTCACCTCAATGCTTCACATTATATAACTTTTAAAACATTTTAAAACAATCCAAGTTGTAAACAGTAGAGGTGGGGGGTCTTCATCTTTGCACCTAATATTTGCAGGCAAAAGTCCTTTACTTCAGAAAGCATTGCATAGATTTTTCTGAAACATAAACCTATTAGTCTCTATGTCTTTTGGATATAGGTGGTTTTCATGTAATGTGATCTCAAATAAAGTAAAACATTAGTTACCACCCTCTTCCATGTTTTTTCTTTCTCCTTCCTGCTGAATGGATTTTCAATATTAAGGTATACACTTTGGGGAAAGGACTTAATGTTTTCCTGCCTTTTAATTTCCTTTTTCTTTAATCATATTGGAAAGTACTTTGGTTCATTATTTTCTTTTTCCATTCAGCAGATACTCAGATACTTAGCTTTATGGAGTCATTTTGTCATCCTGTATTTGTTTTTCATTTCTTGCATCTTTCTAGTAGTTTTCATATGCATTTTCTCAGCATGGTATTGTGTTCAATATATATAAGTTTTTATCCCAATCATTTTTTTTCTGTCCTTTGAACATTTGTGAGCCTCTTGGCCTCTCTTTTTTACATAGTAATCCAATCACTATCCAAAGTGCCTATAGTGTAACTCAATATATTCATTGAGGGACAGCTTCAGGATTGCCAGGTGCAGCTGCTTGAGCAAAAAGAAGCTTTTGAGTTCAGGGGGAAATACTATGAATTTAAATGTTAACTATTTTTTAATAATTTCAGTGTCAAATTATGTTATTTTAAATGCTTGAATATGAATTCTGTGGAAGTATATATGATAAAATTTTAAGTGGTTTATCATTTGCCAGTATAATCCTCTCAAATCGGTGAAAGTGCATGAATATATTAAATTACCTTAATTTTAATGCTCCTCACTTATCCACAGGGGGAAGTTGCCCTCTTTTTTAATTAATACTTTAGAATTTCCTTCTATTTCATACTGTAACCTTTCTTCATGTAAGTACAGAGTAGAGGTGAAACTCCTGTACATACACACCATAATTTAATATATTAGTATGCTAGTCAGAAATAACTAATAGTTTTCGATTCTCTACTCTGTAGATGAACATATATTTAGTGCAGTGGCATAAATCAAAGTGAAACTGCTATTCCCCCTGGGCCAAGTGTTGTTTATTTTTATTTTTCTAAATTCCATGTATTAATAATGATTTTAGGTTTTTAAATGATTGAATAATGACAACTAAAACCACAAGACATTTATCATCAACAAGGGAAATTTTTACAAACATCAAATTTAGAGTCCACAAATAAATTTTTAGTTGTAGCATATAACAGTTATTTACATGCTCGATATGGCTGCCTCCGTGATAAAGTGGCAAAGCTGAGTTACTGTACAGAGACCTTTTGTGGTGCTATGTTCCACACTGTGCTCTGCTTCTCACAACACTTCAAAAATCACAAAGTTGGGATCCTGACTCAGTGATATTTTCAAGAGCCATTTTTTGTCAAAAATCTGTATTTTAAGATATGTATATATGTGCTTCCATATTTATTATTAGTGATCTATTGTGTAGAACAAGAGAAGTGGATTTGCATATTGATTTGTGTGTGCGCATGCATGTGGATGTGTGTAGCATATTGGTGCTGTGGATTAAACCTAGGGTCTTAGATATGTGAAGTAGACATTCTACTGGTAAGTTTCACCTCTACTCATTTTCCTCTTGAGAATAGAAAGGGAATTAGTTTATTATCATTAAATGGCAAAAATTGTTCCTTAAATAATGATACAATACCTTGCTAAGATAATATAGGTGGATTATTATCCTTATACTGCAATTCAGAGAAAAACAATGGTCTACCAAATTAGAGAGTCCTAAATGAATTGTTCTGTCAGAATAAAAATAATCATGGAAAACAAAATAATAAAAATGAACTTAGGGAGATCTGGGAAATTGGTGCTGGGAAGGTTGCACTGGTGAAGGGGGGTGTTCTTTACATGACTATAATCATACAACTATAATCATGTTTGTAATCACGGTGTTTAAATAAAAATAATTATAAAAAAAACTGAGATAGTCTAGGGTAAACCAGATAGTGGTTTGTTCTAAAGATTCAAATGATAAAAAATAAGACAAAAAAAAAAATGAAGTTACAAAGCCAGAGATGGACAGGAGTTAAGTCACCTCCCTTCCACAAAGCTGACCTGACTTCAATTGCTGGAGCACTAAGTTGTTCTCCAATACCACCACAAGTGATCCCTGTTCACACAGAGCCCAAAGTAAGTTCTGAACATAAACCATCATGGCCCCCAAACCATAAAAATAAATAACAAAACAAAAAACATAAATTGAGCTAAGAACTAATAGTACTGAACCATAAATAATGTTTGTGGTATATTCTTACAGTGCGGTAAAAGCTAACATGAGGCTTGGGAGATGGTTAAAATATTTGTAGATCATGGATGATCCTCTCACTATTATCTTTGCAGTGACCAGTGGGACCCAGAAAATAAAAAAAAAAGCTTTATTCATGCACAAATTATAGCGTGCAAATTTGCTGAAACAGAATATTTTCAAACTATAATACTAATCCAAAGGCATTTATATATTTCCAAAGCAATTTCTTTTTATAATTGAGGGCATTAATATAATCTTCAGGTGGAAGGATTGACTTACAGTTTTGTATCATGTTAAAAGCAAATATCAAGGGGCCAGCGAGGTGGCACTAGAGGTAAGGTGTTTGCCTTGCAAACGCTAGCCAAAGAAGGACCACAGTTCGATCCCCCAAGCCAGGGGCAATTTCTGAGCACTTAGCCAGAGTAACCCCTGAGCATCAAACAGGTGTGGTCTGAAAAACCAAAAAAATAAAAAATAAAAAAGCAAATATAAAGAGACTAGCCTAACACAACTATATATAGATTTTTTCAAATAATGATATATTCAATTAAAATTACATGCTAGTAGACTGATTTCTCTATTATGCATATTTGCAATGCCTATCAATGTGAAACAATTTCAGATATGAAATATGTAAATGCTAATCTAGAGTGCTGATGTATATTTTATCAGTAGTGATTTATTAATATTCATTTTAAACCCCAATTAAGGATAATATACCATCCCTTGCAATTTAAAAATATTTTATTTTAGTGGTACAAAAGATTTTGTTTAGATATTCTGAGTTACATGCCAAGTCAACCACTTAAGTACTATAGGTCTTCAAAAATATGTTTTCAGATATTCTCACCCCTTTGTAACCATTCTCTCTCTCTCTCTCTCTCTCTCTCTCTCTCTCTCTCTCTCTCTCTCTCTCTCTCGTTTGAGTCACACCCGGCAACGCTCAGGGGTTACTCCTGGCTCTATGCTCGCTCCTGGCAGGCTGAGGAGACCATATGAGATGCTGGGATCCTAATCACTGACCTTCTGCATGCAAGGCAAATGCCTTACCTTCATGCTATCTCTCTGGCCCCTGTAACCACTCTCTCTACACAACTCTGGTGACTCTGAAATGATATTGCTATCATTTATTTTATGTAATATTCCATATGTAAGTCAAGTGATCTATTTCTTATGTATTTTTGTTTTATCTTAGCATAACTTCCTTAGGCTCCACCCATGTTGCAAATGGTAGAATTTTATCTTTTTATACATAATATTTTATCACATATACTTTTTTTTGTTTTTGGGCCACACCCAATGCCCCCCATTACCCTACATGGCTAGGATCCTAGCTAAAGGAAAAAGCTACTGATCTAAGCATGCCCTGATCAAGCAGATCAGTTTTTCTATCCTGTGGACTAATCAGATTCTTCTCCAGATGACATAGTCTAGGGTAAATTGCAAAAAACAAAACAAAACAAAAACAAACAAACAAAAAACAAGCAAAAAAATAAAATGGATCTATTTACATTCCCAAGGGTATACAAGGGTTCTTTATTCAACTTTTCTCTACATTCTCATTAGCACTTGTTTCTAGCGTTAACAATGCAAGAACATTTTGAACATAAATATTCTCTCTGTGTTATGTTATATATCCTTGATTCAAAGTGAAATATTTTCTATTTGCTGTCATAAAAATGTAAGCTTTGATATCTAAACTTTTTTAAAAGATAAGATAAAAGACATATAATAATGCAAGTTAAGGTTTTAATAACAAATAGGACACATTGACAGTCAACGATATTGGGATAAATTAGAGAAGATATTTCAGATTTATGGAATGAAAGGATGAATGGAAAGAGGCAAATGATAAAAGTATAAAAGTTGTTCTATGGCATGTACAAGAGACAAAAAGAAACATTAAATGTTATTTTATTCATTATATTTTGAGACATACTAAGATGTGGTGCTGTTTAGACCCTGTGGTATTGGAAACCATCATGACCACAGCCAGAAAATATTTAGGGGTCAAGAATGTGCTAGGGGATCAACACAAAGTCAAGAATATATTGCAAATAAATAATGTATCCTTAATTTTTGTGTTATTTCTCAAATCCATGATAGTTAATTTTAAGAAATTATAGTATAAAGGGTAGGGCACTTGGATAGTATGCAGCCAATATGAATTCAGTTCCCAATTCTTCATATGGTCCCCCAGGCCTACCAGTGAATGATCCTTGAGTATGAGTACTCAAATGATCTTTGAGCCAGGAATAATTCTGGAGCATTAACACCCCAACAACAACCAAAAGAAAACAAAAACAAAAACAAAAACAAAAACCCCAGCAATTTCCGCATTTGACTATTTAAGAAACCAGAAACTAGTTACAATGGTTCAAGAAGGAAACACAGAAAAGATCATTTGAAAGATTTTTGAAAACAAGATGTGTATAAGCCTACTATTTGGTTCCCCACAAACTTGTTGAAACTTATAATGTGTTTATATTAAGATGTAGAATCCTTGAGGAGCATTTTGAATGACATGAAATTATGAGGGTAGAACTCTCTTCAAAGGGACTATCATTTTTATGAGAATTACTAGTTTGCTTCTCTTTACTCTGCAATCTCAGAAGACACATTAGGACATTAGAAAAGGACCCTTCCCAGAAATTAACTATTTTACACTAAAGAACTATGAGGAATAATTTTTGTTGTTTATAAGTTTCCCTATATTGAATATTTGTATAAATGCATTCTGAGCTTATAAAGATACCAGGCTAAAAAATAAAGGGGTATCACTTGGTTATTTTAATTATTGAATAGGTATCATAGAAGCAAATTTCTGCTTAACCATAAGAATTTAAAACATCCTTTTCTCTTTGGTATTAATTTTCAAAGTCTTTGAGACAGAGTATACACTAGAAAAAAGATTAAATAATAAGCTTTGATTCAACATTAATATAAAGTTAATAATATTTAGCAGTAATTTTTATGTTGCATGGTTCAGATAGCAGAAATAATGTGTTCTCTAAAATATAAAATCTTAAGACAAAAAGTTGAGATTTAAAATTTTACATTTTATGTTTTAAAAAAATATGAACATTTGAAATGTATCAGTTATTTTAATAGTAAATATATAAATTCCCATGAATTTCATTGATAATTATTTACTTTTAACCAATTAATTCAAATTAATTTCTGATAACAGTAACACTTGATTGTATCTAGGCTTTCATTTGCATAATGTGGTTGAAAAATTGAGATTTAAAAGAAAAAGTAGGCAGGGCTGGAGTATTAACACAGTGGTAGGGCATTTGCCTTGCAATTGGCTGACCAGAGACTGACATGGGTTTAATCCCTGGCATCCCATATGGTTCCTGAGCCAGGAGCAATTTCTGAGCTCAGAGTTAGTAGTAATCCCTGAGCACCACAAGTGTGACCCAAATTACAAATAAATAAACAGAAAACAAACAAAGGGAGAGTGGGAAAAATATTAATTTATTTATTTTCTAATGCCCCAATCATGCTACTGTTTCATGATTGGCTCTATGTTTCACAGTAACTTTCTGTGAAGTATGAAAGAATAAATTTAACTCCTCCAAGCACAATTGTTTTATTTATTTAATTTTTTGTGGTCGAAGTGAATTACAATTCTCTCACAGTAATATTTGAGGCACATAGTGACAATGAGTGAGGGGCATTCCCACCACCAGTGTTGTCCTCTCTCCTTCCCTTTTGCCAGCATGCATCACAAGTCTCCCTCCTTTATCCCCATAATGCTAGTGCAACTGTTCCCTCCTTGTACAGGTTGTTGTAGATCGAGTATTGATTCTGTTGTTGTTGACTTTGCATTTGATATTTATGTCTAATCAGTTTTTAATTCCATCAAATGAACATTTGACTGTCTGGCCTTGGTAATATAGGGGGAAGAAGGAAAAAAAAGGGCCAACAAAAAGAGTCTTCGAAGATATGAAGCAAGAACTTTAGCATCAAACCTAAACAAATGTGACTACATCAAACTGAAAAGTTCCTGAATGGTAAAAGAAACCCTACTTAATACTAGAAGACAGTTAACGAAATGAGAAAAAAAATTTGCACTCAACACATCAGATAAAGGGCTGATATCTAGAATATACAAAGCACTCAGAAAGCCGAGTCCCCAAAAATCTAATAAAGCTAGAAAAATGGGGCGAGGAAATGAATAGACACTTCTCCGAGGAAATCCAAAAGATGACCAACAGACACATGAAAACATGCTCACCTTCTCTCATCATTAGAGAAATCCAAATAAAGACAACAATGAGGTACCACCTTACACCAGTGAGGATGGCTCACATAAAAAATAATGGGAACAATCTCTGTTGGTGGGGATGTGGTATGAAAGGAACTCTCATCCACCGCTGGCGGGAATGCCCCCCTGGTCCAAGTTTTATGGAAAACAGTCTGGAGAGTGCTCAGTAAACTCAGAATTGAGCTGTCATATTACTCAACAATTGCTCTCCTGGTTATAAATCCTCAAGTTGGAAGGACATTCATTCAAAAGTATGTGTTCACCCCACTATTTATTGCAGCACTCAGTACAATAGCCAAGATTTGGAACCAACCTTGATGCCCAACAACAGACGATTGGATAATGAAGATGTGGTATTTTTACACAGTGGAATATTACATAGCAAAATTCTTTTAACTCACCTCATTTTTACATAATAGAGGTATAATAAAATGAGTTTATGTTTAAACAAATGATACTTTCAATAATACAAATGTTTTTATTTATAATTTTAACACAAAACTAATTAACAAGTTACATTTCAGTTTATTTTTGTCCCCCAATTCACAATACAGACCAGGCAAAGGGCTTGTGTTGAGGTGTATATGGGGTGCACTTACTATACTTCCTCTTTCTGTACAGTCAGTGTAAAGAACACAGCCTGTGGTAAGAATTGGGAGGCCTTATCTTTTCTTTTTTATTTTTAATATATATATATATATATATATATATATATATATATATATATATATATATATATATATATATATATATATATATATCCTTTACCAGTGCATCATTCCCATGACCAATATCCCAAGTGTCCTTCCTCCCCATCCCACACTGGCCTATACTCTAGACAGGCTTTCTACTTCCCTCATTAAGTCACATTTTGTTATGATAATTCTCAGTGTAATTATTTCTGTGACTGCACTAAACAATCTCTGTGGTGGGCTTCATGTCGAGAGCTGGACCCTCCACTCTTCCTCTATTTTGTCTCTGAGAATCATTACACAAATGTTTTTCATTTTTCTCAAAACCCATAGATGAGGGAGACCATTCTGTGTTTATCTCTTTCCCTCTGACTTATTTTACTCAGCATAATAGATTACATATACATCCATGTATAGGAAAATTTCATGACTTCGTCTCTTCTGATGGCTCATAATATTCCATTGTGTATATGTACCATAGTTTCTTTAACCATTCATCTATTGAGGGGCATCTAGGCTGTTTTCAGAGTCTGGCTATTGTAGATAATGCTGCAATAAATATAGGTGTGAGAAAGGGATTTTTGTTTTCATTTTGTGTGTTTTGTTTTTATTTCAGGACCATGGTTAGTGTGTGGGATTGTCTTTATTACTGTGGTGATTTTTGGATTTTTTGTTTGATTTTTCTTTTTTATTGTTGTTGTGTTTCTCTTCCTGTTTCTCTTTCTTCTCTCAAATTAAAATGTATAGCCTATAGAAGTTCTCTGCCTATTTTTTGCTTGTTTGATTTTTACCCCATTTTATTTTTTTTTCTCTTCTTCAAACAAAACCACATGACTTGAACCATCTTGTTCCACCTCTCAAATTGAGGGTGAAATAGTGGAAAGTGCCAAGACCAAACAGTTGTATGATCACTAAGTAGTAATAAAAATGATCAGACTTAAACACCAAACAGAATTGATACCCAATCTACAATAAGCTAGCCATGGAGGGGACCACTTATACTAGCAGCCCGAGGGGTAAGGGAGAGGGATAGGTGATGCATACTCAGAACGGGGTGGAGGGAGGACAACTTTGGTGGTGGGAATTCCCCTGATTCAATATCAGTATGTACCTAAAATAGTACTGTGAAAGATTTGTAATCCACTTTGGTCAAAATAAAAATTATTATTTAAAAACAATCTTGCTTCCCTTCTATATGAAAAAATAAAAAAGGAATCTGGGAAAAATAGTCAATTGTTAATTAAGTTGGTATGACTTCTTTTTTTCTGTGACTTAATGTTCTTGTCTCCTGGCTTGTTCAGCTGTATGAGAATTTACAGTGTTATTTTAGAAGTAAATATATCTTACTATTTAGAGAATTTTTATGTGAAATTATCATGTGTATACTTTAAAAGTAAATGATAAATTTACTCATATTGCTTTTTTTTGAGAGAAGTGTTGATTAGAAGATGAAATAAATCATTGAAAGATAATCTGCTCTTTTTCCCCAGCCACAATTATAATGAAAATGAAGAAAATATCCAAATTTGTGAATTTTGACAGAGGAAACTTTGTAAGACAATAACAACTATCAAAATAAGAAAACTCAGATTGACTGAAAATTTAACTAGGATCCAGTTAAGCAAGATGATAAGGACACAACCATTTTGTCATAAAGCAAATAAAATCCAAAACTCCAAACTTTCTTGAGACTGTCATTATGGTTATTTCTTTGTCAAACTGAATTATGGACAAATTAAAAATGTGAGTAAAGGTTGAATATCCAAGTGAAATGCAGAGAATAAAATAATTAGACTCTTAATGAGAGGCAGTAAAGTAGAGATCTAGTCTTTAATATATGAGCTCAGCAAGAATGTCCAAGACTGTTCTTCATATTAATACATTCTGCTGATAAGCACCTACTGTATACAAACTTTCTGGGATTAATCAGGGATTTCAATTTTTTTGATATATCAACTTAAATAGCATAGTTAGTTTTTGTGACCAGCATTTTAAGTAAGATCCTTAATTTTAGAACCAGATTTCATTTCATGATAACAAGAGGTAGTATTCAGTATATATTTCTCTGTATTTGCAATGCTTGGAAGTGTTAAGTAGAAAACATTTGTTGACCCTAATTTCTTGGTTCAAAAATTAATTAAATCTGTATAACTTACTTTTACTATTTAGAAATTGAAGGAAAAAATAATCAATATCCAATAAATAAATTTTACTGTGGGTGCATTTGATTTGCTGATGTGATGCTTTCAGGATTTAATATAAATAATGGTGCCTAAATAAAAAAATTGTAAAGGGAATTTAAATCTATATTAAAAATTTTTGTTGTAAGTCATATAGGGTATTTTAAAAATTTAGGGGCAGACTCCCCACTTAACTCTTAAGAATTATTTTGAGGGGCCGGGCGGTGGCGCAAGAGGTAAGGTGCCTGCCTTGCCTGCGCTAGCCTTGGACGGACTGCGGTTCGATCCCCAGGTGTCCCATATGGTCCCCCAAGCCAGGAGCGACTTCTGAGCACATAGCCAGGAGTAACCCCTGAGCGTTACCGGGTGTGGCCCAAAAACCAAAAAAAAAAAAAAAAAAAAAGAATTATTTTGAGGGGCTAGAGCAAGAGCACAGCACGTAGGGCATTAAGTTGCCAATGATCACTTACATTTTTATAAACCATTCCCAGCAATATTTAGGGCTTACTCCTGGATCTCTGCTCAGGAATCACTCCAGTGGTGCTTGAGAGACCATATGAGAGAGCAGAGATAGAATCGAATCCCTTGCTGACTTTATGCAAGACAAGCACCCTTCCTGCTGTACTAACTTTATGAACCACTGATCACTATCATTTTAGAGATAAAAAAAATTTAACATTTAGGGGCCTGGGAAGAAACTTAGAGATAGTGTACTTGTATACCTTGGTTGAATGTTGGAATCCACACACTCAAACACACATATAATGATTTAAAAATCACTAATATACTTCTATTCATACAAGATACTGTATAATGAAAGGTAATTAAAATATAATTTATGAGGCAATTTATAAGTATAGAGAAATATTGCTATATATGCAAATGCCATGGGCACAGATAAAGAGTGAGTAAGTTTACGAGCTGCCATTAGGGATGTAGAGACAATTCTTAAAACCCAAAGAACAGAGTAAACAATAAAGGAATATAGAACTACTTGGAGTATCCTACCAATGATATTCAAATTGATATTCTAAAGTCTAGTTTGCAAATGTGATAGTGGAAAGTTCAACACTAATTCATTGAGAGAGGTAGTATAATCTTATATGAGAATGGTGTTTTATATTATAACAACACCTTATAATATATCCAACTGACAAAACATTCATTAGGTGTTATCAATTATAAAAAAACACATATGAGTGCATATAATACAAAATAACCTGCCGGAGTGATGGGAAAAACAGGTAATTTTAGTGATTAGAAGAAGGGGCATAGTGGAGATAGAGATAGAGATTAAAAAGAAAGAAATTATACTATAGAAAATAGTTTCTGATCTAAAGCAAGCACCTTTTATTAAGATGGAGAGGGAGAAATAGACTTAAATTCAAAGAATGTTGAAGAAATCACAACTGAGAAAAAAATTGATGAAAGCACCTACATTTACCTCTTGGACAACATGATATTAGATTTTTGATCTGACAGTGATCATTTGATAATTGTGTTCTCTGTTATAGTTATAGTGAATTTTAAGAACTTGCATTTGCCTTAAGTGTACATTGGAGTGTATTAAATACCTGTTCTTTCAATAATCCCTACATGTATTCAGGATAGCTGGTCAGATACTAGTGAATAAACATGAAAGATTTGAGACAGGGAGAAAATGCACTTTGTCTCAGTACATTGCTGCCGTCAGCTTGCCCTTCAATCAACCTATGCAAATTGCTGATTATCATTTTTCATTGCTAGTCATTTTTCTTGACAGCTAAGAAGAAAACATTTTCACACTTTTCCTCTAGTCATATATGCTATATAAATTCTTGTTTTAGTGTTTTTGTTTTGCTGCCACACTAGTGGTACTTGGGAGTTATTATTCTCTTCTCTGGGCTCATGGGGTACTCCGAGGGACCATATGATGCTGATAATTCAACTTGGGCTTCCTTCATGAAAGAATATATGCATCCCACTGAGTTAATGAAAAATGGGGTCAGGCATGGCTCAGTGGTAAACCACTCACCTTGCATACACTATTTTCTTTTGCTTCATTTAATCTTTCTTAACCATGGTGACTATTACATTGAAAGTATCTTTTTTGTGCTTCTTTATATATATGAAGAAGGCAGACACAGAGACTGGAACTATAGCACAGCGGGTAGGACATTTGCCTTGCATGCGGCTGACCCAGGTTCGAATCCTGAAATCCCAAATGGTCTCCCAAGCCTGCAAGGAATAATTTCTAAGTGCAAAGCCAGAAGTAACCCAGGTGTGGCCCCAAGCATAACAAAGCAAACAAGTAAACAAAACAAGTAAACAAAAAGGCAGAAAGATTAATTTCAAATTAAAATGAACATTAATTAAGTTTAAAATGCCTTCTCTTAGAGTTATTAGTTTAAAAGTGTTGAATAACATATTAATTGATTATAAAGATACCTTGAAGCTTTGTAAGGTAGGTTATATGTAGATTTTTATATCCTCAATGAGAAAAACTTTTACACAGTGGCAAAATTTAGGAAAAACAATATGCTTTGCTAT
Organism: Suncus etruscus; assembly: GCF_024139225.1. Classification (NCBI taxonomy): domain Eukaryota; kingdom Metazoa; phylum Chordata; class Mammalia; order Eulipotyphla; family Soricidae; genus Suncus; species Suncus etruscus. The sequence continues at coordinate 108,661,662 of NC_064849.1, read as the reverse complement.
TTTGAATATAAATGTTTAAACTATTCAATGCAACAATCATTTTATAACTTTATATATCTCACTGATTTTAGAACAAAGGTAAAGAAAATATATTTGCTGATTTATTTAAATAAATGATGAATGAGGATGTAGGCTATAAAATATTTATGTAAATATTGACATAGTTTGTGAATGCTTATGAACATAAACTATTCCAGAGAGAATCAATGAATGGAATTTTAAAAGGATTTAGCATAGATTGATAGGCAGGTAAGTGACTATAAAAAGCGTTTATTCCTCTGTCATATTGCGTAATATTTACAATGATTTTTATCCAGTTATCTGAGAATGCTTTATAATATGGTCTAAATCAAGTTTCACATGTATATCTTCCTCAATTCACTGTAGATTTTTTTCTGACTCTCGTTATTTAGGGTTGTCAGTATAATAAATTTTTGGATTGGGTTGATTAACATCATTAAAATGACAATACTCCTTAAATCATTGTAATGGTTTAGTGCAACCTGTCTAAGGATACCCAAGCCTCTTCAACAAGTGGTGTTGGGGAAACTGGTCAGCCACTTGCAAAAAGGTGAACTCAGACCTCCATCTAACACCATGCACAAAAGTCAAATTCAAGTTAATTAAAGACTTTGATATCAGATCCAAAACAATAAGGTATATAGAACAATAGTAGGTAAAACACTCCATGACATTGAGACTAATGGCATCTTCAAGGAGAAAACAGAACTTTCCAAACAAGTAGAAGCAGAGATAAACACATGGACTATATATATTAAACTGAGTTAAATAAGTCAGAGGGAGAGAGAGACACACAGAATAGAATCACTCTTCTTTGGGTTTTAAGAAAAAATAAAAGACATTATTGTTATAATGCCCAGAGATGAGAGCCAAAAGGACCAGCTCACTATATAATTTAGCTCACCACAAAGTGTGGTGAGTGCAATTAGAGAAATAGCTACAATAATAACTATCATGACAATGTTACTGAGTGAGAGAAGTTGAATGCTTGTCTCGAATACAGGCAGGGGGTGCGGGAGGAGGGAGATGGGGGGCATTGGTGGTGAAAATATTGCCTTGGTGAAGGGACATATTGTTTTATGACTGAAACCCAACTACAATCATGTTTGTAATCAGGTTCTTAAATAAAGATATTATTAAAAAATAAAAATATATCCATCATCAACAACAAAATAATTTCTTTGCCAAAGACCTCATTTTTAAAGATATATTTTTTTTTTTGCCATTTCATTTAACAAAAGTCTTCTATTTAACTCTAGGGCTCTCCTCAGACCAAATCTGAGGCAGATTACTTTCTCAAAACATTAACTTGCAAGCTTTCCTGGAAATGGGTATGATCTTGGCCACTTAGATAATGATGTTTAGACTGTGTTCAACTTTAAGGTTATTGTGCATTTGCTACAGTATTAAATGTACTTATCTCGAAGACTTAAAGTAAATATTTGGTCTATTTAATATTAACTGCATAGTTTTCTTTAACAAAACCAAGCTCTGTTAACACAACTTTGTTCATTGTTGACTACAAGGCTTATCGATGAGTTTGGGGAGAAGTATTTTATAATAATTTGCACAATACACCAAGAATAGTTACATTATAAAATGTATTTATATTATTGTACTTTGTAAGATAATGCTAATAAAGATAGCATACCTTCCACTAGAATTATGTTAGTCCATTAACTTATGATAAAATTATGATAAACAATTTAGAAAGTAAACAGTACTTATAAAATAATGTATGGAACCTTTTATGTATTTAACTTAATTTCTAATAAAAAGCAGCATTTTCAAATCATTTTAATTTACTAGCTTAAGTATTATATTAATATGCCTCTAAAACAAAATTATTTCCTCCTGTGGAAACTAGTTTAGTTTCTTTTGAACCATTTCTTAATTTTTCTGTGGAAAACTTGAACTTATTCTTTTAATGTCTGTTACTTTAAAGTTTTTATTTTAAGTACATTATTTTGTGAAGTTTCACATGAACTAGAAACTTTTGTTTGTCTAACATTTGCCCTGTTAACTGATGCTTTAAAAAAAAATCTTTCTACTTCACAGTCATGAGTTTCTTGAATTTCTCACTCTTCTCTTACCAGTGCCAAAACTTCTAGAAGAACTAAACTAATCTTTATGTAAATAGAAACATGCCCCACAGTGCTCTGCAGCTGCTATTAAGATGAAAATACCAATGTTTCCACCTCATTCAGCTTGCACCCAGCTAAGCAGCATCTGCAGCTAACCTCTTTTCCCTACAAAGAATTTTAATGATTTAATTCCATTTTTTATAAGAACAAAGAGTGTTTATTTTTAAAAAGTTGTTTAAAATATTATTTGGGTCAGATTTTAATAATTCACTTTATGCAATTCTTCCAAGTTTGAGTGCCTTTGCTGTTATACAGTATGATCTCAGTTGGTTCTTGCAGGTGTTTTAGATGTGTTATTGGTGAATCTAGTCCTACTTCTAGTGTAGGAAAGCATCTTGGGTTGCAACTTACCGGTTTCTTTGCTGACTATGAAGAGGTAAAAGTTACAAGGTTTTATATTTGGAGAGGACTATTTATCTTCTAATGGAGAATTATACTTTGTTAATTGTCATTCAAAGTACAAAACACCGAAATTAAACTTCTATTGTGAATTAAAAGTAGTATATTACAGAAGAAGACTTAAAATGATATGTTTGAAACATACACAATATTTAGTACCAGTATTGTTCAATTAAAAAGCATGATACTCCAATGCCATATCAGATTATAGCTGGTTTAAAGACCAAGAAAGATCATGTAAGTGATGTTAAAGGTAAAAATTTAAGGAATAATCCAGTAGTCAGTTATGGAAAGTTTTAAATTTTAGATCTTGTGTGTGTTGTAAATTTCAAACTATGTACATAACTTTACTTCAAGTACCTGAATGTCAGCTCCAATAAATTATTTCACAGTTAAAAAGATTAGTATAAAATTGAATATGACTCAGAGTTGTGAGTGGGAAGTGTGAGAGCAATACTTTGAAGGCAAGAAAAGAGTCTGTTAAAACATCTTACATAATTTCATAATAAAATGCTATACTTATGGCTATCATTAATATATATATACAATTCATTTTATATTTTAGTTAATATTTATATAAATTTTTATGAGTAAAATTTCATGAAGACTCATGGAACACAGTTGAGCAAGCAAATCACTTTAAACTATTTAGTTACTTACTTTATGTTGCTTATTTATAGTAGTGGTATCACTTACTGTTTTGAAGAAAACAAGTACCACACAATCATTAGCAAATTGCCTAAGAACCCCAGCAAGGTCCTTATGTTATCTCTGCTTCTTTATTTGTCTCTTCTACTTTCTATCTTGCTTTGTACTCTCCATTCTATAATCTAGGATACTGTGCATTCCTGGTTTGTTTCTTTATATAAAAAAAAACAACAACAAGTAAGTGAGAGCTCTGGTATTTTTCTTTCTAAATAATTTCACTTATGATGATACTCTCTTGTTATTTTCAAATTGCAAAAAGCTGCACGATTTATCTACTTATATTATCTGATAGTCCATTATGAACATATAACAAACTTCTTTAGCCATTTATTTTTCCTTGGGCATTTAGGTTATTTCCATTTATTATTGTATTAAGTACTATAATAAATATTATTCTGTCATATCTCTTTAAATTTTTAATGTTTTAGGAGGTCGGTGCCAAGAAGAGAATCACTGTGGCATATGAAAGCTCTGTTTTATTTTTGTGATAAATATCCATACTGTTTTCATAGTGTGCATGAGACAAAATTCTCAACAAAAGTGAATGAGAGTTCTCTTTGAATCACATCCAGACAATTCTGGTTGTTTACAAAATGCTATTGACATAAAATGCTATGTCATTGTCATTTTAATTTTTGCTTTCTTAATAATTTGTGTTGATAATGAATACCTTTTTACATGATCAATGTTCATTATAAGAGAACCTAGAAAATGAAAAACATGTTCCAGTTAGTAGATAGAATTAACAGCATGAAAATGAACATTGAGAGAGAATTATACATATTCAATGAAATTCCCATAAACATTCTGACATTCTTTTTGTTTTGTTTTGTTTTGTTTTAGGCCACACCTGCTGACGCTCAGGAATTAATCCTGGCTATGCACTCAGAAATCACCACTGGCTTGGGGGACCATATAGGACTCCAGGGGATTGAACCAAGGTTCGTCGCAGGCAAGTAATTTTACCTCTAGGACTACAAATTTTGCTCCTATGATTAAACAGTGCTATATTATACAGTTAGTTTTAAGACTCAAAGATCATCTGGATATCCTTGACCTAATCAGGCTTTTTTGGTCTGGGAGGTCTGGGTGGTCTCAGAGAGACTCAGTATGAAATCAATTTGATACAAAGGGGTCACATGGGTTGTTATTGCTCTGCTATCAAGAGGAGCCAGGAACAGAGAATAACTTTTAGTAGTTAAGGGTTGAAAACTGTCCTCTAAATAGACAGGACTTCATTTCCTCAATCACAGGAGACTGAATTTTGCCAACAATCTGAGTGCACTTGAAACAGATATCTTTTCAGTTCCAAATTACACACAAATTACTACACAAATGTGGTTCTGTCCTGTGAAACCTGTAACAGAGAATATGGTCACACTTTATATAATTTCTATCTGGTAAGACTCTGAGGTAATAAATACATGTGACAATCAAATTGTGATAGTAACTTTCCTGATGTTACGTTCACCTCGTCTTAGGTTCAGACATTTAACTAGATGAAAGCAAAGTGAGAGGAATGTGATATAAACTCTCACATATTTTATTGGTTTGAATAGAGAATCAAAATGTATTAGCTGTATTAAATGCATACTTCCCTTTAATAAACGGAGAATTTTGCTTATATTCATCAGGGTTCTCAACAGAAATAAATCGAGTCAGAATTCATGTAAGTGATATGTTTATATTTATTAGTAATCTGCCTATATTGACATATTTTTATATATGGATATATTTGTGCATATCTTATATGGTCTATCATTTAGAGATTGAAAATGTTAGAGGATTAGCTTACATCAATATTAAAGCTTAAAAGTTGCAAGATCTGTAGCCAGAGAGCTGGAGACTCATGAAAGCCAATGGAGTGGTTTTAGTCTAAGTGCCAAGAAGCTCAACTAACTGGAAGAGCAAGTGTTAGAGTCCAAAGCTAGAGAAAAAAATGATGCCTCAGTTAGGAGGCAGCCAGGCAGGAAGGGTTTCTTTTATATTCACAGGAGTTTTTGGCTTTTATGTTTATTCACACTTTTAACTAATTCAATGGGACTTAACACAGTAGGGAACACAATCTGCTGCTTTTCAGCTTATTGATCCTGTTGTAAATCTCATCCACAAGCAACCTCACAGACACATCCACAGAAATAGTTGACCAAATATTTGGGCACCCAGTAGTCCAATAATATTGGCATGTAAAAATTAATTAACATCAATGCCAACAATGATAATAATATAATATAATAGTATATGTATATATCAGTACAGACTTTGACGTTGTTATCTCTGAAGAACAGTAGGAAAAAGACTGATGGCAAAAAGTTGTGGGTGACAAATTTGAGAGAAAAGAAGTAAAGAGAATTGTAGAGAGAACTAGAGCAGAGAAGAGGGGGGAAATTAGTATAGAGATATTAGAAAGCTAAACACATTTATTCATAATGTATGAAAAGTGACAATTGACACCTTAGAACAAGTGATGTGATGTAATGATATTAACCTCCATATGTTTAGGAATTAAAGCCACCTAAAATGAGTCATATTTGGCACTAATAAGAATATTTTAAAAATTGGACTGTGAACATGTTACAGAACTCAATAAACATTTTTGAAATCATTTAAGTAGAGCCTTAAATGTGCTATTATATACATTATGATATAATATATATATAAATTATGACATAATAGAGTTTTTCCCATTAATTTTCTTATTGTTCTTGAAATTGTTGATCTGCTAAACCAACCTTTGACTCTGGCTGGGTTTATTCATCTCTTACTAAAACATCTGTTTTAATTAAAAGAAATAACCTGTTTATTCTTGTATGTAGCAACCTACTCTTTTTTTTTAATACAAAACTTTATTTTAGGTCATTTTTTAGGTTAATTAAGAGATAGATTGTAAAGTGAAAAGTTTTCATTTGTGTCCTCACCCACATAGTTTTCATATTTACATTTATAAGTATCATTTGTTATCACTGATATGCTAATGATGGTATTTTTATTAAAAAAGTTAATGTTTGTTTCTAGGTTAATTCTTGTCATATACATTTTAGTTTTTAGCAAATATATGACATCGATACACAATTATAGTTTGATATTGATCATAATTTCATTACCCTAAATTTTTTTTATTTTCCTATTTTTGGGGGGGAGTGGGTGGATCATACCTGCCAGTGTTCAGAGGTTACTCCTAACTGCACTCAGAAGTCACTCCTAGCAGGTCTGAGGGACCATATGGGATGCTGGGGATTGAAGTCAGGTCTATCCCAGGTCAGCAGCATGCAAGGCAAAACACCTGTATGTATTTCCCCATTTTCTCTACTGACTAGTCTTCTGGTAACCATTGTTCTTTGTATTGCATTGTCTTTTTTTCAGAAATTAAAAAACATTTTTTTTAAAAAATGCCATATTTAAAACTATAATATGTACCCTTTTAAGGCTACTTTCTTTTCTTAATTCTATTCTTTCTTTTTCTAGGTTCTCTAATTTTTGTGCTGAATATTAGTTTCCTTTATGAAAGTTTTAAGCTTTTTTATACATATATCTAACATGGAACATTATTTTAGACCATATTGGTATTTATCAAATACCAATAAATTTTCATAAACTTTTGTGAATTTTTTCTGAGGATATAAGTTCAAACTTTGATTAAATATATGTTCTGTCTGAGAAGTATATTAACTATAGGTCAAGAGAAAATGTGAATAATTTCAGATAATGAAACAGATGGAGGACTTTAAAACTAAACAATAAAAAAATGAAATAGGGGGCTCAAATGATAGTAGAGAGGGAGGGAATTTGCCTTGCATGCAGCCTACCTGCTTTTTTTTTTACTTCTAATTGCGTTTATTATTTTATTTATTTTAGTTTAATTTCTTTAGTTAAACACCATGATTACACACATACTCTCATGATTAGTGGTAAATCTACTAAACAAATATTTCTTAGGAACTGTTTGTGTTAATATTGGTAAAATTAAGTGATGAGAAGAAATTTAGTGCTATTTTTAGCTATGAGAGCCAGTGGATACTGACATAATTGGAACAGAGAATGACCCTTAATCTTTGACAGGGTTTAATCAGTTAAGTTCTCATTTTCTGCGTTGCAGGGTGCTTCTTTATATACAGGATACAACTGATATTCGCAGGAAGAGAAAGAAAAAAATTGACTGTGATGCCTATGACCTAATCATAGAATTATATTAATTCTGGTAAATTAAAAAATGTAAATAGCCTAAATAATAGAGCACCATTTATATTTTGTCATAGATTATTTTCTGTATTATTATTTTAATTTTGTATAATTTTAATGCTAAATTAATTATGGGTTTTTATTTTTTATAATCACAACATTATTTTAATTAAATTCTGAGTGATATATACATAAATTTTAATAACTTTATAGCAATTTTAGATTTACAGTCAAATTGTTAGAGTAAGTGGGTAAAAATATTTTTCATACACAAATCAGCATAGCTTTTCCTATTATCTTTTCCAATTATATTTTCTTATTCTTTTTTCTATTATCTTCCCTAAATTGCTACATTTTTCTTTGTCAAACTGCACTGACAAATTATAACTACACATAGTTTATAGTTTTTGCTTCATAGTAATTATATTGTATGATAGGCCTATGCAAATGTATAATGATTGTGTCATATAGAATCATGTAAAAATTTTCACACACTAAAAATTCACTCTAGTAAGGTATAGTACTTCCCATAACTAAAAATTATCAATTATTTTATTGTCTCCATAATTTAATATCATCCAGAATAATATGTAGTTGGGGTTCAACAATGTGGAACCTTCTCAGTCAACATCTTTTGCTTTGTAATATATTATATTTTAGTTTCCTTCCTTTTCTTGGATTGACGATTCATTCCTCTTTACACTGAATAATATTTCATTATCTGTATGTGCCAACATTTATTTATCACTCATCTATTGAAACAAAGTGTGGCTTTGCCCTAAATCTGTCAATTATGGATAAAATTGCAGTAAACATCCTTGCATATGAGATTAGAGTAATACAAAAGGCAGGACACTTGCCTTAAAAGGGGCTGACCTGGGTTCAAGTCCCCAAATTCATATGTTCTCCTGTCACACTATTAATAGGAATTTCTGTATTTCTATCAGGAGGATGGACAGAAGGTCCTCTAGGATGTGATATTCTTAGCTTAGATGGCTGTTTCGAATAATCCCAAGAACTATTTCGCCAGCAGGCCCACTAGAATGTTTCTAGTTGGTGAATATTACTGGTCTATTCCTTTAGAAATGTTTTTTGAAATTCGTGTTATAGTATTGATATTATGCTTCCTTTACATCTAATTGGCCTTTCTCCCTTCTGCTATGTGTATGTAGTAAAAGAAAAACCTTTTACTTTCTCACATATGGATTTTTATAGGCAAATATAGCCTTGATTAAATTTCCCTTGACCTGAAAAATTTCAGCACCAAATTAAAGATACTTAGTAACAACTTTTTTCCCCTGTCTTTAAAATGCCCTTGTAGTTTCTTTTTATGGAGACATCTCTAAACTTATTAACTCTTACCTCACGGGTGGGGAGGAGGGAGATTTGGGACATTGGTGATGGTAATGTTGCACTGGTGAAGGAGGGTGTTCTTTACATGACTGACACCCAACTACAGTCATATTGTAATCAAGGTGTTTAAATAAAGTTATTAATAAAAAGAGTTATTTCAGCTACATGCAACTCTCTCTGGGTATGCATAGGGCCATGGACTGAAAGCTATGTGCAAAAATTTAAACAAGTGCAGTGTTAGGACTGAGAAGAAAAAGAAATACTGTCTTACTTGTTCCAATTTAAGACAATTAAAATGTAAATATTATGTCTTTGTGTCCTAAAATAAAAAATAAACACAATAGAAAAAAAGAATTTACATCTAAAAAGGTTTGGCCAGGATGTAGAATGGGCTGCAGAAATTTTTACCAGTTATAAATTCTGCATTTCTTTAGATATAATAGCTTTTTTCCTTCACTTCAACCTTTAAAAAATAAAACCTCTTCCATTAATCCTGCTTCTCACTAACATCCTGTCTTACATTAGAGGCTGGCCTGCCAGGAACTGCTTTGAGATATTACAATTAACCTTCTCCTTTGTAACTCAGGACTCTTACTGCTTACCTCCCTATTCAGGAGAATTGCAATGTACTTCAAATAAGGCTACTGTTAATGTTTCTGTGTACTAGAAAGTATCAGTGTGACTGGCAATTTACCTCATAAATACCTGTCCCAGACATTACATTTTAGAATGTGTTCTTTCTCCCCATATATTGTGTGGTCTCAATTTGTTCATAATTCACCTCCCGAGCATCCAATCTCCTTGGGAGGACTCAAAGAAGTTTTCTAACACAACTGAACCCAAAACATAGTCTGTGGCACTCCCCAACATCTGACAGCAGGATTCATGAGCACAGTCAGGAGTACACTCTAGATATAACTTGGTGTGCCTCCCAACCCAAATACAAATAAGAAAACCACAAACCATCTCTGTGTATGTTTTGGTCTAGATAGATGTTTTTTCTTCACTTGGGTAAATAACAATGAGTTTCTTGCTGGATCATGTACTAAGAGTATATTTAGCATTGTACAAAAATAACAATTGTCTTTTAAAGTAGGTATAACATTTTGAACATTAACAGCAACGAAAGAGAGTTCTTTGCCTTACATCCATGTATGTATTCATTTTTAACTATGTTTTGAACTTAGGACATTCTAATAGATGTGTAGTGGTAACCTTAAAAACAAAGGTATCCAGATGATAAAAGCAATGGTACATCTTTTCATATTGAATTATTAATTTATTTTTCTTGTTCTGAATTTGAAGCTTTATGTTCTTGCAAATACAACCATATAATTTGTACAAAGAACTGAATTTCTGTCATAACAAAGGCAGCAATAAGTGTTCTTTGATTATCTTTGGGAAAGCTTTGAATTTGAAAAATTTTATTTTCACTAAAATGTTTTGTTTTGAGAAGTAGATAAAGTAATAAGTAGGTGAAGAGAATAGATGTGTTTTTTTTTCCCTCAGAGTTCTGAATGATTTCAGATGAGGGACATAATAAAATTTAAACATCATTATTCAGGTTGGAAAGCTCTCATTCCTGAGAGACCAGAATACCATTGGATCTGACAAGGATAGAAAAGAAACAGAATCACTCTTCATGACTAGAATGGTAAGCTGCATTTATGGGGGTGGTGGTGTAGAAAGCTAGTTTAAGTATGAGATTCTGTCAACTGCTGACAAAAAGAAAAATAAATTCATTTTACTTTAATTCCTAATTTAATATAACAATCTTCAAATATGCCATGCATGTATATATTATGCATATGTAGTTAGCCAGAGAACAATTTCAGAAAAAATGAAAGTGAAAATAATATCAGACATAATGTTAAGGACTAGCAATAAAAGCTGAAAGATAGTTAATCAAATCGATTGTCAAAAAATTCTTGAATTAAAAATACTTTATTTATGAAAATGAGTAGGACTTGCTTTATTTTTTTTACTTTTTTATTGTAAGAATTTATTCAAGAGACAAAATTGATTAACCTAATGAGGTAAGCTAACATAACATAATATAGTGACATAACATAACATATAATATAATTTATATAATAATACATGTAAGTCAAAGAAAGTTTCTGATTAAAAACATATTTTTTTCCATAATGGCTTACATATCTTTCACAGTAGTGTTTTAGGTACATATTAACATTGAATCAGGGGAATACCCATCACCAACTATGTCCTCCCCCCATTTCAGTTCCCTTTCTACAACCTATATAACCCACCATCACCCCCCGGGCTGCTAGAGTAGGTGGACCCCTCTTTGTCTGGCTTACTACTAGTGATCTCATATCTGTTTGGTCCTGGAACCCTCGTTTCCGCTTCTATTTAAGGGGAAGAGCTAGAAAAATCGAGGTATGTGGTTTTATTTGAAGGCAAGAAAAGCAATAGAATGGGGTACAAAATAAGAGGGGGGAAAAAAAGAAGTCAAAAGTCAAATGGGCTGAGTCTCTCTAGAGGCTTCCAACCTCAGTTTGAGAGAGGATGTGAAAAGGTAATTGAAATACCACAACAATACAGAAAAAATGATCGAATTAAATAATCGGTGAGCACTACAGCAATAAAGATAGGCACCACACAATAGTCTCGGTTCTGAAATCAACTCATGCTCGAATGCAAAAAGAAAGAGAAAGACAAGACAAAATAAAATAAAATAATATTGGAGACATCAACCGTAATCTCCACACCAAAATAAAGACGTCAAAAAAATCGATCAATCGATAAATAAACATGTGGAAAAATGATTGTTTTGTGCTTTTTTTTTCTCATTTTCTTTATCCCCCTGCATAGGCACAGTAACTATTGGGGTTATTGTAGAGGGAATTCCCTTGACCTAGGAGACACAGGGTTTCTCCACCCCTGAAGTATACTGTCATGGGATTAACTTGTCCAGGGACCAACAACAACAACAACAGCAACAAAAAGCTCTAGCCTAGCTTTTGGAATACGATCTGTTCAACAAACAAGAGCTCCAATTCCAGAAAGTTGACTGAGACAACCACAACTGAACGGGTCTTCAGGAAACCTAACAAAAGACTTTATCCCAGGATCCAGTCTAGGAGCAACATAACGACCAAGAATACCAACTACAGAAGATGGATTAAAACGACACTGAAGAAACATAACTGCTAGAACCACAAAGAAAGACTTCCTAAACTCCATTCCCTGAGCTGCACAGCCACAAAGATCTCTAGAAACAGAGGTCTGATTTTACCATCCAAGACAAAGCAGAAGTCTTCTGCACACCACGAAAGCAGCAAGGGGAGAGTAAATGATCATGCAAGGAGTCTAGAGTTAATCCCATGACAGTATAAACATTTTATTTTATCAAAAATTGTATTTGTATTTATATATTTTGTTTTAGTCCAATCGATTATATTTAACTCATTTTTACTTTAAATTATAAAAACATTATTTTATTTTTCTAAAGGTTTACTTTAAAAAATAAGGAATTAAACAAGAATCATGTTTTCTACTTTCTTTTTTGCTAGATTATATTTTTTGTTTTATAATGGAGTCTGACCTACTTAGTTGTCATAGAGAAGCTCAGGCATCATTTAAGTGAGGACACAGGACTAATCTTGCATTATCAAGGCTATTTAAGAAAAACAGGATTTTGCATCATCCAATGGGGTAAAGTATGTTCAGAGTCATCTCTGTCTTCTATATATAATTCTTCATTGCCACATTTTGGAGACATTTTTCTATGTGCCAGAATATAAAAAGAATGATGAGGTATCTCCTACTCTTCAAAAAAAAACAGTACATGATGTTCACCTGGATTAACTGGCAAATGTGAGCTGAAACAAGTTTTGTAAGTTGGTTCCTGACACCACAAAAACAAAAAACAACAACAAAACAAACAAACAAACAAACAAAAAAGAAACAACCCTGGGAGATGGCAATGAGAAGGTATGGAGCCAGTGGTTGTTCCCATGACAATATGCTTCAAGAATGGAGAAACCCTGAATCTCTTAGGCCATGGGAATTTCCTTCCTCCCCCAATACTTGCTGTGCCTATGCAAAAAAAAAAAAAAAAAAGTGGGGTAACACAAACCCTGCCACTGCAGCACTTTTTCTGGTGCTATTTTGTTTTATTTTTTGTTTGTTTTTTATATTATTTTCCTTCTCTTTTTCTTCCACTTTTTTCTTTCTTTTCCACTTTTGTGGATATTATTAGGTGATCTTTTTTTTTTTTTTTAGTAGTTGATTCCAAATTCTTTCTCCTATTTTCCTTAACCTTTTAACCTCCAACAGAATAGCATAATTTGAATCATTCAGCCTCATAAATTGAGGGGGGAAAAATGATACCAGGACCAGTCATATGAACATGTAGTGTAAATAAAAAAATGACCAGAATGGAACACCAAACAGAATAGATACCCAACCTATAACAAGCTGTAAGTCAGCGACCATTTGCAGTAGGATTCTGGGGGGTAAAGGAGTGAGATGTGGGAGACATGCTGGGAACGAGTGGAGGGAGGATAACGTTGGTGGTGGGAATGCCCTTCATTCATTGTCACTATGTATCGTAAATAATTCTGTGTAAATGAACTTCAGTCACAATAAAAAAAGAAAAAAAAATAATTTAAAGCTATCATATATTATTATTTTATTATATCTATTATAGAATAAAGATATAAAATTCCAAAAAAAGAAAATGCAGCATGTGATTTATAGATAGGTAATAATAATTAATTATATAATATAATATTTTAATAATATTACCTAATTATGAAATAATTAGCTACTATTAACACTCACAATATTGAAAATTTTTTCATCATTTAAAATGTTGTTAAATATATATAAAACTCAGGACTCTTGAAAACTGCTAGTGGCATTTATATTTGGTATAAAAGGATTTTATAAGTACTATTAAGTACTGCTAAAATCGACACATCTTAAAACCTCATTATTTATTCTACTAGACATATTCTCTTCTATTAGCATTTCTAAATTCTTTTGATATGAAGACTACTTAAAGCTAAAGAGCACTTGTGATCTCAAGCTTCATTTTGTGCATGATATATGTCACTGTATATTCCATAACAAATAATTCTGAGAAAACATGTTTACATTTGTTAATTTTAAGAAAATGCGAAACTCATTACATGTTAGGTGAATATTTATAAAAAATAACTTACTAGATGCAATTGAGAAATCATTGTTCCTTTTTACCTCATTTGATTGGAGACAGTTACAACTATTATGTCTAACTCTGGGGTCATGCTAATTCAACATCTTAATCATCTGTGAAACTCAACACAAAAAGTAATACCAATCATTAAATGTATTAAAATAGAAAAATTATGTTTACTTTAAAAATATATTTTGAAAAGAAATACTATTTAAATTAACTTTTATATAATTGTTGATACTTATACTATCTCAAAACTCAATACATTGAGTTTATGTCTACTTTAAATGTCTACTTTAAATGTTTGCTTAAAGTATAAATTTGTAGCTATATCAACAAACATTATTATGCATTCCTTTACACTAAATTAATTCATTCAACTTATATTTTGAGTATATCTATAATCATATTTAATTTTTACAGTATCCACTGTATTTAAAAGGTACTCATTTATTAAGTTATGTTAATCTTCCATCAGTATACTTAAGGAGATAGAAAAGACATATCATTACTTAGCATTGATATAAAGATGTTTTTTACCTGACCTGTACGTCTTGAAAAGTTGAATATCCCCTAGGATTTCTAACTTATCTAAGAAAATGATTACTTTGAGTCTCTTAACAGAGATATGAATAACATAATTATATTAATTTTAGTAACTAAAAGAGAGCAGTCAATAAGTAAAAAGTATTAAAATAAGAGTATAAGGAAAAGTATAAGTATAAGTATAAGTATAAGTATAAGCATAAGCCAGGGGTTAAATTCTAGCGTGTTTAAAAGAACCTATAAAAATAAGAATTCAGGGGGCCGGGCGGTGGCGCTAAAGGTAAGGTGTCTGCCTTGCCAGCACTAGCCTAGGACGGACCGCGGTTCGATCCCCCGGTGTGCCATATGGTCCCCCAAGCCAGGAGCGACTTCTGAGCGCATAGCCAGGAGTAACCCCTGAGCATTAAACGGGTGTGGCCCAAAAACCAAAAAAAAAAAAAAAGAATTCAGAAATGACATAAATTATTTTTTGCTTATAATCTATAGTTGTCTATTTTAAGTGCTCTCACAAGAGAGTAAATTGTATTTTTCGCTTCTGAAGTGTACATTAATAATAAATTATGACTTGGCTTGTGACAAATAAGTTACTTGCAGACAAAAGTCAATTACTTTGAGTTACACAATATCCATAAAATTCTATGGTCACCAATAAATTAGTAGATTTAAAATAAACATTTCATCTTTACCTTTGAATCATCCCAATTTCACACTTTGTGATTCTTAGCTTCCAAGAACTCAGTGACTTGGATTTATGTAGTAGAGGGTGCTACAATTTCATTAACTTTTAAATTGATAGTACACTAAAATTAGTTCCTATCCTTTTCTTTAACTTTTAAAAAGACAATAGAATTTTCTGAGGACTTGTGAGTGTGGAAGTCTATGATTAAAATGTTCTATAGTTACTTTATGTTGAATAATGCATATTTAGTAAAAAAAAAAACTTAGAAGAAATCATTCAGATAAAATTATGATCTACTTGAGGTTTTCGTAAATTGTCAGTGGAATTTAGAGTAGTGCATCTTACATAATGATCTATGGAAGGCATTTAATGCTATTGCTAGATTATTGAGTATAGCTAAATAATATTATAAATTCATGTCATTAAGAACCTTGGTCATGATGTGAAGCATAGCAACAAATTATAGTTCTACTAAGTAAGAAAATATTCCTTAAATAGAAATGTATATAAAGAACTCTATTAAAATAATTTTAATAAGTGTAGAGTTGAGATGATCTCTTTGGGATGCATATAATTTTAGAAACAAATGAATAGTTAAATAGTCAAGAGCTATGCCTTTAGACTTATCTTGTATTCTATTTCAATTGTTATTGTAATATTTTAATGCATTAAATCAGAGAAAATAATAAAAATGTTTAATTTAAATATTGTTAGAGGATTATTTTCTAGATTGGTATCATAACAAATACTGTGTTATTAAGGCAATAAGAACATGAGATGTATGTATATTAAGGTACAGTAAGGTTCTCTTAAATTTTTTAATTTTTAATTTTATTTTAGACACTGTTATTTGCAAAGTAGCTGACAATAGAATTTCAGACACACATGTTCTCACCTCCAGAACCTCTCCAGTCTCAAAAAGTTTGACAAATACATCTTTAAGTTTAATTATAGTAGTCAGATTTCCAGGCTTACAGTAATGTTGGGTCAAGTGGTTAAGATATGTATAGATATGTCAGCTTCTAAGTTTAGGCCTTGTTAATTTGTTGTGATGCTATGTGAAGAAAACCATTGTTTTTATTGATGTCATATAAAATTAACACCTGAAAATAAGTATTTAAAAATAGTGTTTGAATGCAGGTGTTTCTTCTCCCCAACCTAAATAAAAGTATATAGAATGTGCACATTTTGTGGAGACATCCAAATAATATTAGAAGAAGTGTCATGTACAGTCAACCAGGTTTCATTGGTGAAATGAAGAAGCTAGTCTGATGGTGGATACGGTATTGAAATGATATATGCCTAAAGTATCATTAATAATATTGTGAATAACAGTACACCAATTAAAATCAGGTAAATGGTTCACACAACTTATTTCAATATTTTTAAAGTTATTTGTAATTGAGTTAACACTGATTTATAACACTGCAAGTTTCAGTGTATTCCTTTATTGCTCTCTCTCTCTTTCTCTCTCTCTCTCTCTCTTTCTCTCTCTCTCTCTCTCTCTCTCTATATATATATATATATATATATATGTACCACTGCATGTCCATACTAAGAGTCAGATAACATTCAGTTGATTTATTTCACATTACATCTCACCCTCTTCTGGTCTGCTAAACAACATTCTCTTATTAGGATGTTACAGCTTACTTTACTTTCATTTGTTTTGCTTATTTATATTAGACATATAAATAAAGTGTGTCTTTCACTTTTAAAGTTTTATTAGCCTAATATCAGAGTCCATCCATATTGTTACAAATGACAAGATTTCTTCTTTAAAAATATGAATAGTGAGGTGTTAGAATGATAATACAGCAAGAAAGGCACTTGTCTGGCACATGACTTGACTGAATTAGATCACTGGCATCCAATATATTTCCCAATCACACAACCAGAAGTAGACACTGAGAGCTGCCAAGTGTGGTTACAAATCAAGAAAGACAAAATAACACAGATCCATGTGTATATGTACCACTTCTTTATCATTTCATTCATTGATGAATACTTAGGTTGTTTATAGAAACAATGTAGGTTGTTTATTTACTATTGTGAATAATGCCTCAATGTACAAAATTCATATTCTAAACCTAAGTAAGTTTGTACTTAAAGCAAATCATCCTTTATCTCAGAACAATAATTATATTAAATAATAGTGTTACATAAAATGTAGTATCGCTGATATTTTTTTCTTATCAGTGTCTGTTTGACAAATCTTAGAGTATGTATCAGCCAGAGGCTTTTGTTTGTGGGGAAGGTGATCCTTGAAAGTATAATTGAAGCAGTGAGAAAGTGTGACAAAGGAGAAAGATGACTTTAAAAATACATTAATATATATCAATAGAGATGAATTGGATGCTGCTTGCAAAATTCCAAAACTGGCCTCAAGGTCATGTGAATGAATACAGTAATAGTAGTCAACATATATTTGTGGTTGATATGTGTGTGAATGTGTAGTAGATATATAAGTTTGACTCCAGGTGTTTTTGAGAAATTCATTTTCCCTCAACCATTGTAAGTGAAAAAAAAACATGACTGAAGGCATTCTAAGTTATATACTGAGTGGTTAATGACATTTACTAAACATTTCCTGAATTTACTAAACATTAAACTGAGATTGATTTTATGCTTGAGAAGTCTTATTAGAATAATTTTGAATGCCTCCAAATTAATATACTGCCTTTCTGTGCTAGAATATTAAATCAATAATTTATTTTCATTATTTAACTATCTCTGTAGATAAATAAAGATTAAAAGGAAATGTTTTAAATTATACAATAGCTGTTTAAATAATTTTGTTAAGATAATATCATTATTATTTGAACTGAAAAATCTGTTTAATTTAGCATGAGACTAATAAACTTTATAAAAAAGATGTTTATGTGCTAATTTCTATTTAGGGTCATGAAAAAATATATTTTAACAATTAAGAATAAAAACACTTGGGGTTGAAGTGGTAGCGCCAGAGGTAAGGCATCTGTCTTTCAAGCGCTAGCCTAGGACAGACCACGGTTCCATTCCCCACTCCCATATGGTCCCCCCCAAGCCAGGAGTGATTTCTGAGCACTTAGACAGGAGTAACCCCTGAGCGTCAATGGGTGTGGCCCAAAAACAAAAAACAAATTAAAAAAGAATCAAAACACTTGTTATTAAGTAACCTCAAAGTAAATAAGGAATAGTTTTGATATGAAAAATCTGGAATAAATCAGTGAAATAGAAATGAATATCCTAAAAATTATCCCCAAGTATATGTTAAGTGAATTTTTAATGAAGATGCAAAACATATGAAGTGGAACAAGGAATGCCTCTTTAACAATTGGTGCTGGAAAACTTATCAGCCTCATACAAGAAAATAAATCCAGACCTCTTTCTAACACCAGTCATAAAAGGCAAGTCAAAATGAATAAAAGAACTTGATATCAGACATGAAGCCATAAGACACATAAAGGAATGTAGCTTTATGAAATTGAAGTTAAGGCATCTTAAATGTTGAAACACAACTGACCAAACAAGTGGCAGCAAAAGTAAATAAATGGTACTGCACTAAATTAACAATCTTCTGCCTTTCAAAGAAATGATGACCAGAATATAAAGATTATCTCCAGAATGGGAGAAATCAATCAGTCAAGTATTATATAACAAATGGTTAATATCTAAGATATACACAACACTAGTTGAGCTTAATAAGAAAAAATCCAACCCATCAAAAAATTAGAGAAGTTAATAGAAACATCCTTTAAGAGAAAGTATGTAAAGCCAAAAAAGGCACATGAGAAAATATTCCACATCATCAATCATTAGTTAGATACAAATCAACCCAACAATGAGATATCATCTAAAACCACAGAGACTGGGACAAACCATAAAGAACAAGAACAACCAGAGCTGGCCCTGATGCAGGGTAAAGGGATTTTCATTCAATGCTGGTGAGAATGTAAACCAGTTAAACCTTTTTGGAAAATAATAATGACTTTGCTCAAAAAACTAGAAATTGACTGAAACTCAATCATAAAAAATTCTGTAAATGTAATGGTGATTCAATTAAAATATATTTAAAAGAAAATACCTAGAAATTGAGCTTCCAATAATGCAGCAATACCACTTTGAGACTATACTCTAAGAACCCCAAAACATGATGCATGAAAGACATCTGAACTCCTATATTCGTTGCAGCATTAATCACAGTAGCCAGAATTTGGAAACTACCCAAGTGCCTAAGAATAGCTAAAAAAAAAAAAAAACTATGGTGAATCTATTCAGTAGAATATTATATAGTTGCTAGGAAATATGAAGTGAGGCTGGATCAATAGCACAGTGGTAGCTCATTTGCCTTTCAAGCTGTTGAACTGGGACCAATCTGGGTTCCCATATGATCCCCAAATCTGCCAGGAGTGATTTATGAGCAGAGCCAGAAATAGCCCCTGAGTATCTCTGAGTGTTACCCAAAACCTTCCATAAATAAATAAATGATAAATAAATAAATAAATAAATGAATAAATAAAGCAAGTTTTTCATTACTCTATGCTGAGTGTGTTGATTCATGAAACAAAGATTTAATAAATACTACATTTTTAAAAAAGGAAATATGAAGTCATGAAATTTGTTTATACATGGGTAGTCATGGTAAATATTATGTTGAGTGAAATAAGTTAAAGGAAGAGAGACAGAAACAGAATGATCACACCCATTTTTAGAATATAAAAAAAATCCTCATAGTAGAACAATAATACCCAATGACAATAGAGATGATGGGTGGGAAATTATTTAAGGCAGAGAAGGGGCCTCTATGACAGTAATAGTTGGACAATCACTCTGGACAAGAACTGGCAATTAAAAGCAACTAAAATTATATGACTTATATTTCTTCAGTAATGGTATTAAATCTAAGGTGTCTAAAAAGGAAAAATAGACAGAAATAGAATAAAGAAAAGTTGTTCCCATAAATGCTGCAGGCTGGAAGGGGATGTACAGGAAGATAACTGGAGATATTAGCAGCATATAATAAACACTGGTGAGGGTCTGGGTATTGGAACATTGTATAATAGAAACTCAAGTATCAGAAACTTTTTTTAACTCTGTATGTATCTAGTGGAAAGTTAATAAAATGTTTTTAAATTCTTATGTGATCTAAGAAATTTGAATGTAGTATGTGGCTTGGGTTTCTGTAGAGAATTCTGGTAAAAATTAATATCCAATTTCCCATTTATCTCTAAGAGTAATGGCAATGGACTATTCTATAATTTATTTTATCATGCCAACTTGCCCACTTTAATATAAAAATTATATAGCAAAATAAAAGTTTTGAGACTATCACATATATAAACAGGTTCCATATTTATAACTTAATAATTAAAATTTTCTATCACTGAAGTAATTTAAAACTGAATAATGATTAATTGACTCTGACTGAAATAAAGCCCAGTGGCAGATATCAAACATGGAGAGATGAATCTGTACATTGCACCTAATTTTTGTAAAAGAAATAGAATGTAGTGTGATATTAAGAATTTTTGTTCTAGATTGGAATATTAATGTTTTTCAATGATTTGAGTAAAGATTTAAGTGATTTGATTAAAGAATAAAGATAATTTGAGTAAAATAGATAACTTGTAGTTAGAAACTAGTATTTTTTAGGAATTTGATTAATTGCTTCTGCCTTCTCAGACAAGTAAGGAATAATTTTCAAAGTGTGAGCAGTAAGAGAAATAATTTAAAATGTGGAAATCTAAAATAGCTAATAATCAAAGGTATCTATTATTTTAGAATGGGATAATTTTCAAATTATATTGTCAGTGATTTTCATCCAACTATATACTTTATTTGGTTTGAAATGATTTTTAAAATTACAAACTAGATATTTTTAAGATTAAGAAAAACAATTCAGTTTATGTTATTTTGGATCATGATTAGTAGCTCTATTTTAATATTTGATAGTAGTAAAACATTATTTTATATAGCTTTTTATGACTTTTGATGATAGCTTTGAGCACAGTAAACTGGGTAGCATATTTGGAATCAGAATGAAGACGTAAAAGTCAGAAAAGTTAATCAAATTGGGTATGATAGAGACAGAGCTGTTTGGAAGAAATGGAATATCAATATTGGTACATCAATATAAAGGAAATGGACAAATAGCATTATATATAAAATTGATGGTTTAACATATAATTAATATAGATTAATATTTAGTTATTTGGAGGAAGAAAAGGTGGAATATCATGTATGGAGCAAGAGAAAAATTAACAAAGAAAACTAGTGATTTCAGTTTGTTCAGTTATTTTATTCTTTTTTTTTTAATTAGTGGGTCATACCTGGTGATCCTCAGAGATCATTCTTGCCAGTACTTTGGGAAACACATAGAAGGTAAGTGCCTTATTCCCCATACTATCTTTCTGACCCCTTATCTACTTGAAATTGTACTTTAAATCCAGACACCATGGTAAAGTAGTGGCATAGAGGATGTACACACCTCTGAAGATCCCACATTCTCTACTGAGAGACTCCTGAATGTGTTTTTAAGGAAAGAATTAAGAACCAGAGAATACTGATAAAGTTATATTGAAAGGTAAACTGTTTAGTCCATATTAATCTATTTTACCTATACAAGTAAAACATAGCTATTTTCCCATCTCTGTTCCCTATTAAGTTAATATTTGGTTTACTATGTAAATGTGAAAAGAACAGTTCATGGACTGTATGTTGTTTATTTACCCTTTGTTTCTACTGTTGCAATTCTCAAAACACTAGAATCTTTGTTGAATTAAGCAGCTACAAACTTCCCAGCCCAGTAGCTTCTGAAATATCTTCATTCATTCATTCCTTTGTTAATATCAATCTGGTAGTCTTGTACTGTCAGTGTCTTCTAAAACATATAAACTAGTGAAGGTTATGAGCTCTAATTGTTAGGCCAACTTTAGCTAAGGATAGATAAAAAGATCAGATTTCCCCTATTATGTTAGACTGCAATCTAGTGATGTCCACTGCCACTCTCCCTATATACTCAGATACAGGGAGGTTTGGGCTCTTTGGAAAGTACATCTTTTCATTTGTAACGAAATTGTCATTGGTCAAGAAGTCTGAAGCAGGGGCCTGAGCAGCGGCACAAGAGGTAAGGCCTCTGCTTTGCCCGCTCTAGCCTAGGACTGACCATGGTTCCATCCCCTGGCATCCCATATGGTTCCCCAAGACAGGAGCGATTTCTGAGCTCAGGAGTAAACCCTGAGCGTCATCGAATGTGGCCCAAAAACCAAAACCAAATAAATAAATAAACAAAAAATTTTAAAAAGAAGTCTGGAGCAAAAGAGATTTGTATTATGTATAAATCAGCTTTTTTTTTTTTAAGGATGCATTTGACCTGCAAAGAACCCGAGAGGCTATTTAGAATCATCTCACTTTTGAATGATTTATTTTAGCTTGTGGTGTTCTGCCATGAATTGAGTCACTTCAATCTATTATAAATATTCCATATTACATTTTAATATGCAATAAAAGAGACTATTTTTTTCTTCAAACTATGTTTGGTTTTATCAGATCTCAGCAATATTTTAGAGTTTCTTTTAAACAACAACAAACCAAGACCATATTGACACTTTCTCAGCAGATGTGATATACCATAGAAATTGTGGATTTCAGTAAGAATTTGTGTGGTTTTAAAAAAAATTAAGTGAAACATTTTCACATGTAATTTCTATTGATATCATGACATACAAGTAAAAATATTATACATTTGAGTATGCATATCTTAAGTATGATAAATAGTAGGCAAATCTTTAAGAGGTTTAACATATGATTTAATTATGTGAGAAAGTTGGAACTTGAGCAACAAAAAGCAAAGAAAATGGATAAGAAGTTATCAAAGCTTTACTAGTATTCAATTTTTTTGTTTTTTTATTTTGGGGGGCACACTCAACACTCAAGGGTTATTCCTGGCTATAGCTCAGAAATAGCTCCTGTTTGGGGGGGGGCATATGGGATGCTGGGGGAATGAACCGAGGTCCATACTAGGCTAGCGCTTGCAAGGCAGACACCTTAAAGCTTGTGCCACCGCTCCGGCCCCAAGTAGTATTCAAAAGAGTCCTTGAATAATCCCTTAACTAAGTTTTGGTATAAATTTATCATGATTTTTCCACCATCTCCAAGTTAATATCTTTTAATTGACCTCAACACCTCTATGTTATTTTTGGTATGTATACACTCTTCCCTGTCCCTTTTCTGCTCCAAGGCAACTTATGACAGTCATCGATGTAGAGGGTACTTAAAGAGACTAGATCAGGTTAAAATCCTTAGAAATAGTTAATAGCAGTGTGGCTCTTAACAGATTGAACATCAGGGGCACAATAGAGTTTTTACTAGAACATAAATATAGAGTCCTCAGTAAAGTATTATCTTAATAACTATGAACATTCCTGTCTGGAAATCATTACAAGATCTAAGGGAATAATCTTACTTTACCCTTAAAACTCTTAATTTTATATATATTCTCAAAATGTATAGCAGAACAGGAACATGTAGCATGAGAGATTACCCTGCTATAGTGCAGTCTTATCCTTTTCCTCTGAGAAGAAAAGTTAAGTTTAGATCCAAATGGTGCAAGTTGATTATATCATTGAAGAAAGAAAAATAGCACATACAGGTTTGCTACTTTACTGAAGTTCTGGGTATTGTTTATTCATAATAGAATTCAAGCTGTTCCACTCTCCAATGCTCTTTTTACTGCCCCCTATTGTTATAAAGCAATCTACTCCCGGAAAAGGCATATTATTTTGAGATGAGCCATCATTCTGCCACTTGATTTACCTTTTGACTTAAAGTAGGGTCTTCAATTCTATCTTGTTTATTAGTAAAGAAGAGCTGTACCTGGAAAACTATCTTTTATATAGTGTTAATAACTATAAATGTTTGAGTGATAGGCGGAGGGTACAAGAAATTACTTTTCCTGTCTTAAAGTGGGGTATAATTATAGGTAATTTTTCTCTTAATGCATACATTTCACCTTTTTTGTTACATTACACTACCATGCTAAAATGTCTTATCTGGGTTGCTTAGATACTAATATTTCTTAATGTTTTAAAATGATTCTGTAGTGCCTTTCAAACAATTTGTTCAAGCTTCAAATTTTTGCAGGCATAGAATAGATAGCTAGATATATTTTAATTTTGCTATGTAAGTCAACAAAATAAAATTAACATAATTTTTCATGTATTCATTTATAATTTCACTCAATTATACTTTAAAATGAGCTATACACGTTAAATAACTGTAATGGAAACTCAAGAAGCAAGATCAGAAAGGAAAGTTTACTTCTATAGAGAACATAAAGAAAAAGTGAAGGAAGGCAGCTTTTTTGAGGTCACTTTGACTAGCTTGAACATTAGTAAATGTTTTATACTATTTTTCCTTTATCGATACTAACTTTTTACTTTGATTATTCTTTGATAATATTTTTGTTTACTTTTAGTACCCAGTACAATGTGTACAATATTTACATGTTTAATATTATATTTAGTACATTTTAATATTTAATAAATTGTAAGAAGCCTGAGATATTTGCTAATTGTTTATGTTACAAAGAAAATGGCATAGCTAAATCTGTTTTGTCTGCTTTTTCTTCTTTTTGAGTATGAAGTGTTGTCACTTAAAAATCTTGTTCATTTCAATAATCACACTCAAACAGAGAAATCGACCAAAAATAGATAGGTAAATAAAAATAATAATAAAAATAATAAATGAAGATAAAAAAATAATATATAAAAAATAACCAAGGTTTTGTGCTTTTTGTATTTTTGTTTTTTCCCTCCTGCCCTGGCAGAGTAAATATTGGGGTCATTCAAAAAGGAATTCACTTGGCCTAAGAAATATGGGGTTTCTCTGTCCTTGGAGTATACTGTCATGGGATCAACTATAGACTGTTCAGGATCATTTACTCTCCCGGTGGTGCTTTTGTGGTGTTTGGAAGACTTCTGTTCTGTCCTGGGCGATACAATCAGACCTCTGTGTCTGGAGGTCTCAGTATCTGCACAGATCCTGAGGTGGGACTTATGATGAAGTCAGTCTTTGTGGTTCTAGAGGTTCTGTTCCCTCAGTGTCATTTTAATCCATCTTCTGTGGTTGGTGATCTTGGTCTTTGCGCTGAACCTAGGATGGCACCTAGGATAGCATCTTTCTTTGTGCTTCCAGAAGCCCCATTCCGTTACAATTGTCTCTGCCAGACCTTTGGAACTGGGGATCATGTTTATTGTGCAGGTCATAGTTCAAACCCTAAATAGGGCTTTTTTATTGGACCCAAGATGTATACAGTCTGGTCATGGTTCTAGCAGCCAGTCATCTGTAAATCGCGATCTTGGCTTTTGGACCTACCAAAGGGTGACAAGTCTTCTGGTTTTGTCTTGTCGTTAGCTGGTAAGGTAGGCTAATCTGCTCTAAGGTCAAGTTGTTCACATTTTCCTCGTTGTCAGGATATCATGTTAGAGCTGGCCCTTGTTGGTGACCCCGCAGTATTAAGGCTGTCCCAGATGGGATTTGTTTCCTGTAGCTGTTGTGAAGAACTGTGCCGTTTCTATGTCTGGGATCCAGGGTTCAAGGCTCTTCCTTTCTTTTCTTTCTTTATGTGCTATGCCATGTTTCTTATTTCAAGACCATGGCGTGTTTTTTTTTTTGTTTGTTTTTCTTTGTTTCTTTTTTGTTTGTTTGTTTGTTTTTTTGTGGTGCTTATCGATATAGCTGGAGTCCTCACTGGATATTTGACACTTCTTTTGGTACTGGTGGAGTGTTTCACCTTCTTTTTCTCCTTCATCTCTCAAATCGTTGATGAGAGCCCCTAGAAGGATTCCGCCCATTTTCAGCGTATTAGACTCTTACCCCAGTTTATTACTTTTCTCTTTTTCAAACAAAACCATGCATCTTGAACTAGCTAGTCCTGCCTCCAGTTAGAGGGGGAAATAAGGGAGACATCAAGACCAAACAGGAGCAAGACTACTAAGTAGTAGGTCAGATACAGAGGGGACCAGATATTCTAGCCGCCCTGGGGGTGAGGGAAGAGGAAATGGGAGGGAGGACAAAAATGGAGGTGTAGGGAGGACAATTTGGTGATGGGAATCCCCCCTGATTTTATGTAAATATGTACCTAAAATAATATTGTCAACAATATGTAAGCCACTATGATCAAAATAAAAATTATATTAAAAAAATAAACTGCATACTTTCTAAAAAAAAAATCTTGTTCATGTTTTTGGGCCAAACATAACTCTCAGGATGGGGCCAGAGATATAGCATGGGGGTAAGGCATTTATTTGCCTTGCAAGCAGAAGGATGGTGGCTAGAATTCCAGCATCCCATATGGTCCCCCGAGACTGCCAGGAGCAATTTCTGAGCCCCTGAGCTCTTCAGGGTGTGACCCAAAAACCAAAAACAAACAAAAACAAAACAAAACAAAACAAAACTCTCACGACATGTTCAAGCTCTGTGCTCAAGGATCAATCCTGGAAGAACTTGGGGAATTATTTGTAGTGTCAACAATTGAACTCAATCAATCACATACAAAACAAGTACTGTATCCACTGTACTAGCTCTCCAACACCCAAAGATAATTTTAATTGCTTTATTATTAGTCTCTAATATTTTTGAACTTATATTTAGAAGTTTTCAGTATTAATATTTAGAACTTTTATAGTTTAGTTTTACACTCTAAATGCTTTTATAGGGGTGGTCACAACCAACAGTGCTCAGGAGTTACTCTTGGCTCCATGCTCAGAAATTGCTCCTGGCAGGCTCAGGGGATCATATGGGATACTGGGATTTGAACCATTGTCCTTCTGCATGCAAGGCAAATGCCCTACATCCATGCTATCTCTCCATCCCCTCTAAAGGCTTTTTATTATCATATTTACCACCACCAAAGTTGCACTGCCATATGCTACCAAAAAACTCTTCTGTTCATTCGTTGCACACATCAAACACAACTTTCTAAATATCACCGTAGTTTTTCACAACTTATTTTGGTTGTGTTTTGGCATTTGGCTTGACTTAGATATTTATGTTTCATGTGTTTGTGAAATAGGGTATTTATTTTTATTTACTTATAACAAACTACTAAAATCACTAATTTGTCCCAAAGTGATAACTTTTTTTGTTTGGGAGATATCTCAAAGAACTGGAACAAGAGCTAGGCAAGCACCAGTCTGAATTAATTTATTACTATTATGAACTGCTTCCTGTAAACACTTCTATCTATCCATGGTAATATCCAGCAATACCTGTATGATACCAAAATAATAAAATATAAATTCATCTTTTATGATGCCAGAGTAGAATTCCATTGAGTATCTATAGATTATCTTCTTTGTTCATTGGCATTTTTTTGATTTAATGATTTGACTATTTCAAATCATGATGCTATGACCATATCTATGTGAGTGTACATTTAGATTAATGTATTAATATCTCTTGCATAAATGTTTAGGATTGGCAAGGCTGTCTTAAATGAAAATACCACTTTTATGTTTGTGAGTAATCTTCATAATGTTGTCTGAAGAGGTTGCATCAATTTAGCTTCTCACCAACAGTGCTCGAGGGTTTACTTTTTCAACATTTCTTTTGTTCCAATTTTCTTGACAGAGATTGTTGGAGACTGTTTGGAAAAATTAAAAAGCCCTCTCACTAATCAAAATGAAGTTTCTGAAAGTCTTAGCCAAAGTGCTTACAAGCTGCATGTGGCCTTCTTTGCCCTTGGACCCAAAGAAATAGAAATAGCCTAGAGCTAGGGAGTAACTAGGCTCCAAGATGTCCTTGTAAAGACAGGGATCAAAAGGTCCAAGCTGAGATTAGATTTTGTACTTTGTTGCTCAAAAATAATGTAAATCTCTTGACTGATGATAATCTTATTAACCTTGGAAAATCAAGATGTTCCCTTGGAAAATTACAGCAATTCCTACTGTTCCCCGCCCCTACTCTCTCTGTTTTGCATTGTCTATAAAAGGTCTAATTTTTCTTTTATTAAACGGACTCTTGATCGGACCCCCTCGTCTAGAGTCTCATTATTTCCCAGTCCCTCTTCTATTTCAGGCCGGATTCTTCTTCGGGAATTGCGAATTACTGACGTGGTTCCCAGCTTTAACCCGCTGGTCGGGGTCCCTGGAAGGCCGCAAGAGATCACTGGTCGGCAACCGGTGGCTCGCGAGCCACATGTGACTCTTTACACTTTTAATTTGGCTCTTCTGTGTGCCAGGCGGCCGCTCCAGGAGTCAGGACTCTGCTCCTAGCCTCTGTCTGTGCACACCCTGTGTGGTTCTCAAAATAAATTTCAATCGTGGTTTTGGCGAGATTTGGCTCAATTGAAAAAAAAAAAAGGTTGCCAACCACTGGCATAGATCATTTTCCAGGTTATGCAGTGATATTCCACTGTAGTGTTTATTTGAATTCCCAGATAATAAAGGATGATGAGTTTTTTCTTTAATTTGAACTATCTGTGTCTTTAGAAAAGTGTCCAAGTTTCTTTTGTAAAATTTTTATTGATATGTTTTCTTTCACAAAGTTCTGTGAGTTCTTTGTATATTTTAGATATAAAACCTTGTCGGAGCTATTATGTGAAATTACCTTCTTTTTTAATTTTTTTTAAAACAACATATTATTTTATTTTTTATTTTTGGTTTTTGGGCCACACCCGGCATTGCTCAGGGGTTACTCCTGACTGTCTGCTCAGAAATAGCTCCTGGCAGGCACGGGGGACTATATGGGACACCGGGATTCGAACCAACCACCTTTGGTCCTGGATCGGCTGCTTGCAAGGCAAATGCCGCTGTGCTATCTCTCCGGACCCGAAATTACCTTCTTAAAATTGTTTGCTTACCTTTCTGTTTCTGTGATAATATTTTGCTGTAAAGATTTTTAGTTTATATAGTTGCTTTTTTTTGGTGGGGGCTGGGGTGGACACACCCGGTGATGCTCAGGGGCCACTCCTCACTATGTGCTCAAAAATCATTCATGGCTTGGGGAATCATATAAGACACCAGAGGATTGAACCATGGTCCATGCTAGGTTAGCACATGCAAGGCAAATGCCCTACCACTTTTGCTACTGTTCTAGCCCCTAGTTGCATTTTTTATATTTATTATAGTTTCACTTGCCACAAAATTAGAACTCCAATGTATCTTGAAAGCTGGTGTCCAGAAATATAAGGTCTGTCTACACATATTTTGGATGTCTATTGATATGTGGGCATTATTTTACCGTTCTATTTTTTAATCTTTTAATATTTATATTGCTTTTCTGATCTTTACTTTCATTTGTTTTTGCATGTGGATGGTTTTCTGGTGATTTCTTTGCTCTCTAGTTCATTTTTTTTCTTCTTAAAACCTATGTTCCATATAATTCTTCTATTTGGGTGCTGAGGGTTTTTTAGCATACTTAATGTATTAATTTTTTGTTGGTGTGAGATAATAATACATTAACATTTTACTATCTAATTGCTTTATTTTTGCACTCCCTTTTTATGTTTTGTTGTAGTATCACATAACTGTGACTTGATTCTATCACTATATTACTTTTATCATCTTTTTTGAGAGTTTGGTGTTTCTTTATTTTATGTAGATTAGCTCTTTTATACATTTGTTTAGAGAATATCTAGTTAGAGTAAATTTTTTAGCAACATCTTGGATGTCAGTTTTTATCTTCTAGTATTCACAGAGAGGGCATTTGTAAAAGTAGCACCTGTAAGCAAGGAACTTTGGAAAGTAAATTGTACTCACAGCTTTAGAGCCCTGATAAACCTTGGTTGCCTGTCTATGAGACAAAAAGGGGATGTAGCATAAATATTATTTGAGACATAACTTCAGCTGGCATTCTAAAACAAATGAATAATAGCAGTCTCTGGGAACGACCTTGCTAGCTGAGAACCTCAGTTAGCAAAAGCAGCTCAAGAATCAAAATACCCTGCATTAGAATATGCCTTGAACAATTTGCCCCTGGGCTTTTTTGGTAAATATGGTTTGTCTGAAAATTTGCCTTGCCAAAAAATTGAGTATATGTATTTCACCTTTTGCTTTGAATAAATGGAACAGAGCTTGAACCCAACTTGCCTCTTGCCTCTCTCCCTTAGCCGAATTCTGTGCAACCACTTTTCCAAGGAACCCCTGAAGGTTCGTTAGGGTCAGGACTAATCAGTCCTGGCAGTCATACATTAGGTGAAATTTAGCTTGCTAGCGTCTATTTCACCATTTTCAGAAGTCTCCTCTCTGCTTACCTAATATTATAGTTATCTGTGTGTTTTCTATAAGCAGAGCTTTTGCTTGAGCTTAAAATAAAAGTCATAATAATAGGAGAATTTTTTAAAACTGTCGAAAATGCTTGCAGTTTTGTAGATTCAGATTTTGTAGAGAAATTTAAAATAAAAAATCAAGAATAATATTTAGGACTAAAAATATTTAGGACTAAGTGCACAATCAAAAACAAATTTTCAATTATAAAAAGAACATAGCTTAGAAGTTGTGAGTTGAAAATAGTACAGAATGTATTATTTGGCATTTCTTAGAAGAGAATTGTATGTTACATACAGGACATGACTTCAACATGTGAGTATTTTTTCCTTTCTAAACTGAACATAGATAATAGTAAATGAAACTATTCATACCCTAATGTATATTCTGCAGCTTACTGCTTACTAGTTTTTTTATTTCATTTTTATTATACAACTAAATTTACTTTTATTTGAATGATAGTAACTAACTCTAGAAGGCTAGAACTTCTATTTTTTAGTAAACATTTAAGATTATGACCAACATTTTAATTCAGTTTCTTCAAACTCGAACCTGCAACCCATTAATGCGATATAAGATCTATTTAGTGGTTCATATTATCTGAAATAGAAAATACCAGAGTTCAGTAATTAAAATGTTCACTATGACTTCTGTTTATAAAAATATACCATCAATATTGTTAATACATTTTATATTGAATACATATACTCTGCACACTACAATATACATGTGCAGACATCTGTACACACATGGCTTCATATATGTGTATATGGATATGTATGTATTTATTTTATGCATTAGAAAAGTATTGGTCATATGAAATTCCTGTTTCTGTAGATAATAATAGTAAATTACTGGGAATTTTATATGATTGAATATTATTGAATGTCTTATTGTCAGTCATAGACAAAGAAGTTTTAGAAGATTTAAATGATTTCAATTCTTACATAAAAATAATAAACATTTTTCTTTAACTTTCTTTAACTCTATTTTCACCTCAAAAATAAAATTGTTACTATTTTAAATTCTTTTTATGTTTGTAATCATGACGCTTAAATAAAGTTATAATTCAATTCTCTTTTAATCATTTACATTAAATCTAGGAAAAAGCACTGGTTTATTGCTTTCATACCTTCCTGGTTCTTTTTTTTTAATTTTTTATTGTGACCAAAGTACATTACAAATCTTTCACTGCATCATTTATGGTACATAGTGACAATGAATAAGGGGCGTTCCCACCACCAGAGCTGTCCTCCCTCCACTCCTGTTCCCAGTATGTATCCCATATTTCCCCCCCCTACCCCCCCAGAATGCTAGTGCAACTGGTCTCCACTTT
This sequence comes from Suncus etruscus, assembly GCF_024139225.1. Classification (NCBI taxonomy): domain Eukaryota; kingdom Metazoa; phylum Chordata; class Mammalia; order Eulipotyphla; family Soricidae; genus Suncus; species Suncus etruscus. Next base: position 108,629,864 of record NC_064849.1, on the reverse strand, counting down.
ACAGCTTGTTGCTTACTGTTTACTATTTAAAAGGGGTAAAAACACTAACTCTATAATTTTTATTCTCCTTAATATGTAAACCTATTTAAAATTAAAATTTTCTTAATCTATACCAGAAACAGAGCACTCTCATGTCATTCTTTCTGTCTCTTATTTATCAAACCATTGGCATAGCCTAGACTAGAAGCTGAAGTGTCACTTAATAGCATCCTAGAGATTTGTAATGCAGATTTGTAATATAAAGTATATTGTTTTATTCAGGAAGTTCTTGCCATCATTTTTAAATTATAGTTTATATATTATTCTGATCTCTTATTTTAATATACTTTTTGTGCTCCAGCATTTCATAAAGATATCACATTAAATTTAGTTGTCATATTTTCTTGATATTTTCTTTTTGCCTTTATTGTCAATTAGCATAAAATCTTCCTCCTTGCTTAAACTATTTCAAATTTTCTTAACTGGTATAAGAAGTCATAAAAAAGATAAAGTGCATGACTATAAGTTAGACAAAATTAAATCACTTTTATTTTATATTTTTACATAAGCCTTACTAATTCTATGCCTTGGCTTTCACTTAATAACATTTTTAATATGAGTTAAATTTATTTCAGTTTTGGGATTCATTATCATCTTGAAACATAAAAAATAATTTAATGAAGTCTCTGTGTATAATGCAGAAGGATCCAAATGAGAGTGTTTCATTTTATGTTTTGGAAATTCAATTTAATAATTTTCAACCCATTGAGTGTGCCAGTAACAATTTATCCTCTAAATCACTTTAAAACATCAGAGAAAAATAGACAGCTGTTATCAAAATATGTAACAAGACATAATTAATAAAAGACATATTAATTGCACCTAAGAGAGCATATATTATTTGTAGTAATACAAACTCAAAAGATTTGCAAAGGAATCTATAGAAATAAGCCTTGGTCACAGCTGTAGTCAGTCTTCTGTACTTAGTGATCTTCTTTTTTGCAGATTATACGACGGAGTGTTTTCTGATATCATCTCACCATTAGGTGATGAGGTAGGGTGACCTGCCCTTAGATCAAGTTGTTGCTGTTTCCTCGTCTACAGGATATCTTGTAAACCTACCCTGGGTAAATTGTATTAGAGCTGTATTGGGGACTTCCTTTGGGGGGGTGTTTACTTCCTGGTGCTGCTGCAGGGAACTCTGCCAGTTCTAAGGTTGGGCTCTTGGGTTGGGGTTGGACAGTCGATGTTAGATCATATGTGGTCTAAGTAGAGTTCCCATAATATATGTTCAGGGTGGAAAGTGCCCCTTGTAGATAAGAACTTGTTTCTATACATAAGATTCCCTAATTTAGTGTACCTAAGAAAAAAGAATGGTGCCATATTATATTGTTGTGCATTTGGGGGTAAAAATGACAGGCTATACAATCCCTGTGCCCTGGTTTTGACCTGAATTTTTATCCCAAGCAAGATTATTCTACTAGAATTTTGTACTTCTGGAACCATAAAGAAAGACTATCCAAGGGCTTCATCCTAGGATCTGTGTAAACCCCAAGATTCTAATTATAGAGGACTGCTTTGACAACTACAACTGAGCAGAACATAGAAGATGCCTGAGATCGAACCCTGGTCAGTCCTGTGCAAGGCAAACACCCTACCTGCTGTGGTATTGGTCTGGCACCCAAAACAGAATTTACCAACCAAAATCTTATCCTTAAACTACTTCTAATCAATAGTATTAGGGTTAAGGTTACATTCAAGTTATAAATATTGATGTTATGCAGAGAGTAATAATTAAGTCTAGGTTAAAATAAGGTTAGCGTTTAATTAGGGTTAGAATTAGAGTTAAGGTTAAAGTTAGAGGTATTTTTAAGCTTCCAAGTTAAAGTTAAGTATAGGGTGATTGTTAGATTTTGGATTTTTGAAAGGCTTAGGGCCTAAACTGTGGTGAAGTTAAAGAATTAAATGGCTTAGCCCTAGAGTTAGGTTATGAAATCAGAGTATTATTTAGGTTCAGCAATGTTCAAAGTTAAAAATCAATGTTATATATAGTATAATTGTTAAATAAAGCTAAATGGTAGATTAAAGCCTACCATTGTATAAGATTAGCATAGGGTTAGAGATAGGGTGAGCATAAAAGTTATGGTTAGGATTGAGTTATATTCAAAGTTAAAAATCAACGTAACATGTAAGGTGAATTTTAAAATTTAGTCAAACATATCTAGGACAGTGTAAATTTAGTAGTATAGTAGAATTAGGATTTTTAAGATTAGGTTAGTGTTAGTGGTTATATTTAGTTATGTTTTAAATTCAAAGTAAAATTTTGGTATAGGGAATTGTTAAGTGTACACAAATTAGTAGGTTTAGGCCTAGGGTATAGTATGGTTGGTAAAGGCTTTGGGTTATATTTAGCATTATATTTAGAGTTACAGTTAGGTTACTTGATAGTATTAGAGCAATAGAGTTTAGCCATTTTTTGAAGTTTAAAATTAATATTATATGTAATTATTATCTAGGCTAATTAGTAAATAAGGCCTAAAGTAGTGTAAGACTAATACACAATTAGAATTAGGTTTAGCATTAGATAAGGGTTAAGTTAAAATATAGGATTAAGGTTTTAGTTTGGTTATGTTCAAAGTTAAAAATCAATATTAGATATAGGACAATTGCCAACTTTGATTTTTCAGAGTACGGTCTAGGCTAAATTTAATAGGTTTAGGTTAAACAATAATACTAGGCTTAAAGTTTGGTTATGTACAAAATAAAAAATAATTGCTATGTAGAGTGAAATTATTTACTTTAGAGTAATTTGTATATATAAAAGTTTAGGCTAGTTTAGGTTAAGAAAGTTTAGTAGGGAGTTAGGATTAAGGTTAGGATTAGGACCAGAGTAAAATAAGGCTTTGTCTAGTATTTTTTGTTGTTTGTTTTTAAATTTTTTGTTATAAATATTTAAGCACCATGATTATAAGTATGTTTTTCATAAACAGAAACCCCCCTTCACCAGTGCAATATTTGTGCTTAAGTTTTTCAGTATTAAAAATTATAGTTTTAAAATAAGGTGAATCTTAATTTTGGGGAAATTAAAAGGTTTAGGCTTAAGCAAAAATTAGGGCTCATATAGACTTTAATTTAAATTAATATTAAAGAAAGAGTTGTGAATTATGGGAGTTAGTTTTCAGGGTCAGTGTTTTAGTAAAAAAAAAGTTAAGCATATAGCATTTGCTATATTTAGGCTAAAATTTATAATCAGCCTATATTTAACAACTATCCTTTATTTAATAGGCATTTTTAACTTGAAAACATCAAATCAACACTTACAGCTACTACAAACCCTAATTCTGAGCCTAGCACAAGCTATACTAATACTAATTTAACACCCATACCAATCCCTAACCTAATCTAGACCTACACCAAAAAAATCAGCCAAAATTTTGCATTATAGACACCAGGCATTTTTAAATCTGCACACAGTAGAACCTAACAATTAACCCCTACATAACCTTTACCTAACCTTAGTTTAATCTTCAAACTTAGCCTAATTAACCTGTATGATTTCTGAAAACAGCCTCAGTGTAAAATTTCCAATTAGTCTAATTGAACAATTGTCCTTGTTAGACTAACCTAAATCTCAAAATATTTAGAATAAACTAAATACATCTTATTCTACCTCTGAGCAGAACCTATGCCTAAAACTATGAATCTGCTAAATCTAACACTTGTCCTACACCAAAATTTCATTTTAACTTTAAACAGAGCCACTCTAACACATATACACAAACCCTGACCTTAACTCTAGCCTAGTCCTAACACAAACCTTAACATGTACTATCCCTTACATTAGTCTACACCAAACAGTTCCAATCAGCTAATTATAAATACACTATATTTAGCTTTTATTTTTAATTTTTTAATTTTGTTTATTTTGTCTTTAAATTTTTTTAAATATAATTTTTATTTTGATCATAGTGGCTTACATATTGTTGACAATAATATTTTAGGTACATATTTACATAAAATTAGGGGGGATTCCCATCACCATATTGTCCTCCCTACACCTCCGTTTTTATCCTACCTCCCATTTCCTCTTCCCTCACCCCCAGGGCTGCTAGAATATGTGGTCCCCTCTGTATCTAACCTGCTAATTAGTAGTCTTGCACCTGTTTGGTCCTGGTGCCTCCCTTATTTCCCCCTCCAACTGGAGGCAGGACTAGCTAGTTCAAGTTGCGTGGTTTTGTTTGAAAAAGAGAAAAGTAATAAACTGGGGTAAGAGTCTAATACACCGAAAATGGGCGGAATCCTTCTAGAGGCTCTCATCATCGATTTGAGAGATGAAGGAGAAAAAGAAGGTGAAACACTCCACCAGTACCAAAAGAAGTGTCAAATATCCAGTGAGGACTCCAGCTATATCGATAAGCACCACAAAAAAACAAACAAAACAAAGAAAAACAAACAAACAAAAACAAACAATTTTTATATTTTATTTTAATTTTAAACACTGCCAAACCTATTACTTACTTAGAGCCTATGCCTAAAGCAATAAATTAGCCTAAATTTAATATTTTCTCTAGCCAATCTGAATACCTATAACACAAATTCTAACCCTTATCTTGGATTTAATTCTAACTCAATTATTTTATTTTATTTATTTATTTATTTTTTTGTGGTTTTTGGGTCACACCCGGCAGTGCTCAGGGGTTATTCCTGGCTCCAGGCTCAGAAATTGCTCCTGGCAGGCACGGGAGTGGGGTGGGGGGTGGGAGGGGGACCATATGGAAGCCGGGAATCAAACTGATGACCTCCTGCATGAAAGGCAAACGCCTTACCTCCATGCTATCTCTTTGGCCCCCTAACTCAATTCTTAACCTATACCTATTATAACCTTTTACTGAGCCTGTGAATAAAATAGCAAATTAACTTAAATGTAACAACTGTGCCAATACTTGACTTCCATTTTTGCTCCTTTGCAAATTCTAATCCTAAAATTTATCTTTTCCCTAACTATAACTGATACTAACACTGCCATGGGTTTATGCCTAAACAGTCTAATCAGCCTAATTTTAATGATCCTTCTTTAATAAGAAGTTTTAACTTTAAAAACAGCCCAACAAAACACCTCTACACAATTCATAGCATTAATCTTAACCCTAGCCCCTAAACCCTACTCCTAATCTAGAACTAAATCAAACATTTTTCTCCTTACTCACCCTTATATTGTATTTTTAACTTTGCACACAGCAAAACATAATCGCTAAGTCCTACATAACCTAATAACCAACCCTATCCTAACCCTAATCCTATAGCTAATTTACACTAATTCTGATAGTGCCTTTGGATAACATTTCCAATTAGCATAAATATTGCTATCAGCCTATACTTTATTTCAGTTTTTATCTTTAAGAAAAGCCAAACACTTGCACTGTTCCTGCCCTAACTCATTGGTCCAAGTCTATTGTGTTAGGGTTAGAAAAAAGTTACTGAGGACCGGAACAGTGGTGCAGAGCAGTAAAATGCCTGCCTTGCTGGCGCTGGCCTAGGACGGACAGTGGTTCTATCCCCCGGTATCCCATATAGTCCTCCAAGCCAGGAGTGATTTCTGAGGGCATAGCCAGGAGTTACTCCTAAGAGTCACTGGGTGTGGCCCCACCCCAAAATAAAGAAAAACAAAAAAAAGTTATTGAAATTTGGTGAGGTTTAGGTTAAGATTTTATTTTGTTTATTATAAGCATTTAGAATTAAATTTAAGATTTATTAATTTTAGAACAATTGTTACTATTGGGCCAAAACTATGGTAAATGATTGAAATATAAATAGGATTAGGACTAGGGTGAGGATTTTGGTGAAGGTTAATTTTAAGAGTTAGTTTCAGTGAGAATATGTTTTTAAATTTTTATTTATTTATAAAATAATTTTTATTTATCTATTTTAAGTGAATTACAATTCCTCCACAGTAATTTTTGAGGCACACAGTGACAGTGAATGAGGGGCATATCCACCACCAGTGTTGTCCTCCCTCCACCCCTATTCCCATTATGCATCCTACATCTTCCTCCTTTACCCCCTTAATATGAATGCAACTATTCCCCCCTTGTACAGCTTGTTGTAGATTGGATATTGATTCTGTTGTCATTGACTTTGGATTTGGTATTCATGTCTGATCAGTTTTTATTTTCACCAAATGAACATACAACTGTTTGGTCTTGATAGCATCCATTTTCCCCTTCAAATTATGAGATTGATTAAGTTGATTCCAGTAATGTTCTATCAGTGAGTATATTAATTTAAAGAAACATTGGTAACTTTGGGCCAAGACTTTTGTAGATTACTAGATTAGAAGTGGAGCTAAGGTTATGGTTACTGTTCAGGTAAAAATTAGAAACTGTATTTGTGAAGGTTAAGGTTAAGATTGTGTTTTAATTGATATTAAAAATAAGTTTAAGTGAGGGTAAACTTTCACCTTTAATTAATATTATATTAAAAATAATTTAGGTGATGGGCAAATTTTCACATTAGAGCAACTGGTAATATTGCATTAGAGTATTCTATATGATTAAATTAGAAGTAGGATTAGGGTTGGGGTTAATGTTAGAGTTAGTTTTATGTTTACAGTTAAATCTAGTTTATAGAATTAAGGCTAGGTTTTAAATTTTGGTAAGGGTTTGAGTTAGCACTTTATTTTGATTATAGTAGGCAGTAAAATATTATGAGTTTTGAATGATACATTAGAGAAATAGGGAAAAAGTTATGGTAAATATTGGATCATAAGTAGGGATAAAGTCAGATTTAGCATTATTGGATTTAGGATTTATTTGGTTATGATATATTTTGAGAATAAAATTTAAGATGAATGTGAATATTAGTTATTTTTCTAAGAACTATTTAATAAAGTACAATTTATTAAAGTACAATTTTAAAAAAATTAAAAAATGGACAGCTGCTTCCTTATTGGGTGGCCAGAGCCTTCCAGCCTGGTTCTAGAGAGCTGAAGTGATAGTACAATGGGTGGGGGGCTTTTATTGCATGCATTCTATCCAGATTCAATCCCTGGGACCTTATATAGACTTACAAACACCACTAAAAGGGATCCCTGAGTGTAGAGCTAGGAGTAACCTCTGAACACAACAGTATGTGGCCTAAAAACAAACAAAATCTCAGCCTGATTCTAGTTCTGCCCAAGACTGAGTTAGTTCTTTTTATATTTTTTATTCTTTTACAGTTGCTTTATTAGATGTGAGCATGCATAAGTATAGCACATATTTTATATATACAGATATGCACAAAATCATACAAGTTGTGAGAATATTAGAGCATAAACACGAGATTATCTGGGATCAGATCTAGGCATTGACACCTATAAGACAGAAACTGAACCACATCCCTAGTTTTCTCCTCATCCTTTCTTTTTTCTCTTCTTTTTCTTCTCTTCCTTTTCTTCTTCCTTTCTCCTCCTCATCTTATTCTTTCTCTATCCTCCTCCTCCTCTCCTCCTCCTCCTCCTCTTCTTCTTCTTCTTCTTCTTCTTCTTCTTCTTCTTCTTCTTCTTCTTCTTCTTTTACTTCTTCTCCTCCTCCTCCTCCCTTCTCTTTCCTCCTCTTCCTCTTCTCCCTCTTTCTCCAACTCCACTTATTTTTATTTTCTTATGGGTCTCTGGGACTCCAATGATTTCTATGTTGTTGCTGTTGAGTTTATCAAATACTTCTAATTTCATCTGTTCACATTCTTTGAGCACTTTTTCCATTTATTGATCATTTTCTTTAGAGTTATTTTTCAATCTCTCCTGCTGTATGGGGTCGTTCTGCATTTCATCCTCCATCTCACTGACCTCATCCTCAGCTGCTGCTACTCAATTGGAGAGGTTTTCCATTGAGGTTTTCATTTCATCTACTGAGTTTTTCAGGCCTATTATTTCAGTTTGAAGTTTTCTAATTTCTATTTTCATATCCTCTTGATTCTTATTTGTAATCTATTCAACTCAACTGATTTTTTCCTTGAGATCCATGAACATTCTCCATAATTCTTTTCTAAACACCTTATCTGAGAGGATACCTAGCTGCTTGGTACTTTTTGGGTCATCAGAGCTGCCCTCTTTATGATCTATACATGGGGTTGACCTGCATTGTTTCCCCAATGCCACACTTGAAGTGTGGTTTTTACTATGTTCTAGTGTTGGGCCCTGAAGAGATTATGTTTTCTGTCTTCCTATTGGCTGCCTCCGCAGAAAAAGCCAGAATAATAGTTTTGAACATAGTAACATTGGGCCAAGGCTATGGGAGACTTTTGACTTAGACAGAGCGTTAGAGTTCGTTAGGTTTAGGATTAGCATTATAGTTATTGTTAAGATTTTGTTTTGAAGGAATCTCCATATCGCTTTCCATAGAGGTTGGACTAGACGGCATTCCCACCTGCAGTGGATAAGAGTTCCTTTCTCTCCACATTCCTACCAGCACTGATTGTTCTCGTTCTTTGTGATGTGTGCCAATCTCTGTGGTGTGAGATGGTTGTTTTGATTTGCATCTTCCTGATGATTAGGGATGAGGAACATTTTTTCATGTGCCTTTTGGCCATTTGTATTCCACTCCTAGGGATATACCCTAGGGACACAAGAATACAGTACAAAAATTCCTTCCTCACACCTATATTTATTGCAACACTATTCACAATAGCCAGGCTCTGGAAACAACCAAGATGCCCTTAACTGATGCACGGCTAAAGAAACTGTGGTACATATATACAATGGAATATTATGCAGCATCAGGAGAGATGAAGTCATGAAATTTTCCTATACATGGATGTACATGGAATCTATCATGCTGAGTGAAATAAGTCAGAGGGAGAGAGAGAGAAATGCAGAATAGTCTCACTCATCTATGGGTTCTAAAAAAAAAATAAAAGTCATTTTTGCAACAATCCTGAGACAATGAGAGGAGGGCTAGAACTTCCAGCTCACTTCATGAAGCTCACCACAAAGAGTGGTGAGTGCAGTTATAAAAATAACTACACAGAGAACTACCATAATCATTTGAATAAATGAGGGAACTGGAAAGCAGTCTAGAGTACAGGTGGGGGTGGGGTGAGATGGAGAGAGATTTGGGACATTGGTGGTGGGAATGTTGCACTGGTGAAGGGGGGTGTTCTTTACATGACTGAAACTTAATCACAATCTTATTTGTAATCAAGATGCTTAAATAAAGATATTATAAATAAAAAAGATTTTGGTTTGATTATGAATAACCTTGAGAATTACTATTAGTCATCTTTAAGATTCTGTTTATGTCTGTTTATGACTACAATCATGTTTGTAATTATGGTGCTTAAATAAAAATTTCAATTTAAAAATATATATACTTATATATATATATGGAAGAAAAATTGAAAAAAAATTAGTGAATCTTAGCAATGTGGGAGTTACTGTAGAGATTATAAAACTAGTCCCTACACACTGTTATTGTTCTTAAAATAAAAGTCTCAATTTCTCTTTACAGTATTTTTGAAATGTAGAATTTTAATATTCTTGAATTATTCTCTAAATATGCATACATTTTAAGCACATATGCATTCATGCATATATTTATACCTAGGATGCAAAAAAATTAGTGGACTCTAAGCTCTTTTGAGCTATTTAAAATTTCCACATTCTATAAATCAATATAGCAGTATAAACAATTAGTGTGTAGAACTGTTTCAGGAAAGTCATTCATTCACTGGAGAAAGCATTTATGCCAATCTCATTTTTTTTTTAAACTCATTAAGTTTTTACAGAAAGATGATATATAGAGAGGTACAAATTGAGGAACATTTGCATACAATCTGGATTGATTTCCTTAGGTAGATATGGTTAAATTGTTTTAGTCTTATTAAAAACAGCTTTCTAAATGTAAAGTTATGAAATTGAATGCTTTGCTTCACCCTGGTTTTTAATTTTTTGGTTGGAATAAAAAGAACATAAAATAACTTGCAAGAAATCTGGTAGAATGTGTTTTTCCATGTTGCTAAGAAATATACATTTTACAGAATTAATGCAGGTCAGTAAGAGTGTTGAAATATAAATATGTATTTATGTAATTCATTTAGAAGAGCTATGAGTTTATTATGAAATTGAATGTGTTAAGATAGTATTTACCATTCATTACCTCCAACTCTATACCACAATTCGGCTGCCATACATTAATTCTTCCTACAAATGCTCTGGTACTATTTTATAAGGCTTGTGTTAATTTAAAGTACATATCATTATAGGAACCATGGAGACCAATAATAGAGAGAGGTTGTGCACAGACCATAGGAAGATAAATTAAACAAATAAACAACAACAACAACAACAACAGGAAAGCCTGAATGAGGATTGGAGGGGAGAAAATGGCACATACATAAATTACTAAATATCATGTTTCAGGTATGATTTTATAGTGTTATTGGCCCAGGAAAATTTTTGAAATTTTTGATGCTTAAAATGTTATTATACTGACTCATACATTAAAATTTAATAAACAAAATAAGCTACTGCAAGGGAAATATTTTGCCACCTATCTTTCTGATTGGGTTGATTTCCATTACTAGCTCATATTACCAGTAAGCATAACACAAATAACTCAGTTGGTAAATAAAAAATGATACGAGTAACCATGTTTTCAATTTTAACATTTTTTTAATTGTTGACAGATACATAACTGAAATTTAAGATTTGTGAGATATGGTGTGTGTTGAGATAATGACTTTATCCTAAAGAAACAGACTTTGCTAATTGAAAACAATTATTAATCATTTAGAATAGCCATGGCAGGATCTCAGGAAGTGATTTTATAGAGTTATTAATGATGAAAGTAGGTACATATGAATGGTTTCCAGATAGAAAAAGCAACTCAACATTTTTATTTTCATGAAGGGGGAAGTCCTCTAACTCAACCTAAACTATTTGTGTCAGCTCAACTCTACTCAGCTACAGTGATCATGTTATACTTTATTATCATACAGTTTAGTTCCCTGTTTCCCAACTCTTTGACATTAATAACTTACATGACTAATCTTAAGTTTTTTGATCAATTTGATTTTTCAGTTTTCACATTAAGTAATATCATAGTGTTTGACTTTTTTGACATTTCATAGCATAAAAATTTCAACTCCTATTTGTGTTATCACATGTAGAGACTTTTTATACCTGGATTTCATTTTAGTTATACTAATATTATTATATACTATATATACACTATATACTATCCATTCAGCCACTAATATACAGAAATCTTTTTGATGTCTTCATTATTGTAAGTACTACTTCATGGGGCATAGGGTTTTATTTATACAACATTTGTGCACATTTATACAAATTTGTGCAACTAGTATATTTAAATTTTTCTTTGGGTATATTTTTTTTTGTTTTTTTTTTGGGGGGGCACACCCGTTTGATGATCAGGGGTTACTCCTGGGTAAGCGCTCAGAAATTGCCCCTGGCTTGGGGGAACCATATGGGATGCCAGGGGGATCGAACTGCGTTCTTTCCTTGGCTAGTGCTTGCAAGGCAACCACCTTACATCTAGCGCATCCTCACCTGCCCCATTCTTTGGGTATTTTCTAACAGGTAAAGTTATTAGATCAAATGATAGTTTTATATTTTATTTTGGGTATCCATTTTAGATGTACTTATTCTACAATTCCCATAACAACACATAATAACTTCCTTTTACTTAAAATAAGCCTGTTTATCTAACTCTATTCTACTTTGACTTTTGAGGAAAAGGTGCTTTCAAGGAATGGTCAAAGACCCAGGGCTCATTCCCGGTTACTCTCAGAATTCAGTGATCAGTAAAGTCAGGGATTTTGTGGTTGTTCTGCTGAACAGTCCAGCAGACCATCATGCTTACACCTGGGTGCTGATTGGGAAGTAGATATCAAACTTGAGACCTTGCTCATGCAGGTAATCGCTCCAGCACTTTGAGCTATCTTCCTGGCTCTCATAGTTATTTTGATGAATATCATTCTAACAGGTGGATGGTGGTATCTCATTGTACTTTTGGAATTTTCCTAATAATGTAGATAGTGAATATCTTTTCATGTATATGTTAACTTTCTGTGTATCTTCTTTAAACAATAGTTTATTGTGTTTCTCTGCTCATTTTTAGTTGAATAATTGCTCTTATTTTGTTAAAAAGTTGTATGAGCTCCTTTGTAATGATAGGTACTTATTTATTTCTGGAAACTTTAACAGTATCATATTCTGTAAGTTGTTTTTACTTTACAGGCTTATTTCCTTTGCATAAACCCCAGAGTTTAATATAATCCTATTTTTTTAATTTTTTTTAAATGTTGTTACTAGTGTTTTAGGGGTCATGTCTAAGAAATAAGGACAAAAACTCATGTCAAAGAGCTCTATTTTATATTTTCTTATAAAATTTTTAAGGATCAGGCCTTACACTTAAATCTTTAAGCCAATTTGAGTTACTTTTTGTAATTTTCTAAAGTTGCATTACAGTTTTATTTCCTTACGATCTCCATCACTGACTCTAAATATCTCATAATATGAAGAAAATACTTCATATTATGAAGAGTACATATTATATATAAACATTAGTTTATGTGTTTTGAAAACCATACAGCTATTTGAAGGGCTAAATTAAAAGAAGTGATATTTGAAGCATTTCAAAAATCATAGAAGGAACCATCTATCCCATAATTGTGACATAAACTTCAAAAGAATAAAACTAACCTGACAGAGAAGACTTTTATTATCCATAATAAAATGGCAAATGTTTAGTGATGATTCTTTTTTATTTGAATTAAAGAGATGTTTCTGAAAATACATTTCTGCTTTATTATAAATTTAATACATTGTTTAATATGTTTTCTATATTTTAATCAGTACGAACAAGCCAAATAATATATTTTTGAGTACTGGAATATGTAAGAACAGGTCTTCTTAAGAAGTAATTTTATGATTAAAAAGGAGGATGCTGAGCATCTACTGATAATTCACAAATAATATTCTGACTATATATTATATCATACATATATAGAATAGGTTTCATAATAGCAAATTAATCACCTTACTCTAATTTACAGGCTTACATATTTTCACGATTCCTTGAAGCTCTGATTAATGACTTATACCTTTCCTTTAACTTTCAAATACAATTATTTTAAATTGCACTTATTTCTAGTTGTTGTAAAATGTGTTGGAGGATAATGGAAATGCAAGTAAGATGAAAATTTTGTATGTGATTTCCGGAGCCAAAAATAACTATTAAAATGTGATTTCATTATATTTGGAGGTCAGTACTTTTGTATCTCCCATTTTGAAGTGTACTTCTTGGACTTAGTAATGAGAACAATAAAAATAGCTTTTCAGTTAACATTTTATTTGCATTTATTCTAGACTTTTTTAACTTTTGCAAAATGAGGAACATTTAACAGATGGAAATCAGAAATATAGGTTGCAAATCTCTTTCTATATCAAGTACAGTTTTTCACTACTTAGAATCAATTTTGAATTGATTGTTAATATGTAAGTAAGGGGGCTACTCCCTAAATAAAATAGCTTACCACCTTTTTTTAAGTGCTGTTAGGTGATGAACATATATCATTATTTTTGTGTTTTTATATATATTGATGGAAAATATAAGGTACTTACTTCCTATTATAATAAATTATTTTAAATTTTATTCTCATCTCTAAAGTTGAGCAGGACTTTTTTTCTCCATCTCCACCTAATTATCTATAACATCATTTACAAGCCATTCAATATGGGCATATAAATAGCGAATGAGTCGTATATGAGTCTGTTCTGCATGTAGCAGAGCAAAATTACATAATTGTCTAGGTAGGCCATATAAGACTTCTTATTTTCCACCACTACAATCAGAGTTTATTGAAAACATATTCAATAGATATTCAAATCTATTTAAATTTACATGCAGAAATCTAGTATATTCCTCTGATAGAAAATCAAATCCTACTTATGGAGATCCCGTTCATAATTTGAGAATTTTCCTGACTTCTTTTCTCCTTTCTCTTTTACTAAGCAAATGTGTGTGTGTGTGTGTGTGTGTGTGTGTGTGTGTGTGTGTGTGTGTGTGTGTGTGTGTGTGTGTGTGTAAAACAAGCCAGGAAAAGAAAAAGATTTAAAATAAAGATAATTAAATAGCTTTGCCTGCATTTGAAGCTTAAGTGCTAATTCCTACTCTATACTTTGTGTCTGAGTTTTAATGTTGATTGTAAAATATTTTCCACTTGCTAGCTGCTTTTTTTTTAAATATGAACTTCTAAATTTCATGCTTACAATGATATCGTGATGCTATTTTTTAGTTTTAGCTTTGTGTTTATGGTTTCCAGTCTGAAAAATGAAGCTATAGTTCCAGAATTTCCTTTCCTCCCTCCCTCTCGTCTTCCCTCCATCTTTCCCCTCCCTCTTTTCCTCCCTCCCTCCCTTCTTTCCTTCCCTTTCCTTTCCTTCTGTCCTTCTTTTCATCCTTCCTTACTTCCCACCTTCTTCCTCCCTTTTGCCCTATCCAGCATTGCTCAGGGCTTACTTCAGCCTATACTTTCAGGAATCGCTTTTGGCTGGGCTCAGAGGATCTTAAATGATGCTAGGAATGGAAGCCAGGTCAGGGATAAGCAAGGCAAGTGCCTTATCTTCTCAGCAGAGCTTTTCTAATAATGATTAGCTCTTAGAGAAACTTTAGATTCTAGTGTATTGTCCTTTCCTGCTGGGTCTGCCCTCCTCTGGGTGGGGCCTTACTTTCTACTTCTGCCTGAGGTTCTCCAATAACAAAGAGTTGAAGATTTGCATCTCAAAGGGATGTGATCTTTATGCCTTTGGGTTACTTCAGGTCTCAGCAATTTCTTCTTAAATTTTATTGTTTCACAAAAACTCATTAGCAGGGCCCCTGTCTATCTGTCTGCAATAACTTTCCTTTAAAGATTTCTACAGCTTAAATTTTTAAGGGTTACAGGGGTGAAGGACTGTCTTCTGTAATATATTCATACTGACAAAAGGACAAAGAACCTACCTGTGAATGCCTGTGAATCTCTTACTAACTTGTTTTTTATCTTTTGGACATTAGTCACTTTACATATTTAAGGTTGTACTTCATTGTTGTTTTGATTTTTGTTTTTTTTTTTTTTAAGAGATGGTAAACATCTTTTCAAGGGCCCAGAGCCATTCAGGTGTCTTCTTTGGAGTAGTGGCTATCCAGGTCTTCTCCCCCTTTTTACTTGGCTTATTACACTTTATGGCACTTTTTTGAGCACTTGCGCTCAGTTTATAGTAATTTTAGAATATTTTTATAGAAGTAGTATTGCATTGTAATGCTATTAAATTTTAGTTGTTCACAATTGAATGTCAACAAATACATTTTACATATAAATGTTCATTTACCCAAATCATATTTATTGTCATTTATAATAAAATAAAGAAAAAGAATGTCTAAAGAAAAAAATGTTTAATAACAAAAACTGTGTCTATAAACAGAGTTTTAGTGTTTATTAAGATTTTAAATGATGAGGGCGCTAAGTAAGTAAACATCCATATTGAATAATTACCTCTATCATTTTTATTTAGTTGATAAGTGGCTACTTAAACACATGTCCACTTGACATTGCATTTTCAGTTCCTCTATATAGCACATAAATATTAATTTTCTTTATAAAATTAATATTTTCTAAATGGCTCTTTTAAGTTGGTAGTTCTAGGGCAGTTTATTTTAATATATAAGCAACAAAAGGGCATGGAACATTTATTATCCAATTTAATGGTCAATTTGGAAGATGAATCAGCATTTTATTTTCTCAGAATTCCAATTTTCTATCACAAAATGAGAAGACAGTTAATGTTAATGTGTTCTAGATATATTTCTCATAAATCAGATTTATGAATGAAAAAGGTATAATAAAATTTCATTAGATTCTTTTACTCCCAAATTATGCTATGGTCCTTTAGAGAGACTCAGCCTTGCAGATTTATGTATTTTCATTGTGTAAAGCATCCTGTAATTGAACAATTTGTTGGGTGCTGTCCAAATGAATTTGATTCTACAGTTCTACAGCATAGATTATAACTACTTAGTTCAGAACAATGTATTATTAAAGGAGATTCATACATTTGAGGGACTGCAGCCACTAATTATTGTTGTTTTGATTTGCATCTCTTAGGATTAGTGACATGGAGCATTTTTTCATGTGCCTTTGGCTATTTGTATTTCTGCTTTGAGAAAGTGTTTGTTCATTTCTTTTCCCCATTTTTTTTGATGGGGTTAGATGTTTTTTCTTGTTAAGTTTTGTCAGTACCTTGTATATCTTGGATATTAGCCCCTCATCTGATGGGTACTGGGTAAATAGTTTCTCTCATTCTGTGGGTGGCCTTCCTCAATCTATTGATGAGCCATTCTGTACAGGAGTTCTCTTGGATATCTTTTTTGAATCATTTGTGAGTGTTTACAGAAGCTCAGCTAAGTTCTCTTTCCTGTTGGCATCAGTAACTTAGAAGACTGATTTATTTCTCAATATTAACTGCTTTCTCCTATCCTTTTGTTCATATAACAAATATTTCAATAGATCAAAAACACCATAAAGGAAAGAACATACATGTGTAGAGATAAGATATATGAAAATTCTCTATATTTTTCTGTTTGTGATCTTAATATGAATGTTTCTATATTATTTAAAATGATCTAAAGTTGTTTATAATTTAAAATATTAGAGAATTCTAGAAATAGTACAAATAATGAAACTCAAATTTTAAGTATAACATATTTTAATTCATTTATCTCTTTAGGGATTACTCATATTGAAAAATCTAGTAAAATGCATTCATACATTCTATATACCTCATTGTACTGAGCTGTATTCATCAAAAAGTGCCATGTTTACAGAAATCCCTAATTGACTCCATTTGAGCATAAGGTTTGTATTTACTTTCATTTTTGCTCCCTCCCATTGAAAATAGTTCATTTAAGTAGAAAACTAAGGTTAAATGCAATAAAGGTGTGGGACTCTAATCAATGCGATTGATTTCCTTGTAAGAAGGAAAATAATAGGAAAGCATGTGTAGAGGAAGTTTCATATGCGATTATAGTAAGAAGGGGTAAGTCAACCTGCCAACCAGACTGGTAGAGTGTTCTTACCAGAAGATAGTTCTGCCAATACTTGCTGTTGAACTTCTAGCCTCTTCAATTGATTTCTGTCTAAACAAATCTATCTGTGGTTTTGTCGAACTAAATCTAAACTAGTTTAGGAGGTGTTATGTAAAAGGAAGAGGAGCATAAAGATTAGCATATTTGGGGGGGGGTAGGAATAACACATACAATATTAACTACTCTTTTCTATATTCTGAGTTTTTAATTATTTATGTTGAAAGAAAATTGTAACTAAAAAATAAAGAAAATTGTTTCTAAGAATCAGAGACTCATGAATTAATTATATCAGTTACCTAAAATCATACTGCTGGACCTAGAGAGATAGTGCAGTAGACATAGTGCTTACAAAGCAAGTGACTGTCCAGGTTTAGTCTCCAGCCCCAAATGGCTCCCTGAGTACCACAAGTAGTAATCCCTGAACTGACAGGTTTTTACTGACTCAGTACAACCTCAAATTTTATTTAATTTGCAAAACTTTGAAAAACATCATAGATTTATTATTGTGGTCAAAATGATGGATATTTGTGTGTAGTTGACAGGAAAATTTAAAGTTAAGAAGAAATGTTTGAATTCACATAACAGATTTAGGTGAAAGATAAAATGATCAAAAATATGAAAATAGTTACAGAGGCCTGATTTTATCATCCATAACTGAGCGGAAAGTTTCAGACAGCACAAAAGGACCTAGGGAAGAGAAAATGAGCATGTAAGGAACCTATAGTTATTCCCATGACAGTGTGCTTCAACAGTGGAGAAACCCTGTATCTCTTAGGCCTTGGGAACTCCCTTTCTAATCTCTCTGATATTTACTGTGCCTATGCAAAAAAAAAAAAAAAAAAAAAAAGCACAAATTAATTTTGTTGTTATTGTTGTTGTTATTGTTGTTTTTTGTGTGTGTTTTGTTTTCTTTTTATTTAGGGACCGTGGTTATTGTTTGGTTCTTGTCTTTATTGCTGTGTGCTTTTTGGGTTCTTTTGTTTGATTTTTTTTGTATGGTTTTTATGTTTTTCTTCTTTTTTCCCTTTCTTCTCTTAAATTGATATTTACAGCCTCTAGAAGGACTCCTCCCATTTCTTGCTTGTTTGATTTTTGCCCCCCCCTTTTTTCTCTTTCTTTTTTCTTCCCTCAAAACAGAACCACATAACTTGAGCCAACTTGTTCTGCCTCACAAATTGAAGGGGAAATAATGGAGAGTACCAAGACCAAACAGTTGTATAAAAATTGAGTAGAAATAAAAAATGATCATACTTAAACACCAAATCTAAAGCCAACAACAACAGAATCAAAACCCAATCTACAACAAGCTAGACACAGAGGGGACCACTTATACTACAGCCCCAGGGGGACAAAAAGGGGGATATGGGATGATTCTGGGAACAGGGGTGGAGGGAGGACAACACTGGTGGTGGGAATGCCCCTGATTCAATGTTATTATGTACCTAAAATATTACTGTGAAAGATTTGTGATCCATTTTGATAAAAATAAAAATTATTTAATTAAAAATATATAGAAATAAAATTTAGTAATTAATGTGTTTATTGTACCATTACTTAAAATAGCAAAACCTGGAAACACATAAGTGCCTGAGAATAGATGAGTGTATAAAGAAACTCTGGTCTACCTATACAATGAAATACTAGCAACTTTTAGGAAAAATGAGATCATGAAATTTTCTTAGGCATGTATAGATAAGGAGAGTATTATTCTAAGTGAAATGAGTCAGATGGAGAGGGATAAACATAGAATAATATTGCTCATTTATGGGTTATAAAATGATAGTATGTTAATAATACCAAATACAATAGAGATAAAGGCCAGAAAGACAAGTCCATGGTACAAATAGTGGAGAGTGCAGTTAGGGCAGTTAGGATAGAAAAGGGGCAACTATGACAACGATAACTGGGAATGATCACTCTGGACAAGAATTGAGTGCTGAAATAAAATAAAGTAATAGGCCTGATAGCCCTCAAAAACAATGATGTAAACCACAGCATCTAAAAAGAGGGGTGGAAGAAGGAAAATGAGAGTGTGAGAAAATAAGAGAGAGAGAGAGAGAGAGAAAGAGAGAGAGAGAGAGAGAGAGAGAGAGAGAGAGAGAGAGAGAGAGAGAGAGAGAGAGAGAGAAGAAACTGGCCCAGAGAAGAAAGCTGTCACCTGTTTGGCAGGTAGGGGGTAGGTGGGAGGGCAATGTTAGTAATGACAAATGTGCATTGATGAAGGTGTTGTGCATTGCATGAATGAAACTTAATCATGAATAACTTTGTAGTTGTGAAAAGCAACTGTATTATAAAAAACGTTGTATCACAGTGTTTAAATAATTTTTAAAGTGCAAAAAAAACCTATACAAAATATGTTTGTTTGTTTTGCAGAGAAGGGCCACATCTGGCAGGGCTCAAGGCTTACTCATGATTCTGCACTCAGGGATAACTCTTGCTAATGGTAAGTGACTGTTATGTTGTAGAAGGTATCAAACCTTATACAAGCCAGCACCCTTCTCTTTGTGTTATAGCTCTGACCAACCATAATAAATACTTTTTCACAGAATATTTTCTTAATTTTAGCTTTATTATTGTTGAACTATTATTGGCATAGCATGCTATGGTGTTTGGAAGGTTTAATTTCACATTTCAAGGAATGTGTATAATATTCACTATATCATTGAAGTTTCAATGTCATCTTTCTATAAAAATCCCCCTTAATTCATTACTTATATCTCCTCCTTCTCTCTATTATTTCTCATAGTATTCAAAAAATCTAGAAATATTTATTATTTTATTGTTGATTGATTTGCTTTAGTTATTCATATTTCACATATTAGTGAAACCTTTCAGGAATTTTCTTTGATCTCTTTACTTAATTTCTTTACTTATACAGTCACCAAGTTCCATTCATTTTGTCCCAAATGGTTCAATTTTACCTATTTAACCCAAAGTACTATTTTGATGAGTTTATAGTCTATATCTTTCTTTATACAGTCATCAACAACACAACATTTCATATAAGAGTTTTGTTAAACAGATACCAGGAAATAGAAAAATAAAACAATTCTAATGTAAGGTAAAAGGGACAATGGCTTCAGGGAGATCTGCTGTTCATAGGGGTTAAAAATAGGGAGACAATGTTAGAAAGAATAAGTTTTTTGTTTGTTTGTTTGTTTTTGCCACAACTAGTGACACTCAAGGATTACTCCTGGCTTTGCGCTCAGAAATTTCTCCTGGCTTA
Organism: Suncus etruscus; assembly: GCF_024139225.1. Taxonomy (NCBI): domain Eukaryota; kingdom Metazoa; phylum Chordata; class Mammalia; order Eulipotyphla; family Soricidae; genus Suncus; species Suncus etruscus. Next base: position 108,609,539 of record NC_064849.1, on the reverse strand, counting down.
GGGAATCATATGGGACGCTGGGGGATTGAAATGCAATCTGTCCTGGGTTAGCTGCATGCAAAGAAAATGCCCTACCTCTGTGCCATTGCTCCAGCTCCAGAATAAGCTTTTTTAAGTTGGACGGGGAACTCTTTTTTTTGTTGTTTGTTTGTTTTTTGGGCCACACCCATTTGATATTCAGGGGTTACTCCTGGCTAAGCACTCAGAAATTGCCCCTGGCTTGGGGGGACCATATGGGACGCTGGGGGATCGAACCGTGGTCCTTCCTTGGCTGGCGCTTGCAAGGCAGACACCTTACCTCTAGCGCCACCTCAATGGCCTGGACAGAGAACTCTTAATGATTTATGAGGGACACAATCTCTCTAGTCTTCTCTGAGAAGATGCAACTAGCCTGTTGGTGATAGTAATGCCAAAAGAAGCTGTGGGGAAGGTGAGTGATGCCATCATTTCTGAATGTGTAGAAATTGCTGAAATGGTGATACTGGCAGAAATATCATGGAGATGGGGAGAAGCTTCTATCTCTCTTTATCTTTTAGTATAACACCCCCTATCAACTAATTTATCTCATGTCTCCTACTTACATAACTAAAAAAAAGTCAATTGGCAAAGTGAAATATAGTTTCAGAGTCCCAGAACAGCCTCACAAAGCAATATGTAAGATAGTAGATATGGATTGAAGGTAAGAGTTAGTATCTTACTAATCACATTAGAGAACAATAAAATTTGTTAAGAAATATTTTAAAACTGTATTATGGGGGCTATAAATTATATATGTTAGAGTGAATTTATAGACAGTAAAATTTGCACATTGAAATGAGTTATTAGGGCTATTTGCATAGTAAGAAAATTATTTTCAGAATTGTTCTCTGGGTGATCTTTAAGCATAAAATAATTTGAATTTATTGGATGGTTTATCACTCTCCTTTTAGAAGTTAGGGAAACATTACATTTCCTAGTCAGTGATTTTAATATATGTAACACATAAACTTGCTAATTAAAAGGAGGTTTTCTTTATTGATAGACTCAGCCATTGATTCATTAAATACTTTCACTCCTGGTATAAGCTGAAATCTCTGATGTAGAATATCTGAACACATATATTTGTAAAATATATGAACCTTAAAATTAAGAAATTTATTCTATTAGATAAAATAAACTATGTTTCGAGTAAATTAAATTAATAATTACATTTTCAGTCAGTCGAACATCTTACAAGTGTTGAAATGGTGGAGAAAGTCTTATTTTTTAAGAAATAATAAATGGGCTCAGATAGCACAGCGGTAGGGCATTTGCCTTGTATTCAGCAGATCCAGGAAGAACCTAGTTTAATCCCTTGCTTTCCATATAGTCCCCAGAGCCAGGAGCAATTTCTGAGTGCATACCCAGGATTAACTCCTGAGAGTCATTGGGCCCAAACACTAATAATAATAATAATAATAATAATAATAATAATAATAATAATAATAATAATGATAAATGCAAACTAGAGAAACAGTACAATGGGAAGAGGCTATATACCGTATATATTCGAGTATAAGCCAAGTTTTTTGAGCACAAAATTTGTGCTGAAAACCCCTAACTTGGCTTATACTCGGGTCAACAGGTTATTTGATCTTGTGCATGCACACTGAATAAAATGCACGTAGTCTCTAATTGTCTTTTTTTTTTTTTGGTGGTTTTTGGGTCACACCCGGCAGTGCTCAGGGGTTATTCCTGGCTCCAGGCTCAGAAATTGCTCCTGGCAGGCACGGGGGACCATATGGGGCGCCGGGATTCGAACCGAAGACCTCCTGCTTGAAAGGCAAACACCTTACCTCCATGCTAGCTCTCTGGCCCTCTCTAATTGTCTTCTACCATCTGCTGGAGGGGTCGGTGCTTCAGCTCAGTCCACAAGTCAAGGCTGAATTGAAGAGGTAGGCAGGGGAACTGAACCAGATGCCACCCACAATATTCTGCACTTTGTATGAGACTGACAGCAGTGATGATGATATCTGCAGACTCAGTGATGATGACAATGTCTATGCTGATACCCTCACATCAGATTCAGCTGAAGCTCTGTTTGGACGTACAGATGATGATGAGGAGGAATCCAGTTTTGAAGGATTTGAACGTTTGTGATTTAGCTTGATTACCTGTTAAGCTATGGCTTTCTGCACTTTATTTAAAGTTTTAAAGTTATTGTTGCTAGTTTAGAGTTTTTCTTTAGCAATAAATATTGAAAAACATTTAACCTACTGATTCCTCAATTATTGTAATTGTTTTGGGTGTATATTTTTATTTTTGAAATTTGCCAGTGGCTGCTGCATTTTCCATCTCGGATTATACTCGAGTCACTAGGTTTTTCCCAGTTTTTAGGCTAAAATTAGGGGGATAGGCTTATCATCAGGTTGGCTTATACTCGAGTATGTATAGTACTTGACTTGCATGTTGCCAAACCCAGTTTTCTCCATCATTCAATAATGTCCTCCAAGTCCTGCAAGAGTACAGAACCAGGAGTAAGCACCAGATACTTGTGGTGTGTCTCTAGATAAAACTAATAGTGCTCATTAATAACAAACTAATAGTGAGGATTAATGACACCAATAATTAATTAATTCTTCAGAAACTTTATAATTAAAATTAAAATAGCAATAATAAAATTATTTAAACAATTTTAAATCAGTTGAAATAATTTTTAAAAATTATAAAATAACTAATTTTTAAATAATAAAGAAAAATACCCTGCCTTATTTTTGCCAGAGTATAAGTTGGTATTTTTACATATTTTTTGTATGAAATGGACTTTAATTTAGAAATAGGAACTCTCATTGCTTTCATTTTTATTAAAAAAATTTCAATATGGAGGTAGAGTGATAGTACAACAGTAGTGTTTGCCTTGCATGTGACTGACTCAGGTATCAGGTATGACCCAGGTATGACTGATCCAGGAATCTCATATGAATCACCAAACCCCTCCATCAAGGTGATGCTTGGGTGCAGAGACAAGTGTAAATCCTGAGCAATGCTGGGTGATTCAGGCTTGGAATTAATATATGCAGTTTAGGAAATCAAAAGTCTTCTGTTTCATTCCAGTGAGGACAGTTAGCCTGACAGCAATAAGGTAGCATAGTCCTAGAAAAACTTGATCACATTCATATCTTATAGAAAATGGGAAAAAAAGATTAAGAGATAAGCAACAAGCAGCTTTGTATTAAGCTAAAATTAAGTAGCACAATAAGAATTCATGCAGGTATCAATTTTAATAAATAAATATAATTTCTAACAGTTATTGATTAAAGGTAAATATTTTAAAAATTATCTGTCAGGAAATTAAGAAATTTTATAAAATTGATTTTGAAACAAAATGTAATCAAATATTGATCTGATTAAATGAAGGCCTCATAAATTCAGAGAGACACATCTGAGCATCACTTCTGGTGGCTAAAGAACTCAATATTTCTCAATTCAATTTGAATAGTAGTCAGTCTCAATAGTGTTTACCTCACTTGTTTATAATTTTGCTTGATTTGTTTTCCATGTCTTTCCTGTCATCATCTACCTATAACATTTTATATTTTAAAATTCTATTATGAGTTATTAATATATATGCAGAGAATCAAACATTTAATTACTCAATGATTTTCAAAACAATAGTTATATTAAAGATAAAATTTTATTGTGATGCATTGTGAAAATAACTCATATCAGGATATATATTCCAGTTGGCTTCGATAATAATTTCTGATCCTATCACCTTAAAGTCCACGGTAATCATATTGTATCATATATAATTTGTCTTAAGAATGTAAATAATAGTTTGAATGAAAAATTTTAAGACTATATAATAAAACATTGGTTTCAACTTTGATTTTGCAATTAATAGAGTAGTTCCTATCAGTAACCACTGGGAGGTAGCACATGTATTGTTTTCATTACATTAGATGAAGTTGTCAAATAAGACTTCATGCTACCTGAAGCTATTCATGATATTCTTATTATTTGTCCTAAATTTATTTTGACAAAATAATTAGTGTCTATGGTCAAAATGTGAACAGCAAAGGATGAAAAATTCAAGCAAAAAATGCCTCTTTAATTCGTTAAGAGATCAATATTTTTAATTAAGAAAAATTCGAAGCTTGAATTCTTTTCAATCTTGAATACTTTTTCATCGCTAGTATTTTCTAGAAAACAAAAAACAAGCAGTCTTACTTATGTCCAATTTAAGACTACTTTAGAAATAAAATATAGCATAATTACATATCTATTATAAAATAGTATCTTGTAGAGAAAGCTATTTACAGTTGCACATATAATATTCTAGTTGAAATATTTCTGTTTTATATAAATTTGATTTTCATATATACATTCATTATCATAGAGTATAATCATAAATAATATTTATTGTGTTACTAAGTTGTCTATTACTAAGGTTTTGCAAAAAAGATTGGACAGTATCTATCCATTGGAAACTTACTGTCCTAAGTAAATTTCCTTTTCATAGCATGATGTTTCAAATTTATCAATGTGGAAATTATGTCAAATGAAATATGTGTATAGAATAAAAGCCCCCTTTTTTTGGTTCTTTGGGCCACACCCGTTTGATGCTCAGGGATTACTCCTGGATAAGCACTGAGAAATTGCCCCTGTCTTGGGGGGACCATATGGGATGCCGGGGGATCGAACCATGGTCCTTTCTTGGCTAGCGCTTGCAAGGCAGACACCTTACCTCTAGCACCACCTCACCAGCCCCAATAAAAGCTCTTTTAAAGGATTCTTCAAGGAGGAAACTGCACTCTCCAAGCAAGTGAAAGCAGAGATTGACAGATGGGAATATATTAAGCTGAGAACCGTCTGCACCTCGAAGGAAATAGTGCCCAGGATACAAAAGCCACCCACTGATTGGGAGAAACTATTCACCCAATACCCATCAGATAAGGGGCTAATATCCAAAATATACATGGCACTGACAGAACTCTACAAGAAAAAAATCATCTAATCCCATCAAAAAATGGGGAGAAGAAATGGACAGACACTTTGATAAAGAAGAAATACAAATGGCCAAAAGGCACATGAAAAAATGCTCCACATCACTAATCATCAGGGAGATGCAAATCAAAACAATTATGAGGTACCACCTCACACCACAGAGATTAGCACACATCACAAAGAAAGAGAACAAGAAGTGTTGGTGGGGCTGTGGTAAGACAGGAACTCTTATCCACTGCTGGTGGGAATGCCGCCTAGTTCAACCTTTCTGGAGAGCGATATGGAGATTCCTCCAAAAACTGGAAATTGAGTTCCCATACAATCCAGCTATACCACTCCTAAGAATATAACCTAGGAACACAAAAATACAATACAAAAATCCCTTCCTTACACCTATATTTATTGCAGCACTATTTACCATAGCAAGACTCTGGAAACAACCAAGATGCCCTTCAACAGATGAATGGGTAAAGAAACTGTGTACATATACACTGTTGGAAGTCAGCCCCTGATGAGGTTGACTGATGGAGGGATGGAGGATGAGGCCTTTCTCCTCCAGTTCAGAACACGCGTCTATTATCCTGTTCAGCCAGCGGTTCTGAGGAGAATGTGGCGGGAAGAAAGCCAACAGGTAGTCAGGCTTCCGAAGAAAACAGCTCTTTATTCCGTGAAGAGACCGAAGCCAAAAGTCCTAAGAATAGGCCTCAGGAAAAAAGCCCCTCACCTTCCACAGACCCTTGCTTTTATGCCCCACAATCAGGTACCACCCAATGGTGTGATCAGATACCACCCAATTGTGGGATCAGATACCACCCAATGGTGGGAAAAGAATCAGGTACCACCCTAGGGTGGGAGCAGAATGCCAGGTCACACCCTAGGGTAGGGCACAATCACGATCAGGATAGGGTCAGTAACATAAGAATCCTATAAAATGTTTACATACACAACAATACACAATGGAATATTATGCAGCCATCAGGAGAAATGAAGTCATGAAATTTTCCTATACATGAATGTATATGGAATCTATTATGCTGAGTGAAATAAGTCAGAGAGAGGGATAAAGACAGAGAATGGTCTCACTCATCTATGGATTTTAAGAAAAATGAAAGACATTTCTCAACAATTTTCAGAGACAAACGAGGAGAGGGCTGGACATTACAGCCGACCTCATGAACCTCATCACAAAGAGTGATGAGTTTAATTAGAGAAATAACTACAATGAGAATATATGAGGGAAATAGAAAGCCTGCCTAGAGTACAGGTGGGGCGAGGAGGGGAGATGTAATATTTGGGTCATTGGTGATGGGAATGTTACACTGGTGATGGGGGGTGTCATCTTATATGACTGAAACCCAACCACAATCATGTTTGTAACCAAGGTGTGTAAATAAAATTATTTAAAAAACAGCCCTTTTAATGGTCTTGGATGGTGGTGGATGGTGATGGAGGGATGAGAGGTCTTTCTACTCCAGCCCTGACCATGTGTCTCCAACCCCCTCTAGCCGGCAGGTATGAGGTTTTAGATTAGCGGCTGGGAGAAAATCCATAGCAGTCAGGTTCCAAGAGATATCATCTTTATTCATCCCTGGCCAACATGTGTGGCCTGTAATCTTAAACCTATTTAAGCATGCTCTCCTAAGCTTGCCCTGCGTCTTAGCTTCTTTCAGCCATCTCTCCTCCTCCCAAATCCTCTCATCCATCTCCACTCTCTGGCCTTCCGGCCAAACCTTTTGATATCTCCCCAAGACCCCTCCCAGAAATGGGCAGGTATCACCCACAGGTAAAGAAGATGGGATGGAGAAACTACAGTGGCAGTGGTGAAACCTGCTTCCAAAAAATTGCCCGTAAGGGATAAGTGGTGGCAGATCACTCTCATGGAAAAGAATCAGAGACTACTCCACCCCTCCTGATGCAGCCACTTGGGTCTTGCTCCTGCCATCTATTGGGGCAAAAAAGAGGCTGAAAGAGCTCATCACTTCATCACCATCCACCACCATCCAAGCCCATCCAAAGAGTTTTTATGTAACAGATAATAAAGTAGAAAATAAATGAATAAGAAAATCATTTTGCTTGAAGATTTTGCAGTTACGTTTTGACTAACAAAAGAGAAAGGAACTCTTATTCACTGCTGGTGGGAATGCCATCTAATCCAACCTTTATGGAAAGAAATATGGAGATTCCTCCAAAACCTGAAAATTGAGCTCCCAATAGGATCCAGCTATACCACTCCCAGGGATATACCCTAGGAACACAAAAATACAATACAAAAATCCCTTCCTCACACCTATATTCATTGCTGCGCTATTTACAATAGCCAGACTCTGGAAACAATCAAGATGCCCTTCAAAAGATGAATGGCTAAAGAAATTGTGGTACATATCCACAATGGAATATTATGCAGCCATCAGGAGAGATGAAGTCATGCAATTTTCCTATACATGGATGTACATGAAATCTATTATGCTGATTGAAATGAGTCAGAGGGAGAGAGATAGACAGAGAATAGTCTCAACTCATCTATGAGTTTTAAGAAAAATAAGACATTTTTGCAATAATTCTCAGAGACAAAGAGAGGAAAGCTGAAGGTCCAGTTCATGACATGAAGCTCACGACAAAGAGTGATGAGTGCAGTTAGAGAAACAACTACACTGAAACTATCATAACAATGTGAATGAATGAGGGAAGTGGAAAGCATGACTAGAGTACAGATGGGGATGGGGTGGGGAGGAGGGAGATTTGGGACATTGGTGGTGGTAATGTTGCACAGATGAAAGGGGGTGTTCTTTACATGACTGAAACCCAACTACAATCATATTTGTAATCAAGGTGTTTAAATAAAGATTAAAAATAATAATTTTAATTTAATGATATTAATAATATAATATTAATAATAATTTTGAGTAATATGAATCTCAATTTTACTTTTAATATTTAGCTATACAACAGTAATATTATGTAGCATTTTGTTAGAATTAATTAATTTGAAATTATATTAGAAGAATTTCAAAATTAATGTAGATAATTTATTACTAATCACATGGAAATTTTAGTTTAATTCTGTTTTTTTAATTTTTAGGTTTTGGCCACACTTACTGTGCTCAGCACTTACTCCTGGCACTCAGGGATCATTCCTGGCAGGACTTAGGGGAACATAAAAGATGCTAGAGATTTATTCTGGGTTGAGCTTGTAGAAAGCAAATTCCTTCTTGCTGTATTATTGATCTATACACAAACACAAGATACATTTAAAATACAAATAAGTTCTTCCTTCAAGTGATTTTTTTAACTTTTTGAGATCATTTTATTAAGTCAAACTATATATACATATATATATGCATATATGTATTTCAGGAAAACAAGAAGTACTATAGGAAAGAAACTAAAGGCAAAAATATCAATTTTATTTGTCTAATTATTAGACCACCCTGAAATAAAATTTAATGAATTTTACTTGCTATTGACAAAATGTCTTAAAAATATAGTGACTACATATTAATTTTAAATTTACTATATAAAATGCAATAAATGATTTTATTCTGAATGTTATATATTTAAAACAAATACATAATCATACTATTATAATAAACATATTTTTATTTTTAATGAAAGGAGTGGAAATTTTGGGTTTTGCCATGTGATTTATAATCATTTCATATTCTATTGGAAGTAATAACACAATTTTTTCATTCCAACATTTTACCTAATCAAACCAGAAATTAAAGTAATTTAACTCCAAAATAACATATTCCATTTTCAAGGTAAAGCTTTATTAATTATGTAACTTAGTCACTTGTCCAATTAATTTATTCTTTACATTTACAAACAAAATGGACTATGTTTTCCTAACAAAACTGAAGAGTAATAACAACAAAGAATTCAGTCATTAATAAATCTATGCTTATTTATCGCATTTGTCTAATGCCTGCCATGGTTGTTAGTCCTAAAATAGAGAATTCTCCAAAAAGTTTAATTAGAAAAATTACTGGTCTAGAATAAGAGTGCACAGATCTAGAGCAACAGAATAGAAGACTTCTATTCTCTTCCCACATATGATTTCATCTCTTCCATAAGGGAACTTAGACATATTTATGTGGACACCCAAGACTAGATTTTAAGCCTCAGATTGCCTAAAAAGACACAGCTTTTGTGCCCTTAAACAGATTCCACATGAATACCTGGAAAAACCTGGAAACACCTGGAACACCTGAAAAACCCTTTCACAAAAAATATTTGTTCTAGAAGTGTGTGCGTCTTGTAGCTTCTTTCACTTTTTGTCCTGGTGTCTTCTCTTTATATTTATTTTTAGTAAAAATAAGTTAGTTTTTATTGAATGAAATTTTCTTAGAAAGGGGCAGAAAGTGAGAAGTATGTGTTCAAAAAAGAACATTTTCTCCTTAGTGGACAAAAAAAAAGCAAAGACACAGCGACAAGCAAGCAAGGTATGTATTCAAGAGGACACGGGCTTGGAGAGCGAGTCCCTAGTGCTGCTGAAAATCTACAGCACTATTTTTATTAGGAAATCAATCCTAATAGTTGCGGATTTTTTTTTCTTTTTGGTTTTTGGGTCACACATGGCAGCGCTCAGGACTTACTCCTGGCTCTATGCTCAGAAATCGCTCCTTCTGTGTGCAAGACAAACATCCTATCTCCATGGTATCTCTCCGGACCCTAGTCGAGAATATTTGACTAAAAACATTCCATATTAATACTGTCCTCAATGACATCTGAATTACAAGATCGACCAGAGAAATGTCTCTATATTATGTTTCAAGGAAGACTAACTTAGAATTTGGGAAGTTCTTCAAATTCAAGAAGAATGTTCAATAATTTTGCATTCCCCAAACAAATATTTTGAGTATCTTATTTGCTATAGGATAACTATGGTATTTGTAAATGAAGTTTATTATTAAAAATAAATAAATAAAATCAAATTCAGAGACCCCTGGAAAGAGTCGTCAGTTAGAGGGGAGCATGCTATGTACAAAAAAGGCCTGGTCACCGTTTCCAGCACTGCATAGTCCCTCAAACACTGACAGGAGTAATTTTGAACATGTAGCTGATGTCATCTCTCCTTATCTCCATAGGTGGACAAACACAAAAATCATAAATATATATATATGTATATGTATATAAAAACACACAAAAGTAAAGTCTATATAACTTTCATTATGCAACTACATAGTGAAAAAATTGTGTTCCCCATAAAAGTAAAAAAATTATTTATATTGAAATGTTATTGATGAGTGAAGATGGTGAAAAAGCATGGTGAAGATACATTACTTTTAACGTACTATTTAGTTGGGTGTAAATGGAAAATCATTAAAGTTTGTTAAAAAAAAACAAACAAACCTCAAGCTGGATTGAAGCTCAGTGATTTCAGGTAAGGTCTTCATTCCACTTGAAAGAATGCAAAATTTAAAATCATCTGTTATAAGTTATCAATACAGTTAATAAAGGAAAGAAATATATTTTTAGTCTGTGATTCATATTTAAATAAGATATATTGGTCCTACTTCAAAGTGTATCAGCACAGCAATACTGCCTAGTTTGAAACCAGAAGTAAAAGTCCTGATATGGTACTTAGAAGATAATTTTTGTTCTTCCTGTTATTGCTGTTTAACACAGAACTCTTAAATTATAGAACATAAAAGTATATCATTGGTTGAAAAAAGCTAAAATGCACAAAACCTGCTTCATGTTTTCTTAATTTACTTTTATTTTTTGAGATTAACCAATTGACTAATCTTGAGCTAACTGGATAAAATGATTTCTTCAATGTAGCCTGATCATTCAAGTAATGGTTGTAATTGAATACATTGATTAGGTTGTATAATATTTAATTTAGGTTAATTTCCTCTGTAGTCAATGATCCATTATTCAAAAAAATTGTGAAATAGTCTTAAATTATTTTAAGCAAATCTTCAGAAAATATAAAAAATGATTACATATAGTCAATTAAATTGAATCAATTAAATTCTACTTTAGATAAGAGATAAGCAACTTTCATGTTTGCTTTAACTTTCTGTAATTATATAAAAGACCATAATGATGTAACTAAACACCCTTTTATCCTGTTCACTATCATAATCTACATTATGCAGTGCAGTATTTTTCTTTCTTATACAAATAAACCACATCACTCATATGTTATTCAAAATTAATCTACATTTTGAATGTGTTTTGCATGAATAATCCTCTCCTAGTACAATTGCTTTACATTGTTTCCCTTGATATGATGAGCAGTTATTTTAAAGAACACTTCCGGTTACTAACACTTACCTAGACTTTGTTTTCTACTATTTGCTTTTCTTCCTTTCTTTTACAATTCATGATCTGTGTTCATTTCCTTAATCTTCCTTAACAATTTTTAATAAGAACTAATGGCGTTTATAAAGTCAGCTCATATCCAAGACAGAATGCCTACGTTGTAACACCAGATTCTGTTCTGTGAGTGCAATTCATATTCATGGCCACCCCACCAGTTTATATCCTGTCTGTAACTTTTCCAATTCTAATTCTTTCTGTCTCATCCATCACTTACTGAACTCAAATACCTAAAATTTTCAGGGGACTGAACCATCTCAGAATATCACTATTAATCCTCTTTTGTCCCTAGTATCATTTATCTTTCCTCTGTGCTGCTGTGCTGTATTTATTTTTCCAATTTGTTTTTGTTTATTAGCCCATTTTTCTGAAACAAATTGATTCTATCTTGTCATTTCTAAGAAGCCCGCCATCTATTATACCTTAACATATTTATCAGTCAAAATTGCATCCAGCTGCATATAATAGGAAAAATATCTAACAGTTGCTCAAATAATTAGTCATTTGTTATTTACTTTCTACTTTACAAGAGTCTGACATTAAGAGATCCAGATTTGGTATATAAGCTGAATATTATCAACAATGATTCAAATTCCTCTTTCTGCCTTCCTCCACTAAATTTGCTTGTTACTTTTGCCCTTTTAGTGGAACAATGGTTTCTTTATTTTTGACGAGTTTCAGCCTATTCTTCCTTTCATGAAAGCCACTCTTTCTACCTTTGAACTTTGAAGACTTGGTTAAAGTATAATTGACATGAAATTCACTACACTTAAAGTAACCAATCTTATAAATTTTGACCTATGTACAAAACCCAGGATATTCATCATAATAAAAACTATTAGGATTCCATTACCTTTCAAAATCCCTATATCACTGTGGATATCTTCTTGAACTTTCTACCTCCAGGCAATAATTAAAGTGCTTTTGGTTATTAAAGCATTTGTTATCATTACCTAGAACTTTATAAAACTGGAATAACATAGAATGCAATTATTTTGTGTCTGACCTCTTTAACTCAACATAGTTATTGTGGTAGCTAGATCTAAGATTAGCTACCAATCATTGGTATGGAACTGGGGATCAGTGCAATAATGCCAAATTATAAGATCATGAAAATCTATAATAAATTCCTAACTATTGTTCAGTAATATTCTGTTTTATGGGTATGTAATTTGGCTATTTAGCCACCTGTTTGTAGAAACTGACAAATGTACTTTTAAGTTTGATGATTTTACAAATAAGAATGCTATAAACTTTTTGTAAAAGATTTGTATAGATGTTTGCTTACTTTTTTTATCATAACATGGATAAATAACATTGTATATATATATATATATATATTTTTTTTTTTTTTTTGGTTTTTGGGTCACACCTGGCGGTGCTCAGGGGTTACTCCTGGCTGTCTGCTCAGAAATAGCTCCTGGCAGGCACAGGGGACCATATGGGACACCGGGATTTGAACCAAACACCTTTGGTCCTGGATCGGCTGCTTGCAAGGCAAACACCGCTGTGCTATCTCTCCGGGCCCCATTGTATAGATATTTTATTAAATGTTTTATTAATAAAATATAGATATTTTGTTAAATTTAGTGAATACATTAACATTTATATTAAATTGCATTTCTTAAATATAAATATCAATGCTTATTAAAGTGCTTTCTAAAGTAATTGCATGTTTCTGCCTGTAGAAATTTAAATTTTTGTTTTACCAACTTCCATTCTCTATAACCTCTTAATGAATGACAAGCGTATTTATTTTAAATTTGCATAGCAACATATGAAACATGTAACATATGTAACATAGCAACAAAGTAAATACCTTGAGATTTTAATTTGCATTTAATTAGTGACTAGTAATATGGTGCATATTTTCATGTGCATATTTGTCAGGAAATGTGAAGTCTATTAAAATATATTAACCATTTACAAAATTATTCTCTGAGGTAAAATTGATATGCAAGAGAAAATTGCCAATATTACATTATTAAAAGAATATACCCAACATGTAATTGCCAATTGCCAATATCTCTCTACCTAAAGTAACTGGACTCTTTTACTTTCTACTTACTCATTTGGTATCATCAATTGTCTTGAACAACTAAGGATTTTTGTTCATTCACTATTTTTTCTTATTTCATTATTTATTTATTTGGGAGGTGATGTGGGCTACACTCAAGAGTTACTTCAGGCACTACATTCAGGCATTACCCTTTGTGGTGCTCAAGAAATCACATGTGATGCCATGGACCAAACCTAGGGCAGCTGCATGCACAGAAGTATCCTATCTGCTGTATGTTATAACTCTGTCCATGCTTTCTTCCTTTATATGCAATATGATAGACTAGAGAATAGTTTAGCAGTCGAAGTACATTTTTAGCAAGTAACTGTAGCCCTGGAGGCTTCCAAGCAATTGGGGTGTAAGCCTGATAGTACCCAGGAATGTTAGGGCCTGAACATCAGTGTCACTGTGCCCTAGCTTTGATCTGTCTGACTTGATTAGTAGAGTACCACTGAGATTGGTCCAGGTATTCTATAGACACATATATATTTACATATACTATATATTTAAATTAGTATATAATACATTACACTTAATATATTTATATGAATAACAATACAATATATTAATTGTTATAAGTCATATTCTTAAAATATATATCACAATTAATATTTTGAATTAATAATAAATGCTATATAATAATATAGTATATATTATATGGAAATATAGTATACATAGATATATTTAATGTATAAATATATTATTATAAAACTGTATTTATATATGATATATGTACACAATACATATATATGTATGGCTATCTATATTGATATACATATATAGATATCCATACATAAATATTATCCTCTTTACTGGTTATTAAATTTGTTTTTAATAGTTTCTGATAATCCTTTTGATTATGTGTTACTAATTTCTCTCTTTTTTCTTTCATATTGGGCTCTTCTAAGTACTTCTGTTAGTCACATATGAAGTTATGTATTTTCTCAAAAGTTATGTTTTAAGCTTTAAGTTCTCAAAGTCACATATGAAGTTTATGTGTTTTCTCAAAGTAAACATATATCATTTCTTTCTGCTTATAGTGAACTTGCAAACTTGAAAATTTAACTTAATGATGTATAAGTTTTTTATCTTTTTTAATTTATGTCTTTATAGTTATACATCAAAAGATATTTTCCTGACTCAAATTTCCATAAAAATACTTCATGTTTTGTTTTATAAAATTAGAGAGTGTTTAAGTTTCACATAGTTTTAGGACAGCATTGCCCCATGCTGTAGCATGCATTCCTATCTATGTATTATCAATAATTTTAAACATAGGGGGCCAGTGAGGTGGCGCTAGAGGTATGGTGTCTGCCCTGCAAGCACTAGCCAAGGAAGGACTGCGGTTTGATTCCCCGGCGTCCCATATGGTCCCCTCAAGCCAGGGACAATTTCTGAGTGTTTAGCCTGGAGTAACCCCTGAGCACCCCCCCCCAAAAAAAAAACAAAGAAAAAAAAAGAATTTTAAACATAGTTAGCCAATTTAGTTGTCAATGTTGCATTACTTCATGTTCAAATCGTATCTTGAACTTTAAATCTAGCACATTAATTCTTGGGGTATTTTTATTTATATTTATTTATTTTTAGCTTTTGGCCACACCCAGTGATGCTCAGGGGTTCCTGGCTATGTGCTCAGAAATTGCTCTGGCTAGCACATGCAAGTCAGACACCTTACCACTTGTGCCACCGCTCTGGCCTCTAATTCTTGGGGGTTATTTTAATAATAAAACATTCATCAAAAATTATGATGATCTGGGCCCAGAGAAATAGCACAGCGGCGTTTGCCTTGCAAGCAGCCGATCCAGGACCAAAGGTGGTTGGTCCGAATTCTGGTGTCCCATATGGTTCCCCTGTGCCTGCCAGGAGCTATTTCTGAGCAGACAGCCAGGAGTAATCCCTGAGCACCGCTGGGTGTGGCCCAAAAACCAAAAGAAAAAAAAATTATGATGATCTAAAAACAACTAGTCCATTGAAATGATTATATTTCATGATTCTTGACCTATCATTGAATTCAGACACACAAGATAAACAAGTAGTACTATATTAAACATAGTAGATTCTGCACGTCAATGGAAATAGTGCCTACAATACAAAACTATGTTCAGAATGGGAGAAACCATTCATCCAATACTTTTCTGATAAAGGTTTAATATCTAAGGTATATAGGATACTGACAGAACTAAAAAAATATAACCTCATTTAAAATGAGAAAAAGAAATGAACAGACATTTCCTCAAAGAAGAAAGACAAATGACCAAAGGGCACATGAAGAAATCCTCCTCATTCCTAATCATCAGGGAGAGGCAAATCAAAACAAAATTGAGTTACCAACTCACACCCCAGATATTGGCACACATCACAAGCACACACACACACACACACAGACACACACACACACACACAAATGAATAGCCAGTGCTGGCATGGATATATGGAGAAAGGAAATCTCATTAACTAGTGTTGGAAATGCAGACTAGTCCAGCCTTTTTGAAAAACAATATGGATATTCCTCAAAAATAATTTGAGTCTCCAGTTGCCCAGCAATATAACTTCTAGGAATACATTGTAGGGACTCAAAACCACAATATAGAAAAAACCACTACACTCTTCTGTTCATTGCAACACTATTTACAATACCCAAAATCTGGAAATAACTGAAGTGCCTGAGAACAGATGAGTGGATAAAGAAACTTTGGTATATCTACTATAAAATTTTATTATACGTGGATGGATATGGAGAGTATTATGCTGAGTGAAGTGAGTTATAGAAATAAGGGGCAAAAGGACCAGTACATGGTAGGCAGCTTGTCACAAATTGTAGGAGAGTGCAGTTAGGGTAGAGAAAGGTCCACTAAGACAATGCAATGATAATTGGAACTGATCACTCTGGACAAGATTTTGTTGCTAAAAAGATGTAAAGTGATATGCATCGTACTCCTTTATTAACAATGGTGCAAACCACAGTGTCTGAAAGGAAAAAATGGGGAGGGGAGAGAGATTGAGGTAAACCCCAGAGGCAGGGTGGGGGAGATGAATCAGGGGAAATAGGTGACTGGAAAATGTGCAAATGGGAAGGGTTGGTGTAATTTTAAGCTGAGACTCAGTAATGAACAATTTTATAACGACTGACTTTAGATAAAAGGAAGAAAATAAAACATTCAAAACAAATAATTTGTTCTCACAGCATTTAGATTCAATAAAATTGACTATATAATTAAATAGAATTTCTTCTTTGGCTATCAGAAAGTATAAATAAATGATCCAAGTGCTGCAAAAGAGAGAAGAAAAGTCTGACTTGCCTCTACTTGGAACATTTGAGTTACGGTTATAATTCAACTCTGAGTATGACACTTGGGATATGCATATGCTAATTACATAGTCATATGCTCTGTATTAGGATTTTATTTATTATAATCTGTTATGCTAAAAATTCATCTGATAATTAAAAGCTAGTAATTGATGTATTAGAATGTAGTACATGCAACAGCAAGGAACTTCAAGTCTGTTAAATATGACTCATCTGAATTCAAATCTCAACTCCAGGATGAATTTCCTTACCCTGAAATCAGGGTTCAAGTATAGAGCAGGGTCAGGATCAAGTAATTAACCTGTGTTACAATTTTCTTGTCAGTAAAATGTGAATAATAACATTTCCCAACAGCACTGCAGTGGATAATAATGAAGTGTTTGACATAGGTCATTCTTGAATTAAATGAAGCTATTATATTTGATACTACTTTTTGCTATAGTTTAGTTATCTCTTAGTAAGGGTGAGTTGTCTAATGTGAAAGAACTGATATATTCCTTTCTAATTTTCACATTTGTCTCACATGAAAGTATACTGATATTTTGAAACTTTTATGTTTCTGGAGATTTCTATTATGGGAATTAAATGGTTAAGGAGTTGGGAGAATATTCACAAACATTGGAAGGAATCCGAAAGGAATGTTTTTCAGTGAATTAAGGGTTATTTACATTGTCAAGTGGAAATAGGAGACAGGTAACAAAACACAGAAATGAAATCTAATGGAAAAACAAGAATTTTGATTCTGTCATGGTGTTATTTTTTTTCCTTTGATACCTTCCATATGATAAATGTATCATTAGAAGAAAATGAATAAATCAATAAAAATGTGCTGTATGTGGATGGCATATTGGAGAGATTGTGTATGTATTTGTGAATACACATTCACACATTATGCAAAGGGAAAAGGAAGAGAATTTGAAATTTTTAATTGCTCAACTATTTTATATTTTCTCTTTTCTTCCATCTCAGAATATGGTATATAATAACCATCATTTTTTGTACAGAATGATTTAACCTTTTAGTCATTATTTTTCAATTAAAAATAAAACAGGGGCCAGAGCAATGGCACAGTGGTAGGGTGTTTGCCTTGCATGTGGCTGACCCGGGACAGACCGAGGTTTGATCCCCAGTAGTCCTATATGGTCCCCCAGGCCAGGAGTGATTTCTGAGCTCATAGTTAGGAGTAATCCCTGAGAGTTACTGGGTATGGCCCCAAAAATTAAACAAAAAAAACACTTAAAACAATATCTTGTGGCCATTTTAAATGCCATAATTTTACTATTGTGATTGGAAGTACACTGGCCATTGCTGTTTGGATGAAGCTCTAGTGTGCTATACTTAAATGAAACTCCAGATAACATACAAAATATCTTGGCTATAATCACTATATTGCATTTAGAAGTGAGAAATCATCAATTTAGCTCTAAAATTTTATATGTGAGTAAGATGCAATTTTTAATCTTGGTCTTTGTTAGAACATAGAAATCACAAATACACACATTACAGGACTATATATCATGTTTGACTTAAGTATGGAAAATTTTATTAACACCTTCCATTTATCAAAATATTTTTGTAACGTAGATTTTAGGTATCAGTGCATATAACTCAAAGTTCAATAATTTTATGTATTTAGCCAAGATTTTGGCTTAGAAATTGTTCAACATAGATGAATTTGGGACCATACATCCATAAATATTCTACAACTATTTTGATAGCTATTATGTCGTGGATATTTTGAGAACTCTTTTCTTCCTTTGAATCCAGGCAATTCAAACTATATTTGTGAGCAATATAATTTTAGAAATAATTAAAATTAATGAAGTCATATTTTCAAACAATAGAAATATTCACGGCACTGAAACTATTTTTGGATATAGAAAAATTATTTCATTGTAATATGTTCTAAAATATTCACCCTTTTCATTCTGTGACCAATAATTGTATGATATTATTCCAGGTATTGAGAATTCAAGGTTCCCAATCCCAAAGCCAACATCCTCTTTATTTTTTGAATAGACACACACACACACACACCTAGTTTTAGAATCTTTAAAAAATGTTATACACATATAACTAAGTTTATGTAATAAGCCTAAAGTCATTTCTGTAATCTATGGAGACTAACATCTTCAGGAAAGCCTTCAAAAGCACAGGAGTCATATGCAAGTTTAGTTTGTAATATTTTTTAATATCTATTTTACTTCTTTTTTTCCCTGTGCTTTTGGGCCACACCCTGTGACGCTCAGGGGTTACTCCTGGATATGTGCTCAGAAATCACTCCTGGTTTGGGGGACCATATGGAATGCCTGGAGATCCTAAATCGGCAGTTTAGAAGACAAACGCCCTACTGCTATGCTATCACTCCAGCCCCACTTGTTTTAGTTTTTTTTTTTTTTATGCCACACCCAGCAGCACTCAGAGGTTACTCATGATTCTGTGCTCAGAAATTACTCCTGTCAAAAAAAAAAAAAAAGAAATTAATCCTGTCAGGTTTAGGGAACCATATGGGATGCCAGAGATAAAATCTGGGCCTGCCATGTGAAAGACAAATGCCATGTTATCTGTGCTATTGCTCTGGCTCTCTAATTCTGCTTTTGAAATTCTGATAGTCAAAACTATGATAGGCAATTAATAAAATAACAATTCATATTCTTGAATATTTTAATTATATGGTTAATTAATTGCATATTCCTAACTTGATTCAGTATCGTATGCCTTATGATTAAGGTCTCAAAATGTTCATAGGTTAACTTGACTTCACCTTAAAACTGACCTCCACTAATGATGCAATACAGAAGAGTTTAAAGGAATTTATATTAGACATACCTGAATTTTTTTATTTAAGCTCTCTCTTGAGGACTCATTAGAGATAGAAAATAAAGGCATATATTTTCTTCTTTGACAACTGTAAAATATTATAATTAGTATTCCCATATGAAAGGTTCAGAGCAGAAAGACAATCAGTAGCTCACACAGCCCCAAGAAACAGAAAGAATTAGCTTAGACAGAATAGTTTAAAGTTACGAGGTGCTAAGATCCTTTTCTGTATTAATAACTGTTTATATTTTCCTCTTTTTAGTTAAAACCACTTTGATCATATGTCTAAAACATTCACTATTTGAAATATATTTCCTATATTCTCTATCTGTATGATAGGAATATATTCCTTATCATATAGTGTAACCCATTTGAAATTGATAGATCCCTTTATGGAGTACGGTTTTGGCCAGTATGTATGAAGAAAATATAATGATGTGTCCTGAGTAATCAATGGCTGTGAAATTAATAACTTATTTTTCTGTGGTATTAGTAGTGGTATTTAATTTAATTGCAAACAGAAAGCTTTTCTTCTTTTAATTCACATCCTAGCACTCAGAAAATTTTCAAATGCAAAAATTCAAAGCTTCATCACAATGTTAATATGCTATGATTCAGTAAAATCAGGCTAAGGATGAAGTTCAGTGGAAGGATGTGTTTCTCAGATGTATGAGATTCAGGCTTCTTACCTTGCAATGCAAACAACAATACAAATACCCTACAAACTAATTTAAGTTATTTGAAGTGGTTAATTACATTTTTAAAAATTTAGTAGCCACTTCAACAAAGCATTAATTACCTGAAATTATCTGCCTGCATGACAACTGTTTTTTGGCTTGCTTGCAGCAATGGCTGGCAAAATCAGTGAATTATTTTTGATAAATAAATTAGTACTAAAAGTCCTGAAGCAATGAATATTCTGGAATGATAACTTGGATATAAGGAGAGTTATATAGGCTATTTAAAAATAGACATAACAAATTTAAAATAAGACAGAGACAGTATAATACGGACACAACATATTAGAACTCAAACTTTATACTTGATATACTTTATAGTTATTTATATAAATTAAAATAATGAATTTTACTATAATATTAAAACCTCAGGACCCTGAGGAAAATTCTTTTAAGGTTTTTACAATACAGTTTATTTTTTTTATTTTGGTGTTAGTGATGCTCAGGGGTTACTCCTGGCTATGTGCTCACTCAGAAATTGTTCCTGTCTTGTGGGACCATATGGGACTACAGGGGATCAAATCATGGTCTGTCCTAGGCTAGCGTGGGCAAGGCAGATGTCTTGCTGCTTGTGCCACTGCTCCAGCCCCAATATAGTTAAAATTTGATGGACATAGATTTACAATAACTCTGCACAAACACTCCTTATATACATATCTTTCTATAATATCAATAAAAATATCATTGTTACAACTAGAGTGACAAAGTATCAATTAAAGAATGGTTTATTTTATATTATGTTCCAAGTCTTAATGAATTGCATTGAGATCATGTGGAATCTTATATCAAGTTTTTTATTGCTATGGTAAATGTTAAAATTATTAAATAAAGGCAAATATCCATAAAATTTGTGAAATCGTGGTTTTTATATAAAAGAATCAATGGGCTCTTTTCTACATTTCTTGGCATCTCTGTCCAAGTGGAACAGGTCAGGTATGGGAAAACAAAAACAAAACCCCATTAAAAAAACACACTTGAGTCAAAGTTTTCATTAGGAAAGTTGTCTTATTTACAAAGTCTACTTAGTTTACCCTCAAGGTATTATAAAATCTAATATATTTGTGTAAGTTTCCTTGATAAACTAACAAGAATTATTTAACACAGTTATTTTTTCCCACTGAGAATATCAAGGGGTTTGTATGCTATTGATAGTTTTTAAGTAATTAATACAACTGGAAATATTAGATTTTAATAGACTATAACTGCCATTCTAAAAACGTAAAGTAAAAATTTTTGATACAAGCACAGGCATGCAAAGCAAATTCTGCCTCAATATAAAGCTAAAAGTTGCTATCCTAGGTGAACAAAGACCAGTTTCTTGTCTTCAAATGAATGTAATAGATTATATTTTCATTTAAGTGTGGAAAGAAGGAAGTCCTTGAATCACTTCTGCCTGGTTTCACTAAAATAATTTGTACACATTGCTTATTTAGAAAATCAGTGAACAGGTTTCTTTATATTACCTATGTAAAAAAGTGAGAGTGAGCCAGAGTGATAGTACAGCTGTAGGGTGTTTGCCTTGCACAGGACTGCCCAGTAGTAAGTCCTGATCATAACCCTGATGGTAACCTGGTGTGGTCCAAAAACAAAACAATAAAAAGCGAGAGTAGAAGAGATTAAGGTAATATGAGCCCAATTTTCTTTGGACATTTAAATGTTTTTATTGATATATTTGAGTTCCAGTTTTTTAATCATTTGGCACTCAAAAGACCTACTGGTTTAAATCAAACTGCCATAAACAAGAGAGTAAGATACATTACTTTAAATGTTTCCACTATTCATAATTATAAATTTTTCTCCCCATGTATTTTTGACTGCTGATAGTATATATTATCTCATCTCAGAGAAATTTCAGTTAATGATGTATATAGTGATTTTTTTTTGTGTGTTTTTTGGGTCACACCCGGCAGTGCTCAGGGGTTATTCCTGGCTCCAGGCTCAGAAATTGCTCCTTGCAGGCACAGGGGACCGTATGGGGCGCCGGGATTCGAACCGATAACCTCCTGCATGAAAGGCAAATGCCCTACCTCCATGCTATCTCTCCAGCCCTGTAGATAGTGATTTTTATTTATTTTATTATTTATGTGAGATTTTGGCCATGAAATTTTATATTGATATGGCAATAAGCCCTTTGTGGCCAGATAATTGAAGTTAAAATTGAGTATAGATAAAATTTTCAAATGAATTGCCATCTACTTTGATAATTGATGACCTCTAGAAAGTAAATTATACTTGCACTCAATTTTAAAAAAGATAGACTCAATCTTGTAAACTCAAAATTCTATGACTGTAAAGTTTGATTTTGTAGTTATTTGGCTCTACATTGATCTTCATTTTGAATTTGACATAAAATTGTTTGTAGCAATTTTTTTTATTTTAATTAAATATTTTATTTTGACCAAAATGGATTATAAATCTTTCACAGTAAAATTTTATGTACAGAGTGACATTGAATCAGGGGCATTCCTACCACCAGTGTTGTCCTCCTTCCACCCCTGTTCCCAGCATACATCCCATATCCTCCTCCTTTGACCCTTGCGCTGCTAGTATATCCCCTCTGTGAATAGCTTGTTGTAGACTGGGTTTCCATTCTATTGTTGGCTTTGGATTTGATGTTTAAGTATGATCATTTTTTATTTCTCCTCAATGTTCATACAACTGTTTGGTCTTGGTTTGTAGCAATTCTATTAATAAGTTGGAACATTTGCCTTGTTCCAAGACACAGTGAAATTTAGAAAATCTCTTAGACTTTTCCATGCATAAAATTGTACATGCCAAAGTACATTGTTCTAGTGTACCTCGAAAAATATTTGATAAATATATTAAATGAATGTCCTGAAGCTAGAATCAAATATAGTCTTTTAATATATATGTAATTCTTCGTAAATGTTTTAATTTTATTCTTTTTATTAAAGCAACATTATTTTACAATATCATAAAGGTTACTAACTTGTAAATGTAAAGCTTTTTTTTTACTATACCAACCACCAAATGTTACTTGGTCTCCACTACAGTTTAATGAGTAAGTTCAATTCCTCTTCCACCCTTAATCATCTCAAGTTACAGGATCAATTACGAAAACATATTTTCATTGGACATTGATAACTCACTTTATTTTTTTATATTTCATGCAAATGAAATATTTGGTACTTTATTTCTCCTTCTAAGTTCACTTACAATGATCTATTCTAGTCATTAATGTTGTTACAAATGGCAATATTTCACTTTATAGTTGAGTGACCACCCATTACATATATGTTCCATATATCTTTTTTTTTACTTTTATTCATATGTCATTGTGAACAAGAGCAAAATTGTGTACAGGAGCATGGTGTATGGACCAACTACTGTCCATTAGCACAGCTCTTGTCATTAACATTTTAAGCCAAATATATTGTTAACTTTTGCCTACGTAGCTAAATATGGTATCTCCAGATTATGATAAATTTCTTCTTTGTTTTCAAGGTCTGGGGAAATAAAGATGTTGCAATAACCACTCTCAAATATAGACTTAAATAATATAATTGGTAACAAAGTTACCCTCTACTTGAAAATCTGTTCATTTGCAGTATTTTATGTACTTTCTACATAAAATGTGGAAAATATAATAAATATGTAGGAGATACAAAATGTCCTGAATAATTCATTATTTTTGAGTGATGAAAAGACAAATGGCTGAAGATGACCCAGCTTGGTTAGTATATGTGGAAGGTCTAGATAGCCGTATGTACTTCAGTGAGCTATTAGGAGGCATCCTTTGAGAAATGTACATGTGAGGCTATGAAATATAGCTGTTGGGGCTTCATATGGTTCATAATACTCAGAAACTAAAAATAATCAAGACCATATCAGCTCTGAGATAACTTATCTCACTCCAGAAAAGCAGACATATACTAAGGAGGTTCTTTTTCTGTTATTAGCACAATGTGGAATAAATCAAGCAGATATCCTGCCACTAGTTTCAGGTATTACCCTTAAAAAGTGATGACACCTTAGGAAAATAAAAATGCCTCAAGGAAGTAATTTCTAACACAGAAAATAATAAGGACCAGATATGATAATTATTAGATATTATATATGCTTTTACACATATAATATGTACATAATGTTTGTGCTTAATGTAATTTTAAAAGGGTTAGCCCAAGTTAGCTAGTTTGGAATTTATATGAAATAAATTAAGAAATGTTGTTTTAAATCCACTTGTTTTTTGTTCCATTTGTTAGATTTTATTAAAATGAAGTATATTTTCTTTTCTAGCTAGACATATTTTAGATAGTCCTAGGCATATTATAAAATATTAGTTAAGGATATATAAACAGGTATGCAAAATATTATAATCTGCCAAGTGAGTTTATATCTCAATCTAGGTATTTCTTTTTGTATAGTCATTTTACTTAACACACCTAAGGAAAATAATGTAATATAAACTTTTCATGAGTACAAGAAGCATTTTATTTTTTGTCTTTGAAACATAAAATTTAATAAACCATTTTGAGTGATTTAATAATAAACCATATCTTTGAGTGATAGGAAATAAACCATCACAATAGTAAAAAAAAGCTTATCATTGTAATAATACTAAAATTAATGAATCTAAAGCACTGCAATATAGAAATAGGTTTTGTTTGAAAGTTATGGTTTCACAAATAACTCACAGAGATATTCAAAGAGAGAATAAATGTAGATGCTTTTAATTTACTAAAATATGGAATTTCAAAGATTTGGAAAAGTCATTTCAGTTAGGAATTTGATTTGTACAATATCACCAGACTCATCACTGACACCTGGGACTTTCAATCATATTACTTCAATTCTAATTTAGCTCAAGTTTTGAGTTCATTTGAGATTTTATGAACTAGTCCAGAAAATTAAAAATGACATCTAAGTCCAACTAATGGGAGACTAAATATGACTACCTGGATAGCACACATTTTCAAGGAATAACATCTGATTTATTCTGTTTCCTGGCAGCAGAATATGCGATAACCTATTGAATGTCAGTTGAAAACCTAAGAAGACCCTCTGGCCTTCTGAGATCAGGCAAAGAGAACAGTGCCATCATGCTCTTTTCTATACTGTGGACATAACAGATAACAAAGACAAACCTTCCATTGGATGGGAAGGCATGATTCCCCACCCACATCACAGCTGGCTTCTCAAGTTGTCTCATCAGTGTCACCTACAAAGAATTTTATGCCTGAGATAATTTGGCAGAATCTTCCATCCTAGGATACTGGAACACAGCCAAACTATCAGCATGGAAGTTAAGCTCCCAGGAAACACATGTGAGTATTGAATGTAGGACTAATTGAAGGAGAGCAGCTTGGATAGTAAAATCTCCTTATGGGCACAATAATTTATTATTCAGGATGTTGGAAGCAATATGCACTATATTTTACTGGCAGTAAAACACGTTCGCAATCTGATTTTCTTAGCTTATTTTGTTTGCTTTTTATTTCATTAAAATCAAACCTTTTGAATTAACATAACACTTATTGACAAAAGAAGCTGGCAGACAATATTTTTATATCCCAGAAGACACTGCATTTGAGAAAAGGAGTAGTCTCTTTTACAGATCAGAACACTCTGACATCTTGACCTAACAGCAGGCTGATTGGACAGCATTCATAGTACTTATTTAGGATAATTTGTGAGAACAGTTAGTTCTACTGACTTCAGAAAATATATCTTCATTTTGGCAAAAGAAATAACTAGCTTTATTTACTCCTAAATTAAAGAGAGAACAAGTCCCAGGGTAGCTCAGTAGTAGAGGGTCGTTAGGACTTAGACTATTGGTCACCACGTACTTGTCCTATATCATCGAATTTGACCCTAGGAGTATCAGGATTTGTGATGCAGAGAAACACAATAAAGTGTGTTATCTCTGTAATATAGAACTAAGTATGCAGATACCAAGGCTAAGAGGGCTACCTCTGCTGAACAATGAAGCTGTGCTGTCATACTATAGCCACACTTGCAATCTGGTCATTGGAACAGCAAATAACAATGGAAAGGGAAGATAACAATAAAATAATTGATTGAATAATAAAGGAGAATCTGAATTTAAAAAAAAATTTGAGTGAGTATTGGAAGTTGCATCATTCTTAGTGAAGTTTAGGACTTACTCCTAGACCTTTTCTCAGGGATAACTCTTGGAAGCACTTTCGATACCATTTGCAGAGGATTGAACTGGGGTCAGCTGCATGCAAAGCAAGCTTTAATTCCTTACTATCTCTCCAGCTCAGGAGAGTGTTGAATAAAATAGCATAATATTATAATTAAACTAAGATTCCATTTGTATACCTCAATAGGATAAGGCTAAAGTTTTGTAAGTTAGTTGAAGGAAACTTTCTTTTAAAAGTGTCATATTTAGCAAGTTAAATTTGACTTTATTGAAAGGTTGAATCTAGACAAAAATGTCAAGATGATAACTGAGTTCTCATTTTCAAAAGTTAATAGAGTTGCTATGCAAAGATACAAAGGCAAGCAATTCTTGATCTCAAAAGAAATACTGACAAATCCATAAATTATCACAAGACTGAAAAATAAATAATGTGTATATAAAAGCTTCAAAAATATTTTAATTACATTGTCACAAACATCCTGAGAGATAGTCATCGCATATTATTAATCATATTAGAGATAAGGTTGTGAGTTGACTGGTATTATAAATTAGTATCAGAAATGATTGGCATTCGGACTATAAGTCTTTGAATTTTTAGTTGAATGCTTATCAATCACATGGTACTTTTTCTTTCAGATGATATATATTAGATTTTACAGGCAAATATTTTGTCTATATAAATCTCTGTCTTTAGCCGATAATAGTTGACATTAGACATCCATTTTTTAAATGTAAGTCTTAGCAATGTATTATAAAATATTATCATAAATCAATTATAAAATTCATAAATGAGACAGAGATTAGATAATAAAAATAGCTTTCTATATGGAAATTGACTAGGTTGAGGGTATTTCTGAAGAATAACTTGAAGATTTATTTTCATTTATGATTTGTGGAAAAACATATCCTGCTAAATACTTACTTTCTATTAGCTAGTTATAACTTTTTAGCTATTTTTTTACTTTAGTTAACACAAGCAAACTTTTAGCCAAATTAAAATCAAAGGAAGGAGACACCTATCTCCTAGTCCTGCCAGAAAGAGGCACTGACACCTCACAGTACTTACTCATCATAGTCAGGAACATTTTACTAAGGAGGTTGCTGTTGTTTAGCAACTGTTGTAGCAATTGACTTGATGACTTCTTACTAACCTTATGTTCTTGGCTTTCAAACAGGAGAAATATTACAAAGGAGGAAAATTTTATAGACCACTCTAATGGCTGCCTGATCTGTTTTGCATAGTCCTCATACCTCCCAGCCATATGTTATATGAGAGATGTTAAAATACATGCCCTAACTGATGGAAAATATACCTGGAACTGTTATAACCTACTTGTTATCAGAGAGAGAAGTGAAGCAAGAAATTTCAGAATTATTATTTTATAAATAAAATTTTTGTGGATATTATATTATTGTTATTCTTTTCTTAATAGTATCTGCAGGGAACAATATCTTCTCACAATCAAAATAAACCTTGGTGAGTTTAATGCCTGATTGACATTTGGTCCACTATAGTCATGGTCAACCATAGATCTTGATGTTCCAAGTCAAAGGCAAGTGAACTCCATTGCTTTAATATTTTCTTATTCTATAATATGCTATTTGCATAATACTAAGCAAATATGTATTCAATGGTATTAATAAGTGACACATGTCAAACTGGTAATTTCTTGAAATTTTTATGAATTATAAAGGAAATCTAGTGAATATTTTTCTGTTATAATAAAAGCCAAAATTATTTACATAAGAGAATAAAACAATTCATTGAAAATTAAAAAGAATCATTGTATGCAAGGTTTTTAATATTAGCATGCTGAAAAGATATGAAGATTAACAGGACAGAATTGAGAGCTCCGAGTATTTAGCCACCTAATCTTCAACAAAAATATGAAGTAACGTGGGGCCAGACCAGTGACACAAGTGGTAGTGCATTTGCATTGCGTGCGCTAACCTAGGACTGACTGAGGTTCAATCCCCTGGCATTTCATATGGTCCCCAAACCAGGAGCGATTTCTGAATACATAGATAGGAGTAACCACTGAGCATCACGGGGTGTGGCCCAAAAAAACCAAAAACCAAAAAAAAAATCTAAAAAAAATGAAATAAAGTAACAAAGGCATGAAGTAAAATAAGAAAAGTCACTTTGGTAAATGTTACTAAAAATGGGTTGGTTACATGTAATAAATGAACTCAGACCTCTATAACATCATACACAAAATCAATTCAAAATCAACTAAGACCTCTCTCAGACTCAAATTTATAAATTTTGTTGAGAAAAATGTAAGCAGAACATTAAATCTGGAGGCATTTCAATGTATTCAGTTTTATTGGCCAAGAAAACAAAATAAAAAAAATAATAAACAAACGTGACCACCAAATTCAGAAGCTTATGGGACCAGGAAAATAATACAGCAGGTAGGGTGTTTGCCTTACATGCAGCTAACTTGGCACACCATATGATCCCAAGAACTGTCTTGAATGAGTCCTCAGTGCAGGGACAGTAAGCCCAGAACACTGCCTAGTGTGGTCCCAAAACAACATCTAGAAGAAGAATCTTTTTGAAATAAAAAAATATATGTATTATATAATATATACTGAGACAGACTACTTGCCACCATTCATCGGACAGTGAAATCCAATATGTATAAATTATTCGCAAAAATTAAAAGGGGGGGAAAGAAAGTGGAAGGTACCAAGAGCAGTCACATGAAAATTGAGTGAAAATAAATAATGATCAGGCTTAATACCGAACCCAAAGTCAACAACAACAGAATCAAGATCTACAACGAATTATATACAAAGGGGACCTATTACACTAGCAGTCTAGGGGGCAAAGTGGGGAAGTATGGGATGCTTGCTGGGAACAGGAGACTAGGGAGGTCAACACTGGCAGTGGGGAAGTGCCCTAATTCACTGTCATTATGAAACAAATATAACTGTGAAAGGCTTGTAATTCACATGGGCCTCAATAAAAATTATTAAAAGAAAAAAGAAAAACTTTAAAGAATTGGGGACTAACCGATAAACAGTAGGTAAGATATTTGCCTAGCACATGGCCAACCTGGGTTAAATATTCGGCAGCCATATGGTCCTCTGAGCCTGCCAGGAGTGCTTTCTGAACAGAGTTTGAAGTAACCTTTGAAGGGCCAGAGCAATTGTGCAGTGGTGGGGCATTTGCCTTGCACACAACTGACTCAGGGCAGACCTGGGTTTGATTCCCAGCATTCCATATGGTCCCCAAAGCCAGGAGTTATTTCTGAGCGCATGGCCAGGAGTAACTCCTGAGCATCACCGGGTATGGCCCAAAAAACAAAAAAACAAAAAAAAAAAAAAAAAAAAAAAGGGGGAGAAGAAGTAATCCTGAGTGATGTCGGATGTGGCCTGAAAACAAAAACAAAAAAGAAAAGGAAATAAAAGAAAAGAAAAAATTACAAAAATAAACTATAAATTCGGTCAAAAATAGGAAGACATAAACAAAAATTATATATATATAATAGGCATAACAAAGAATGTTTTGCATTACTTGTCATCAATGCAAATTAAATTATAGAATATCACTTCACAAGTGTAAGATCTTCACACATCAAAATGAATAGGAACAAAAAAAGTTAGTGTTGTTGGGGATGTGGGAAAAAAGGTACCCTCATCTACTGGTGGTGGTAATGTTGACTGATTACCCTTTGGAAAACAACACTGACACCTCTAAGATCTAGGAACTGAGTTTCCATATGATCTAGCAGTTCAGCTTCTTGAAATCTACCTCAAAGGCTCTAAAACTCAATTTAGAAAAGATGTTTTCATAACTATGTTCCTGCCAGCATTATATATAGTAACCAAAAACCTGGAAACAAATGTTCAAGAACAGATGACTAGATAAACTATGATATATATCTATATCTATATATATAGGAATATTACTTGGTCATAAGAAAAGCTGAAATCATAACATTTTTTGTTAGTGGATGGGCTGGAGGAAATCATAGTAAGCCAGAAAGACAGGTATGAATATGGATATGAAATAATCACTCTCAAGTGGGATCTGAAGAAATGTAATAGGGTCAAAGGCAACATAACCTTAGAATTGGTCTACAGGACTGAGTGCTTATCAGTGAAAAGATAGGTTGGGGAACTGAGTGTTTTGAGGTAGAAGAAAGAGGACACTCACTGGAAGAAGTCTGTATTGGAATGCTGCATGAAATCCCACTAATAGCAGTATTATAAATCACAATTTAAAAAAAATTAATAACAGATAAGAAATTATTTTTGTTTTAATAAATAATGTCCCTAGATAAATAAAAATCAAAACCAACAGAATCTCTAATATTTGAACTATTCTTTATAAGATGTAATTATATTTGCTTGAAACTACATTGAAACTAGTAAACTCTTCATGTGATATGTGGGGGTTGATTTTTTTGCCACTATTTTCTAGCTACTCAAAGAATGTAATACAGAGAACTGTTAGTGGGTTTGTATAAATGGCTTCTTGTCTGATATTTGTACAAGTTGAAATTTGATTTCATAATCATATGCATATTAAGGTCATCATGGGTTCTGCAATTTAAATGTTTATCCTCTATTCACAATAGACTAGTGTCAGGTTGATGTTTTCCTCTTTCAGACAATTCAGTCTTGCATATTAACCAGCTATCTTTGTCTTTTTAGCTGTTAATTGGTGTTAAATAAAACACTAGGTTCAAATACTATTTCAAATGGAATAGTTGAAGCATCTTAAAATGATTCAACCTTTTTACATATAGAAAGAGTTTATTTCAGCCATGTTTTCAGAATAAATCTTTTCACTGTGAATCAAATATCTTTTCCAAAATATTAGAATTCCTATACTTTACATATGGAACATCAGAAGAAAAAAACTAACCATTCCATATAATTTCACTTTATGAACTTTATTTTAACCAGCTTTAATTTATAAGACAACATGATAATTTTTACCTACAACATATTCACTAAATATTTATTAAGTGAATTAATAAGTTAAATCTTACAAACAGTATTAATTAGTTTTTCTTTCAAGATAGCATATCATCTTTAAGTTGGGAGTTTAATGTTACTCTATATTTTTGATGATTCATATGTTCTTTATCTGACTGAAATTTCTCCAAGGCTTCCTTAGATTATATAACCATTTGAACTAAATATTCAGATAAAATTTATCTGATTAACTCTTCAGATTTTAGCACCAGACAGATAGTACAATGGGTAAGGTTCAATTCTTGGCAACATGTATGGTTTCCTGAGTACTGGCAAGAGTCATCTTTGAGCACAGGTTCAGTAATGAGCTCTGTGTGATCTAATCTTGTTTTACCCCTAAACAACACATAATTGGTATCCAAGTTTTGATGTAGTACAGCAAGGTTTTACATGAACTATATTGTAATCATTATAAAAATCCATGTTAAAACTATATTAAAGAGTGCTAAAATTTTTAGGAGATTAATTTGGAGCAATATATGTCAGAAATCATGTTAAAGTAGCTCTAATTTTCAAAATTCATTTTAATATTCCTGTGATATCAAGGTAAATATAGCAGAATATATAAAATATGCAATATATGCAAAATATACAACTCATTTAAACAAAACTAGATGGGTGATTAAAAACACAGTTTGACTGTCAAATAATTTTGTTTGTTCGGGGGCTACCCTCAGCAGTTAGTGGCCAGGCATGTGAAAGGACTGCACTTGAACATGGTTTTTATTACCAAAAATATCTACTACTTCACCCTTCTTCTCTTCGCCTTATGCTTCCTGAAGATTTTTGGCTGCATGGAGAGAAACATGGAGCTGATGAGCACCTTCAAGGAGAAGTTTTACTACAGTGTCATACAGGAAAGTGTCTACGTACACATCCAGTGCACCAAGCCTGACAAAGCAAAGCCTGGGCTTTGCTCTTGTGGGCCTGGCTGCCTATATCCTAGAGAAGTTCTCCTGGACCAATACAGACTTCGTGGTCCTGGAAGACGGGGACTGGTTAGGAAGTTCTCCCTGGATGAGATGCTGACCAGCTTCATGCTCTACTGGACATCCTCTATCACCACCTCCCAGCGCTACTACAAGGAGAACAAGGGCAGGGTATCCTGACCAAAAGTAGGAACAGATGAAGGTCTGTCTATGTGCCTACTTGCTTTGCTGCCTTCCCCTTTGAGCTGGTCAATTCCATAAGAAGTGGGTAAGGATCAAGTATCCAAAGCTCATTTTCTACTCCTAAAGGGCCCGCGAAGGCCACTTTCTGCCTTCGAGGAGCCAGAGAAGGTGGCCAGGGACATCCGCACATTGTGAGGCTGTGAGAGCGGCGGTGATCCTGTGAGGCTGCTCCCTTCAGTCCTGCCTAGGGATTCCCTTTCTGAGGAATGAGTTCGACCCACCCCCTGCCCATGCTTGTATCTCGTACTCACCCCTGCACCCCCATATGGTAAGCAACATGGCTTTCATAATAAATGACTTTACTTGTAGGAGAAAATTTTTTTTTAAAAAGTGGGCTTGCTACTTGTTCTGCACTCTGAGAATCATTCTTGGCAACTTGGGGACCATAAACAGTACAGGTACTAAACGCAGGTCTTCTATGTGCAAGGTATATACCCTAGCTACATAATACCACTCTGGCCTATTGATTGGCAAATAAATTTAAAATGTGATAAAATGCTCTTGACTTTGTTGCTCACAAAACATCATTGTAGGGATGAATTTAGTCCTCAAATATGAGGTAGAGACTAAATTTTATATTATAAAACTGTCAGCACAAATTAAATTAATGTGGAAATATTTTATTTATTCAAATTTAGATATGACTTGTGAATTAATTTATTCATTTAATTAAATACAAGTACTATTAAAAATTAGTAATATTTAGTGATTGGATTGGCAATACCAATGTTGGGGCTCTTCTATTGCATGCAACCAACCCATGTTTAAATTCCTACAATCCATTTGATTCTTCTAGAGATACCTGGATATAGTAATTGAGAATAATCCCTGAGTGTAGCAGGGTGTGGTACTCTTCAAAAACAATAACAAAAATTATTATTTTAACATTAAATAATTAAAACTAATTTAATCATTAAATCTAAATCAAGCTACTTTTAATGTTTATTTTATTGTCCAAATTAAATGGTCATGTTTCTTTTTTTTTCTTTTTTTTCTCTTTATTTGAATATCTTGATTACATAAATGATTGTGATAAGGTTTCAGTCATATAAAGAACACCCCTCTTCACCAGTGCAACATTCCCGCCACCAAAGTCCCAAATCTCCCTCCATCCCACCCCACCCCCACCTGTACTCCAGACAGGCTTTCCAGTTCCCTCATTCATTCACTTGATTATGGGAGTTCTCAGTGTAGTTATTTCTATAACTGTGCTCACCACTCTTTGTGGTGAGCTTCATGGAGTGAGCTGGTGTTCCAGCTCTCCTCTAATTGTCTCTGAGGATTGTTACAAAAATGACTTTTAGTTTTCTTAAAACCCATAGATGAGTGAGACTATTCTGCGTCTCTCTCTTTCCCTCTGACTTATTTCACTGAGCATGATAGATTCCATGTACATCCATGTATAGGAAAATTTCATGACTTCATCTCTCCTGACGGCTGCATAATATTCCATTGTGTATATGTACCACAGTTTCTTTAGCCATTCGTCTGTTGAAGGGCATATTGGTTGTTTCCAGAGCCTGGCTATTGTAAATAATGCTGCAATAAATATAGGTGTGAGGAAGGGGTTTTTGTATTGTATTCTTGTGTTCCTAGGGTATATCCCTAGGAGTGGAATAGCTGGGTCGAATGGGAGCTCAATTTCCAGATTTTGAAGAAACCTCCATATCGCTTTCCATAGAGGCTGTACTAGACGGCATTCCCACCAGCAGTGGATAAGAGTTCCTTTCTCTCCACATCCCCGCCAGCACTGATTGTTCTCATTCTTTGTGATGTGCGCCAATCTCTCTGGTGTGAGGTGGTATCTCATCGTTGTTTTGATTTGCATCTCTCTGATGATTAGTGACGAGGAGCATTTTTTCATGTGTCTTTTGGCCATTTGTATTTCTTTTTTATCAAAGTGTCTGTTCATTTCTTCTCCCCATTTTTTGATGGGATTAGATTTTTTTTTTTTGTAAAGTTCTGTCAGTGCCCTGTATATTTTGGATATTAGCCCCTTATCTGAAGGATGTTGGGTGAATAGTTTCTCCCACTCAGTGGGTGACTCTTGTATCCTGGGCACTATTTCTTTTGAGGTGCAGAAGCTTCTCAGTTTAATGTATTCCCATCGGTTAATCTCTGCTTCCACTTGTTTGGAAAGTGCAGTTTCCTCCTTGAAGATACCTTTAGTCTCAATGTCATGGAGTGTTTTACTGACGTGTTGTTCTATATACCTTATGGTATCTGGTCTGATATCAAGGTCTTTAATCCATTTGGATTTTACCTTCGTACATGATGTTAACTGGGGGTCTATGTTCGCTTTTTTGCAAGTCGCTAACCAGTTCTGCCAGCACCACTTGTTGAAGAGATTTTCTCTGCCCCACTTAGGATTTCTTGCTCCTTTGTCAAAAATTAGGTAATTGTATGCCTGGGGAATGTTCTCTGAGAACTCAAGCCTATTCCACTGATCTGAGGGTCTGTCTTTATTCCAGTACCATGCTGTTTTAAGAACTATTGCGTTGTAGTACAGTTTAAAGTTGGGGAAAGTAATGCCTCCCATTTTCCTTTTCCCTAGGAGTGCTTTAGCTATTCGAGGATGTTTATTGTTCCAGATGAACTTCATAAGTGTTTGATCCACTTCTTTGAAGAATGTCATGGGTATTTTTAAGGGGATCGCATTAAATCTGTATAATGCTTTGGGGAGTATTGCCATTTTAATGATGTTAATCCTGCCAAGCCATGAGCAGGGTAAGTGTTTCCATTTCCGTGTTTCCTCTCTTATTTCTTGGAGCAGGGCTTTATAGTTTTCTTTGTATAGGTCCTTCACGTCTTTGGTCAAGTTGACTCCAAGATATTTGAGTTTGTGTGGCACTATTGTGAATGGGATTGCCTTCCTGACTTCCATTTCTTCCCTATTATTATTGGTGTATAAAAAGGCCATTGATTTCTGTAGGTTGATTTTGTAGCCTGCCACCTTGCTATATGAATCTATTGTTTCTAGACGCTTTTAGGTAGAGTCTTTAGGGTTTTCTAAGTAGAGTATCATGTCATCTGCAAACAATGAGAGGTTGACTTCTTCCTTTCCTATCTGAATTCCCTTGATATCTTTTTCTTGCCTGATTGCTATAGCAAGAACTTCCAGTACTTTGTTGAAGAGGAGTGGTGAGAGTGGACAGCCTTGTCTTGTACCCGAATTTAGAGGAAAGGCTTTTAGTTTTTCTCCATTGAGGATAATATTTGCCATTGGCTTGTGGTAGATGGCTTCAACTAGATTGAGAAAGGTTCCTTCCATTCCCATCTTGCTGAGAGTTTTGATCAAGAATGGGTGTTGGACCTTATCAAATGCTTTCTCTGCATCCATTGATATGATCATGTGATTTTTATTTTTCTTGTTGTTGATGTTGTGTATGATGTTAATAGATTTACGGATGTTAAACCATCCTTGCATTCCTGGGATGAAGCCTACTTGGTCGTAGTGTATGATCTTCTTGATGATGCATTGGATCCTATTTGCCCGGATTTTGTTGAAGATCTTTGCATCAGCATTCATCAGGGATATTGGTCTGTAATTTTCTTTTTTGGCAGCGTCTCTGTCTGGTTTTGGTATCAAGGTAATGTTGGCTTCATAAAAGCTGTTTGGGAGAGTTCCTTTTTTTTTCAATTTCATGGAAGAGTCTGGCTAGGATTGGTAGTAGCTCCTCTTGAAAGATTTGAAAAAATTCATTAGGAAAACCATCTGGGCCTGGGCTTTTCTTTTTTGGAAGATGTTTGATTACAGTTTCAATTTCCTCAGTAGTGATGGGGGTGTTTAGATATGCTACATCCTCCTTACTTAAATGTGGAAGGTTATAAGTGTCCAAGAATTTTTCCATTTCTTCTAGGTTCTCATGTTTTGTAGCATAAAGTTTCTCAAAGTAGCCTCTGATTATCCTTTGGATCTCTGCAATTTCTGTTGTGATCTCCCCCTTTTCATTTCTAATACGGGTTATCAGATTTCTTTCTCTCTCTTTCTTTGTGAGTTTTGCCAATGGTCTATCAATCTTGTTTATTTTTTCAAAGAACCAGCTTCTGCTTTCGTTGATCTTTCGGATTGCTTTTTGGTTTTCCACTTCATTGAGTTCCGCTTTCAGCTTTATTATTTCCTTCTGTCTCCCTATTTTTGGTTCCTTTTGTTGGTCATTTTCTAATTGTTTAAGCTGCGCCATTAAGTTATTCAGGTATGCTCCTTCTTCCTTCCTGATGTGTGCTTGTAGAGCTATAAATTTTCCTCTCAGGACTGCTTTTGCTCTGTCCCATAGATTCTGGCAGTTTGTGTCTTCATTATCATTTGTTTCCAGGAAAGTTTTGATTTTCTTTTTGATTTCATCTTGGACCCACTGATTGTTCAGTAGCAGGGTGTTTAATTTCCAATTGTTAAAGTTTTTCTTCTGTGTGGCTTTGTAGTTCACATCTAATTTTAGAGCCTTGTGGTCAGCAAAGGTAGCCTGCAAGATTTCTATCCTCTTGATTTTATGGAGGTATGTTTTATGTGTCAGCATGTACATTGGAAAAGAATGTGTATCCAGGTTTTTTGGGATGGAGTGTCCTGTATATATCTACTAGTCCTCTTTCTTCCATAACTCTTTTCAGGGCTAGTATGTTTTTGTTGGGTTTCAGTCTGGTTGACCTATCAAGTGTTGATAGGGCTGTGTTGAAGTCTCCCACAATGATTGTGTTATTATTGATTTCTTCTTTCAGATTTGTCAGTAATTGTATTAGATAATTTGCTGGTCTCTCATTGGGAGCATATATGTTTAATAGTCTGATTTCTTCCTGTTGCACATATCCCTTTATTAGTACATAGTGTCCATCTTTGTCCCTTACCACTTTTCTGAGTATAAAGTTGGTGTCATCTGATATTAATATGGCCACCCCAGCTTTTTTCAGGGTGTTGTTTGCTTGGATAATTTTCTTCCAACCTTTGATTTTGAGTCTATGTTTGTTCTGACTATTCAGATGTGTTTCTTGTAGGCAGCAGAAGGTTGGATTCATCTTTTTGACCCATTTTGCCACTCTGTGTCTTTTAATTGGTGAATTTAGTCCATTGACATTGAGGGAGATGATTGTCATAGGATTTAATGTCATCTTTGTAGATAAGTTTGCTGTGTTTGTTGGTCTCTCTTGTCTTAGAGTAGACCTGTCAGTTTTTCCTTTAAGGCTGGTTTATCATCTGTGAAGTTTCTGAGCTGTTGTTTATCCGTGAAGCTGTGTATTCTTCCTCCAAACCTGAATGTGAGTCGGGCTGGGTGCAGTATTCTTGGGGAGGCATTCATTTAATTCAATCTTGTCACAATATCCAACCAATGTCTTCTGGCCTTGAGAGTTTCTTGTGACATGTCTGCTGTAAGTCTTAGGGATGCTCCTTTGAATGTAATTTCCCTTTTTGATCTTGCTGCTTTCAGTATTCTATCCCTATCTATGGGATTTGTCATTGTAACGAGAATATGTCTTGGGGTGTTTTTCTTTGGGTCTCTTTTAGCTGGTATTCTTCACGCATGCAGGATTTGATTGCATGTAGTCTTTAACTCTGGGAGTATCTCTTTGATGATGTCTTTGACAGTTGATTCTTCTTGGAGGTCTCCTTCCTGGGTTTCTGGGACTCCAATGATTCTTTTGTTGTTTCTGTTGAGTTTATCAAAGACTTCTATTTTCATCTGTTCGCATGCCTTGAGTACATTTTCCATTGCCTGTTCATTTGTCTTAAGGTCCTTTTCCAATTTCTTCTGTTGTGTTGAGCTTTTCTGCATCTCATCTTCCAGTTCTCCAATTCTCCCCTCAGCTGCTGATATCCTGTTGGCGAGGCTATCCATTGTGGTTTTCAGTTGAGCAACCGTATTTTTCAGATCTGTTATTTCAGTTTGGAGTTTTCTGATTTCTGTTTTTGTGTTCTCTTCAGATCGATCTATGCTCTTTTTGAGTTCTACAAACATATTCCATATTTCTATTCTAAACTCCTTATCTGAAAGGTTAATCAGGTGGTTGAAATTTATTAGATCAACTGAGCTTTCGTCTTCATTCTCTATTGATGGTGTTTGCCTGCGAGTTTTCCCCATTGTCACGCTTGTAGTGTGGTTTTTCCTGCATGTTGTGGTGGGGTTCATTGATTAGGAAGAGTTCGCGGCTGCAAAGGGAAGCGAAGTGGCTGAGCTCTTCTGCTGCCTCTAGTTGAATGTCCTCAGAGTGAACAAAGGCAGGGCAGGGCAGAGCGATCCCGCAGCCCCAGAATGCAGCCACTCACCAGCTTCAAAATGCAGTTTTTTTGGGGGTGTGCTCCTTAGGCCCCTGAGGATACCTTCGGAAGTGTAGAAGCACAGTTTCAGGCAGACAGAGATAGGAGTTTTCCCCGAAGTCCTCAGAGTGAACAAAGGCAGGGCAGGGCAGAGCGATCCTGCAGCCCCAGAATGCAGGCACTCACCAGCTTCAAAATGCAGTTTTTTTGGGGGTGTGCTCCCTAGGCCCCTGAAGATACCTTCGGAAATTCAGAAGCACAGTTTCAGGCAGACAGAGATAGGAGTTTCCTGAAGTCCTCAGAGTGAACAAAGGCAGGGCAGGGCAGAGCGATCCCGCAGCCCCAGAATGCAGGCACTCGCCAGCTTCAAAATGCAGTTTTTTGGGGGTGCGCTCCCTAGGCCCCTGAGGAAACCTTTGGAAGTTCAGAAGCACAGTTTCAGGCAGACAGAGATAGGAGTTTTCCCCGAAGTCCTCAGAGTCGGTCATGTTTCTTTATTATGTATATTCAAATAGCAAAATATTCTTTATTTTATATATAATATTGACCCCAAAACTCTATGTTTGACATTTTTCCTTTGTTTTATCTCCTGAACTAGCATTTTTAAAGGCCATCTACAACCATAGGAAATTTATTCTCCACTAAATATACACAATAGTTTGGTATTGATTGAGACACAACTGTAAAATTGGAGATAGATAAAAAAGAAAGAAATAGTCTAAAACTAAAGCGATTGTAGAAAAATATGGCTAAATTAATTGAATAGCCATTTGTTCAACATCCACCACTCAAAAATGGTATTAGAAAAACAAATTAAGATCTTTGATTTCACAAATGAGTCTATGACATCCTCATTATTTTATAATGACCAGAGATTATTAGGAATATAACTACTTAGAATTCATGTTAATTATAAACATCAATTGTGTGCTTCTTGTTATATTTGGTTTTGCCTAAAATTCTTTTCCTTTAAATATATGCAAAATATTTTCCTGCAAGAAACCTTGACCTATATACCTTAGTTATTAGTAGGGTCCTTGACCCAGAGGTAATTGTGTATATGGAGGGGTGTCTAGGGGGGCTTTCAAGCTGTGCTCAGGGCATCCAGAAACTATTCCTTAAAATTCTTGGATAACTGAGCTGATAGTTCATTAAGGGTCTGAAGAGGCTTCAGTACTACTTCTACCCTGTGGTCTAGGAATCAAGTAATGATTGGGGACCAAGTAACAACGTGTCTACATCATTCAACACTGTTTTGCCATTTGACACAGGGTAAAATGATCTGTCTTCTACCTGACATTACCAATACAAAAAAAAAATCGTTTTACATCTGTTAGTTTTGTGATATCTATGAAATCCATTTGTGTTTTTATTATGCCTTTAGCACACAAAAAAATCCACGAAGCTCTGTGTGAAAAGTTAACACTATCACACATGTGCTATATTTAATGTATTCTACAAGATGACTTTTTTTTGCTTTTTAAAATATTCCATTACCTTCTAATTACTTTTTAATAACTTTTTATCTTGTTGTTTTGTTTTGTTTTTGGGTAACACCCCACAGTGCTCAGGGGCCACTCCTGGCTCTATGCTCAGAAATTGCCCCTGACAGGTGCGGGGGACTATATGGGATGCTGGGATCAAACCACTGTCCTTCTGCAAGCAAGGCAAATGCCTTACCTCCATGCTTATCTCTCCGGCCCAATGATTTTTCATCTTTATAGCTCTTTTTAGTTAATTAATTTGTTTTGTTTTTGAGATCAAATATGGTGATCTTCAGCAATTACTCCTAACTGCACTCAGGAATCACTGTCACTATTCAATATTGAACGTCAGTATTCAGGGAATCATAAGGGACTTGGGATTGAATTGCTGCTGGCTGCTTGCAAAGTCAAGTACCCACCTTGCTGTACAACTCTCTGGCCCCCGATAAATATTTTCTATTAAAAAATAGATAACTAGGGAACTAGCGAAAACATGGAGCACATGATACAGAAAATTAAACAAACCAACAATGATGGAACAGAACCTCTAGAACCATAAAGATTCTATCCTAGGCCTTGTCCTAGGACCTGTTCAAATACCAATCAGTATTTTGAACAAAATTGTTCAAAATTGTGTTTCAGTCTTAGAATGTATGCTCACCTTCACCTATGAATGTTTCCCACAAAAAATATTTCTGGTTTCGCTCCCACCATCCCTCCCCCCCCCACTGCCTCTGGAACAGGTACTCTTCTCCAGTCTTTCTCTTTTGAAACTTGAGTTTAATCCCCAGCACCACACAAAAAAGAAATAAAAGCAAAGACAGTTAATTTTAGACAGGTCTAATATTGAGGTTCAAACTCACTAAGTGAAGTCTCTAAGTAACTATACTTAAGTATACTTAAGTGCCTAAACAAAAGGTATGCTTTCTGTAGTAGATGATAATTCATGTAACAATGCTTAGCA
This sequence comes from Suncus etruscus, assembly GCF_024139225.1. Taxonomy (NCBI): domain Eukaryota; kingdom Metazoa; phylum Chordata; class Mammalia; order Eulipotyphla; family Soricidae; genus Suncus; species Suncus etruscus. The sequence goes on along the minus strand of NC_064849.1, from coordinate 108,568,341 downwards.
AAGCATTTCTATACCTCCCAACTTTATCAGTAATTAATTGTATAAATCAAAGTATATTAGATCAATGTTTTTCAGTGATAATCTTTCATAAAGTTGTAATTTATAGTTTCAGTTTACAATTTCTTTTTTACAATAGTGTATTAAACAATTATTTGAGATTGTTCAAAGCCATTAAATTGACTAATTTATTTAGCTGTTGTTTTTGTTATAGATATACCCAGCTGTGCTTAGAGTTTTCTCCTGGACCTCTGCTTAGATATCTCTGCTAGTGGGCTCAGGTAACTACATGGAATACTGAGGATTAAAACTGGATGAGCTGCCTGAAAGGCAGTTCCTACCCACTCTACTATTGCTTTGGTCCAGCTTGCTTAATTCTTATTGCCATATAGATTTGTTAGTCTTTCAGTATACTCAAAGAAAGAGCTAATCTTAAAAATTAACTGTGTATAAACTCTAAAAAGAGGCATTTGAGAGGAACTCAGTTCATAAAATGCTGATTTTCATCAGTTACTGATTTTTCTACTTTCCTGTGTGAGCAACTAATAGAGAGTGCATTATGGATTATTTTACTACTATCATGATCTATCTAGCTTCCAGTCTAACATTTCTGCCAATTATGGAGACTTCCTTAACATCTTATGATGTGCTTACCTGTTTTATTTTCTTATTATGCTTGGCTGACAGCTTGTTCATTTCCTTTGGCCTTGACCTTGGCATTGGCATCCTCAGGAGATGGGCAGGCTGTCAATACTCTCATCAGAATTGTGCAGACCGTCTGGCAGCTAGAATCTGGGACAACTTTGGCAGCTCCTGCAGACTTGTATTTTCAAAGTGATTATTCAGCTGGCTCCCCCCATCTTAAAATGTTAGAAGGCATCCCAATGTTAGAGGAGTAATACATGTAATTAGAGAGGCGTGGTTTTTGCTATTCCCATCCCATCTACAACAGTTTGAGCATCACTGCATTACTCATTAGGAGTCATGAGCTCTGACCTACTGGGTACCCAAAAGACTCAAAGGCTAGGGGTGGACAGCTTGGAAGGAAGCCAACATTGCTTCTGACCTTGGGTGGTCAAAACAGCCCAAATAAGGTTTATATTCTGCATTGCAGAATTGTTATAAAGTTGTTTTATAGATTCTACTTTTATGTGTTTCCATGAGACCCATTATTTTTAGCTGTGTTTACTTTTTATTTATTTATATTTTGCATTTTTTAATTTAGGGAACAGTGTAAGTATAGCAATATATAATAGCAAATTAACAGTTTCTAAAAAGAATTCAGAAATTCAAAAATATGAAAATGTATATTAAAAAATGCCCTTTAGTTATAATTTCCATACTAATAATAGAATGCATGAATGTGATTGTTAATCATTAGTAAGAGAAGAAGTAAAACTCAGATTCTAAAGGAACAGAATTTGCACCCCTTTTATTTCTTTTTGAAAGTATATTCTATCTATTGACTTTATAATGTAGTCAACTTTTAATTTTAAGCATATCTCTTGATATATAGAATAACAGGTACAGACGTTGGTTATCTTTAACTTTCATACTCTATATTTAATGAATACAAGAATATTGACCTGGTCCTATAAATAAGATAATAAATAAAAGTTAAAATCACAGTTCCACTTCCATTTGATATTGAGAAATAGAGTTTTTCTGATAACATTAAACTCAAATTTCCTTATATTTTTCCTCTACCATAATGACCATGATGATATCTGAAAATGAAGAGTTAAATGGGGAAAGAGAAGGCATGGAGAAAAAATTGAAGAAAGGATGTTGGAGAGTTCAAAATGGAGGGATAATGGAAATGGAAAGAGACAGGAACTGGAAAAAGAAGATAGCAAAACTAAAGATAAGGAGAAATAGGCACTAGATTAGAAGGATCAAAGTCATAAAATGATATGCTAAAGTATATACATAAAATGATATACATAAACTATATATAAAAAGTATATTCATGAAGTAATTTTATTTTATTATTTTTTATTTTTAAGGAATATTTTTCTAAAGAAATATAAAGCTGTGTCCCTAAATAATTAGAAGCAAAATGGTCTTTCCTTCTACTCTTCCCCTCCCAATCTCCTCACTCTCATAACTCCAGTTATTGTTATTTCTTCTAGTAATTATTCATCTCATTGTTACAGTTGCACAGATGGAGGATCTTGGAATCAGAAACATCCTCCCTCATCTCTTTCTTACTGTATCATACTTATAAATTTAGTTGAATCTATCTTTAAAATATATATCTAAAATGCAATGATTTCTCTTTCTTTTCTACTAGTATCATTCTGGCATAAGTTATTATTTTGTATGTGGAATTTCTGTTCTAGCTTTCTGAGTTTATACTTCCACCCGTGCCATCCATCAAATTCTCAATGAAGCATTAAGAGACATTCTTCTAAAAGTAGCAAGTAGAGGTAGAGTGCTTAAAACATCTAGCAGTGAAAAAACAAAGGCTTTACTATGATTCATGATGTAGAATCTATTCAACATTTTACCTCTACCTGCTATACCCACACTACCTATATGAACTCAACAATTACTCTTCTTACTATCTTTGTCACTCTTTGATTAGTTCTATATTAATATTCAATATATTTTTGCTTCAGGAACTTTTCATATAATACTGTTTTTTCCCTTTTTTGAAAATGTCCCTCAATTTTCTTAGCTTTATATAAGAGAATTCTCCCTAGAGTCACCAATTTATAGACATCTAACATATTATATTTTGCTTATTTGCTTGTTCTTGTTTCTTTCTTTCTTTCTTTCTTTCTTTCTTTCTTTCTTTCTTTTTTCTTTCTTTTTCTTTCTTTCTTTTTCTTTCTCTCCTTTTCTTTCTTTTTCTTCATTTCTTTCTTCTCTTCCTTTTTCTCTTTTTCTTCTTTCTTTCTTCTTTCTTTCTTTCTTTTTTTTCTTTCTTCTTTCTTTCTTTCTTTCTTTCTTTCTTTCTTTCTTTCTTTCTTTCTTCTCTTCTTCCTTCTTTCTCTTCTTCCTTCCTTCCTTCCTTCCTTTCTTTCTTTCTTTCTTTCTTTCTTTCTTTCTTTCTTTCTTTTTTCTTTCTTTCTTTCTTTCTTTCTTTCTTTCTTCTTTCTTCTTTCTCTCTTTTATTTCTTCTTTTTTCTTTTCTTTCCTTCCTTCTTTCTTTCTTTTTTTCTTCCTTCCTTCTTTCTTTTTTCTTTCTTTCTTTCTTTCTTTCTTTCTTCTTTTTTTTTTTCTTTCTTTCTTTCTTTTTTTTCTTTTTTTTCTTTCTTTCTTTTTTCTTTCTTTTTTTCTTCCTTCCTCTTTTTTCCTTCTTTCTTTCTTTTTCTTTCTTTCTTTCTTTTTTCTTTTCTTTCTTTCTTCTTTCTTTCTTTCTTTCTTTCTTTCTTTCTTTCTTTTCTTCCTTTCTTTTTTCTCTTTCTTTCTTTCTTTTTTCTTTTTCTTTCTTTCTTTTTTTTCTTTCTTTCTTTCTTTCTTTCTTTCTTTCTTTCTTTTCTTTCTTTCTTTCTTTCTTTCTTTCTTTCTTTCTTTCTTTCTTTCTTCTTCCTTCTCTTCCTTCCTTCCTTCCTTCCTTCCTTCCTTCTTCCTTCCTTCCTTCCTTCCTTCCTTCCTTCCTTCTTCTTCTTTCTTTCTTCTTTCTTTCTTTCTTTCTTTCTTTCTTTCTTTCTTTCTTTCTTTCTTTCTTTCTTTCTTTCCTTCTTCCTTCCTTCCTCTTTCTTTCTTTCTTCCTTCCTTCCTTTCTTCCTTCCTTCCTTCCTCCTTCCTTTCCTTCCTTCCTTCCTTCCTTCTTCCTTTCTTTCTTTCTTTCTTCTTTCTTTTCTTTCTTTCTTTCTTTCTTTCTTTCTTTCTTTCTTTCTTTCTTTCTTTCTTTCTTTCTTTCTTTCTTTCTTTCTTTTCTTCTTTTCTTTTTTCTTTCATTTTTTTTTGTCTACACCCAGCAGTGCTCGCAGGTTACTCCTGGCTATATGCAGTTACAAATCACTCCAGGCTCGGGGGACCATATGGGATGCCGGGGATAGAACTTGTGTCCATTCTGCATCAGTCATGTGCATGGCAAATGCCCTAATGCTGCGCTACCAACTGTCTCCTATTTTCTTGTTCTCTATCTATATATTATCATATTCATTGTCACAAGACAATAAAATTTATTGTCACAAGACAAGAGGTTACTCAATTTTAGTTGCTTTTTCTTATGTGTGCTCTAGGAGGAAAAAGTGGGAAGACCTTATTACTGTCAGGTAGAGATAGAAATTCTGGTACCCAACTCTTACCTTTAATTGGAACACAAGGTTAAACTACTCAAAATTCTTCACTGGTAATTGTCTAAAATTTTTCCAGTTTTATAGATTCTTCTTTCCTGCTTCTTTTTTTTTCCATGCTGCTTTTTTTTTAATAATTTTTTTTATTTTGGAAATGGGGGTTGGGCCACACCCAGTGACGCTAAGAGATTACTCCTGACTATTCACTCATAAATCGCTCCTAGCTTGGGGGACCATATAGGATGCAGGGATTCGAACCACTGTCAGTCCTGGATAGGGAGCGTGTAAGGCAAATACCCTATCACTGTACTATCACTCTGGCCCCTTGCCTTCTTTTTTAACTAATAACAGAATAAACTCTTATTATAGGTTCATTTGTTTATTCCTGTTGGTGTTCAGGTTGTCAGTATCAGAAATGCAGCCTGAGATTTATGAATTAGAAGAGAACACAGAAAACTACAGAATCCATTATTGAGTACCAGTATTTTTAGCTCACTCTATTGTTTTACCTTTGAGTTCTCTTATGTTTTCAGGGGTTTATTTCATCATCTATTGGAAGGATTAGGTCATATTTAGGCATAGGATTAGGATCTGGGACATATTTTTTGTTGTTGAAACCTTTTATTACAAAAATTTTAGGTATATGTAAATCTAACAACTATGATTTTTAAATTAATATATAAAAATAAATACATAAAATCTATACAAAAAGTTAAATTAAGGTTTTAGACTAGAGATAAATACATAAAATAATGTTTTATAAAATATCACACATTTAAACAATCATAACTTTTTAGAATTATTCAATGAACTATGCTCAAAGTTTCCTTTATACCCATACATTTATATGGTAGATATAATAATTTTTAGACCTAAAAAATATTAAGCCTTCAATTACCTTTGCCAAGTCAATAAATTCTTCCTTATGCCCTGAAGAAAATGTATTAAATGATAGTTCTTATTAAAATAATTATATATATATTATATATATATAGAAGATATTTAAGGCAAAGGAGAAGCTTTTCTCAGCTTACCAAGAAAATTTTTATATTATTTTATGTGGGACAAACATTTGTTGCCTAGACCATGTTAGAGTTTATCTTAAACTAAGGAACTTTGAAGAAATTTTGACTTGTATACTGAAAGATGAGCATCACCATGAAAATAATATGTTGATGAGTATAGTTAATATCTGAAAATGTATTCAACGTAATAATATATGGGCAGCCTAGGCAGATACCACTAGAGCCAGGAGGAGTAATTTTTTAGTATTACTAGGTGTAGGCCACAACAAACAAAAGCAACCCCAAACTGCATTATTATTTTTAAATTTATCATTCTAAGTAAATGAACAGATTAAAAAATTGTTCCCATAAAACTTTCCAGTAAATAATTAGAATTTGTGGTGACTTGATCTAGATAGAGAAAAGCAAACAAATCATAGAGGAATAATTATTTTTAGTTATATTTAAAAAATGTTATTGTGAGATTTAGCTATAAATAAATGTATAATTCATAAAAATATGAATCTGGTTTAAAGGTTTCTTTCATTTAATGTAATCTATGAAGGACAAAGTATACAACAGTAGACAAAGATGAGCATCAAGTGTCGGCCACGCACAGTTAAATTACGACTTTACAAAAATCTATTAGAAAACATTTTATAATTTACAACAACTTGCTCCAAGCATTACATGGGGTTCTTACAAGAGCCTGAGTATTCTAGTTAATATTTAAAAATCAATCAGGGGCTAGGAAGAGAGTATAGATGTTAAAAACTTTCCTTTTGTATGCTGCTGACTACAGTTTGATCCTCAACACGGCATGTGGTCCCCTGACTACCACCAAAAGTGATCTCTGAGAATAGAGGCAGAGTAAGCCCTGAATGTTGCTGATTGTGTGCCAAAGGAAGAAGAAAATGAAGGACATTCAGTCATAAGTTGTTTATGTAGACAAAGGAAACATGAATTCCTATTGCTGTATCATGAATTTATTAGCTTTTAGTGTACTGTCATCAGTTATTGATAAACTATTATTTAGTAAGTAAACAGTATTCAATATTATTTTATCATTAAAATGTGGTCAACTCTATATTTTTAACTTTTTAAATATAATTTTTAACTTTTTTAGTTTGAACTTAAGCTTAAAAGGAACCCATTTTAAATACTTTGTCAGAGATCTTGAAATACTTAAAGATGACCAGTTAAAGAACTAACAACAGAGAAAAAAATATCTAGGATGTAGTTTCTACGATATTGTCTTTGATTAATTCTTGATTAATAAAGAATTATATTGCTCTAAGACGAATAACTTAAGTTTATCATAGCCCAGAATCTTTATCAACAAAATCCTAAATTTGCCCCATATCAGTATTGTGCAAGCTTTAGTCTCCTGAACCCTATTTCACAGCAACATTAACTGCCTTAAGGCAGCTAGGGACTTTTATTTCCACATGAGTTTGTGGGTATGTATCAAGTGTTCACTTAAAATTTATTTTAACAATGTCATACTATTTTTAAAAATGAGGCTATAAGACTATAAACAAGATTCTCCTTGGTTTCTCCCTGCTCTGTGATTAGGTGATATGTCAACACTTATAGGAAGAGACAGTATGTCAAAAAGTAAACAGTCTACATTTTCTATTGTGCATTTCTCCATCTGAATATTTAATCTGAGGGAAATTATCACACCTGGAGGTGGAACCAGATGGTCTCAACACCAATCCAAGGTGATACATTCCAAGATGTCTCTCAGTGAGTAACAAGGCTTATTATAATGACTAAGGTAGAAACAGATAAATCCCATTTATCCCACAATGTGGCTTTAAATACTAGGACTTAAGTAACAGAAATTAGTGAATCGTTTTTACAATTAAATGAAGTAGGACCAGAAACTATATTTCCCTTGATTTAGTTTTTTCATTAAAATTTAAGTGTACAGGCCCGGAGAGATAGCACAGCGGCGTTTGCCTTGCAAGCAGCCGATCCAGGACCAAAGGTGGTTGGTTCGAATCCCTGTGTCATATGGTCCCCCGCGCCTGCCAGGAGCTATTTCTGAGCAGACAGCCAGGAGTAACCCCTGAGCACCGCCGGGTGTGGCCCAAAAACAAAAAACGAAAATTCAAGTGTAGAAAGAATCACACATAAGAGAACACTTTCTATTAAAATAAACTTATTGAAGTAAATCTTTGATTGAAGGGTCTTGTAGTCAACAAGTATATAAGTTGTTAATGGATTTCCAAGTATGTACCAATGTATCACTTTAGGAGGAGCTGCTCATTTGTAAGATACCCTTATTCTGCCTATTGGTTTCTCCTTTCCACAGTGCCTTTCCTATTCTGAGATTAAAGACTCTTATTTTTTTTCTTTCTTTTTTAAAAAATATTATTCAGTCACATTCATTTACATTATTGTCAGTGATAGAGTTTCAAGTTACAGTGCCTGACATCACATTTCAACAGACTCAATTTTTCTTTCTTTTTTTTAAATATTACTCAGTCACATTCATTTACATTATTGTCAGTGATAGGATTTCAAACTACAGTGGTTGACATCACACTTTAACTAGAATTTCTACTTCCCTCTTTGATTCAGGACTGTCTTCCCATTTTCCTGCCATGATAAGCTCAATTCTGTAAACCAATTCTCTGATTAATTTGCTTTACATCATTTGTTATTTTTATTGCTGTTTCTTTATATCTCACACTAGAGAGGTAATTCTCTATCTGTCCTTCTCTTTCTGTCTGATTTGCCTCAGCATGATTCACTTCAGTTCCATTCCTGTAGCAACAAGTTGATTTACATTTCTTGTAGGATTTTAACAGAAAGCTCTTTTCAACAGCTCTCTGTCATCCTTATATACCATAGTATTTTTATTCATTCATCTGTTCTTGAACAGATGAATTCTGGGTATATTCCAGATTATGGCTGTTATAAAAGGTGCTGCAATGAATGTAAGAGTCTAAGTGTCTTTTTCTGAAGAGAGATCTTGGCCTTTCAGGTAGATGGACAATTGCTGGAACATATGGGATGTACAATTTTTAACATTTTGAGATGTGTTTGTATTATTTCTCCCAAAGGTTAAACCAACAGCATTCTTACCAATAGTAGATGAGGGCTCCCACATCCATGCCAACATGTTTTGCTGTAGAATTTTTCTTTGTGATGTGTGCCAGTCTTACAACTGTGAAGTGATAGCTCATTGTTGTTTTGAGTTGTATTTTCTTGATTATAAGTGGTGCAGAGCACTTTTCATGTAATATTGGCATTCTGTATGTCCTATTTGAAGAAGTGTATTTATCTTTTCCCAATTTTATATAAGACTGATTTGATCCCTCCCCTGTGATGCTTATTTTCTTTGTTTCTTTTTTTGCACATAGTTGTCATCTAATTATGATTAAAAATGCGTTTCCAGAACACTATGGCAGCCTGCTGGTCTCCATGTCCAGTGCCCCTCTTAGCCCCAGCCCTTCAGGATCTCACTCCTTGGCTGCTGTCTTCTGCGTGGCCACCAGATCTTACTCAACTCCTCTCACTTCCTCTTGGCCAAGATGTGTGTCCCACCCATTTCTTGATGAACCTGAAGGCGTACTTGTCCTTGAAGACTTTGAGTAGCTCCATGGCATTTCAATATAGGAGGCGAAGTGGCAGACCTCTCGGATCATGTCCCGCATGAACTTTGTGTGTTTGATGAGGCGTCCACCCTGGAGGCTATGCTTCGGCTTGCTCACGTTCTAGGTCAGTTTATGGTCCTGTTTAGGCCCACGGCCATGGGGTAGAGCAGAGCATTGGCTGCAGCTCCTCGATGGCTACCGAAACTGAAGGCTGATGCTTACTTTCTATATGTAAAATTAAAACTTAGGTTTTCCTAGAAACTATATAAAAAAGGGCAGAGGAATAAAGGTGGTAATATAAGAAGGAAGTTCATCTTTTTTTTTTTTTTTTTTTGATTTTGGAAACCCACATGGTGATGCTCAGGGTTTACTCCTGGGGTCTGTGTTCAGTTTATGGGGTTCATATATGGCTCTGGGTCATATATATATATATGAACTAGGGTCAGCCTAGTTCAAAGCAGGTGCCCTACCCGCTCTACAATTGCTCCTACTCAGTTTCTTAACTACAGAAAAGCTTAAATAGAAGTTCTCTGTATCCCTCTACTGTGAGGATCAAAAGTTAACTTAAATACTTTCAAAATTACATCCATCATTAACTCATTCCCTTTAAGACCCCAATGTTCCCCTTTTTACAAGCTTAAACCAATTGAAATTCTCAACAGCAATGAGTGAGGCTTCATTTATTTCCAACATTTATGTCATAACTGTTTATTTTTGCTCTGTGATAATTTAACTAGAATGAAATACTATAACATAATATTTTTCATTTGCTTTTCTATGCTAATGAGTGATGCAAACATATTTTTCATATACTTTATGGTGATCTGAATATTTTCTTTGACTAAGTTTATGTTCACCTTTTTGGATGTGATTGATTGCTTTTATATATAGTAACGAAAACCTTCAAATAACCCAGGTAATCATACAGAAAAAGAGTAGTCCAACTTTGAACTACATTATAGTATCAACAAAGTGTGACAGACTCTTAAACTAATTGTACTATAATCAAAGTCCAGAGACAGCTTTTAAAGTATAGGTACAGTTAATTTTTCTAACTTAGCAAAAATTATGAGGTAGTTTAAGGAAAGCCACTTCAATAAATGGTTAGTCACATACTAAAAACTGTACTCAAACCCCTTTCTCAAAGCATGCACAAAAGTCAGTTACAATAAGGGCCTTATATCAGACCCAATTCCATAAATTACATTCAGAATGACAGGTAGAGCCCTTCATGTCATTGAATTTGGGGTGTTTTTAATGAATCAATTGCATTTTCTATACAAGCAAAAAAAGGTAAACAAACGAACTATATCAATGCAAGAAGCATCAGTTCTGCTAAAGAAAAAAATGAGCAGAATAAAAAGACATCCTACAGACTTGGAGAAAATATTTGTACATCATGTATTTGACGAAGATTTAGTGTGAAAGTTACATACAGCACTGATAGAACTTTATAAGAAAAAAGACAGATCTCTCCTCTCTCTCTCTCTCTCTCTCTCTCTCTCTCTCACCCCCCACATAAAAATCTACTCCTTTGTTTACTCTAGGGACTCCCCAACAAGCCAGCAGTACTTGGCAAGAGTTCAGTACCTGAACAGCAGTGTTCACTTTAGTTAAAAAAAAAAAGTCTCATGATTCTCTTTATTCCCATAAAATGGGAATATTTATTTCTATAAAATGCAAAATTTTATTCCCATTTCATCCATCTTCACAAGACACTCATGGACTCCCAAGCCTTTCTTTCTTCCTGAATTCTAATCCGGTTCTCTGAGCAGTGAGACACACCTAATTTGATTCTCCCTATACACTTTCCCAAGATAAAATTGTCCTCAAAGTACATTTTACATGTTCTATCTTTTCCTTATTTATTCAACAGTTTAAATTTGCATTTACTTGATTATTCCACAGTACCCTCATACTCCTTTTTAAAAAGTAGTGACCTATGGTAATGTCAATTTTGTCTATTTGTTCAAGGCTTTTTCCATAGCATTTTGGACTGTATTGGCACAATAAAAATTGCTGTAAATTTAAAAGTAAAAGTGATAACAGGACTGGCAAATTTTATAATTTAAGATTAGGGAAAGAGAAAAGTTGAGACATTTTTCAGATGTTTGGCTTAGGTGCTTTGATAGTGTGATTTAAAATATTTCTAAAATCAGAAATCATTGTACTAAGTTGAGTTCTTTTAATTTGAGTCAAAAATCATTTATCATAGCATATTGAAAATGCGGCATATTTTGCATATTATACACCAGGGTTTTATTTTTTAAAAATATCTCACATTTAAACAGGATTATTTTAGTCAAAAACAAAGTTGTCTATTATAATTATTGTCTGTTATTGGAAAATATTCAATTATATATTTATATTGGGCAACTTTATGAAATTTATTTTCATATGAAAATAAAATGGTGTATATTGTGCCTGAAATATAGCACCAAGAAACAAGAAAGAATAGAGAGGAAAAATAGGTTGGAAGTTGCAAGAATGTACTGATACATGTTTTTGACATTTTTAAAGATAGAACTTCAGCAAAGGACAGTGGACAAATATGACAGCACCTGAAAATTGGAGAAAAAAACTGGCCAGTGGTATCAAACCCAACCTCAGAAAACGAGGAGACAGTTACACTAGGCTTTAACTAACTTTATTTTTCCAAAAAATTACTTTGATACCTCACTTTTCAGTACAAGATTCCTCCAGTTCTTTAAACCATTTAAACATAATATTTGGCAATATGTTATATCATGCAAGCATACATATTCTTTGAAAGATTATACATTTTAGCTCCTGACTAATTTAAGGTTCTGAAATATTCTTTTATTTTACATAGAATCATAATGTAAAATTTAGATAAATAGTCAAGATGGAAAATGTTAAATATCAGAAAAAAAAGTAGAAAAGATCCCTCATATATTGTCACATACAATACTTATGTTTCTTAAGTATATTCAATTAATCATCCTGGAAATATTTACATTTTAAATTTTATTAATGATGGTAAAAATAAGGTAATTCAATTTAACAAGTGAATTAAAAATCTAATGCATGTTGCCAAACTTTAAATTAAATTTTCTTTATATATATTTCATATGCTACCACAAAAAAATATTTCTGTATGTTGGATTTTAAAACCTCATTTTACAAAATGAAGGACACGGTCACTTAGGTTAGATTGCCAAAACTCCTATACTCTGTCACATTTATAAAATTCTACCAAATTTGGCTTTCAAGCAATACACACAACACAAGGAAGCAGTTGTTTGGTGAGTGTTTTGGGAAGGAGGAGAGAAAGCAAGAATGCATTGTGGGAGTGAAGACAAAGAGCAGTGTTCTTAGTATTAGCAGTGACTAAGAAAGATTTCAAGCCGCAGAAAAAAGAGTGGGAGAAAGAAAGTGATGCATAAGATTAATTTTGTTTATAATGAGATGCAAAATCTAGATTTTTATATTTATCATTTTCAATTATTTTAAGATTTTATATTAGTGTTTTTAAATCTTAGTATATTTATTTCTGCCTGATTAAAGCAAGGTTGGATGGAGGGATTTTTGCCAAAGGAAAACAATGAAGACCACATCTTTTTTATGACATGTATTTACCATTTAAGAGGCTGGAATTAATCAATTGATATAGAAGTAAATACACTGATAATGACATTCTCCTGTAATATTGTAAATTTACTAATTGTCTACTTGGTATTTTTGTAATTTTACATAATGAATATTACATTTTTGTAGTTAAATTATTACATTTCTGTAATTACATAATATAATTTTACATTCATAAATGTATAACATGCATTGTTATAATTTTTACTCTATGTTCCAAAATAAAGCCAGAATGAACTTTTGGAACAAAAGAATTTTTAAAAAAGAATTTGGTTAATTAGGAACTTATGCAGACACAGATATAGACTTACACACACACACACACACCCTAGAAGTCAGTTATTGCATTATTTCAAAACATTACCTTTCTTGAAGTTCAAAACATTTTAGTATGTTTCTAATACTTTGTGATACTTGTGATGATTAAAGAATTCCAAATGTTGTAGCATAAATAAAATAACTGAAAAAATTAAATAAGATGATATGTAAAATTCATGATTGGGATAAGGTAGACATTCCCTAATAATAGTGGTAAAAATATAAAAATTGTGCATTTCACAATGTTAGAGTGAAGGAATGAGTCAGAAAAAAAGAAGAAAAAAGAAGCCAGAGAATAGTAGAATGAGAAAGAATAAAACTGTATATGTAGCATCATTTTCATTTTATAAAAATAAAAATGTATATAATCAAAGAACAACCATAGAATTTAAAATGTTGAGTGGTTTTGAGTGGTTTATTAGACTATATATTATGAAATAAATATTTATATGGGAATTTTCATTGTCTTTGATAGGAAAACAAAACTATAATATTTCAATGTTGTTAAAGCTCCACACATCAAAAATAATAGGAACAAAGAAAAGTCAGTATTATTTTATAAAAATATATATTATCTTCAAATTAAATGCTACTAAATAAATAAAAATTTACTTTTAATTAAAATCTTATTAAAAGTGATAATTAGAACGACTGTTTTCAAAGATTACATAAATATAATTTCCTATTCTTCAGTATCACTTCAATTTCAAAATTCCAAATAGGTGACTCACATTATTGTGTACATAATAATTGCAGCTTTTTCTTTTAGTGAAAAAAATCCCTAATATGATGTAATCTATTTGAAGATACTTGGGTAAATGAGAAACTTTCCCTACAAAATATCATTTGGCACAGTAAAAATAATAGAGTTGTAAGAAATGATTTCCTGTTTTTATAATTTAGTTTCTTTGAGAAATGGCCAAAAGGCTTCAATTAGAGTTAAACATGATATCTTCTAATGGACTGTAATTTATTAAACATGTTATTCTTTCAACAGAAAATTGTAAGAATTAGCTTCTCTTAATAGACTAGGATGGCTAGGAGGACTTGAGTGTATAATATGTCAGTGTACATTTTGGTCAATAAAATAATTTTTTTACACTTTTCTCAGGTATTACTTTTCCTGTAATGTAGTTTATGAGTGATGCTAGATTGTTGTTAATTTCTTATCTCTCATCATTTTCAGTTGTTTTAAACTTATGTTTATTTTCATTATTGAATATATTATACACAAAGTAAATAGACAGTTTTTTTAGAGATATAATACTTTACAAAATGCCACAATTAAAAAAATACCATGAAATATTCTCTGCAAAGAATATAAAAGGTACGAAGGAATATTTGTTAAAATTCATAGGATTTAGGGCTGGAGAGATAGCATAGCGGCAGGGCATTTGCCTTGCATGCTGAAGGACGGTGTTTCAAATCCCAGCATCCCATATGGTCCCCCAAGCCTGCTGGAATTGATTTCTGAGCATAGAGCCAGGAGTAGCCCCTGAGTGATGCAGGGTATGACCCAAAAAACAAAAACAAAAACAAAAAAATTCATAGGATTTGATTTGAAATGATTTAGTTCCTTTGTGATGATTATAGGATGCTTAGAGAACTTAAAATTTATTTTAGTTAATTGGCAGATAGAAGTTAAAATAAAATAGTTTCTTGTGATATGGAAATACTTTATTGTGCCATTTATTGTTTTATTTTAATATAACTGCTTTTATTAATTACCATAGTTAAAAATTGTTCAAATTTGGGTTTCAGTCATAAAATATATATCACCCTCATTGTTCATCAGTACAACTTTCCCACCACCAATGTCCCACATATATTTCCCACTTTTCCACACCCACCTGTCTCTCGGTTAGGCATTTTGTTTTTCTAACTTTCTCTCTCTGTTTTTAACATTGTGATTTGCACTATTGTTAAAGAAGAGGTACCATGAATGTTACTATCTCTCCTTTCATCACCCAGTTCTTGTCAAGAGTAATAAGTTCCAACTATCATTGTCATAGTAGAACTTGCCTATTCTAACACCACCCATGGCTCTTTGTGGCAAGCTTCCTCCTATGGCCTGGTCTTCTTGATGCTCATCTCTATTGTCTCAAGTTGTTATTATCATACTGATTTTATTTTTCATATATCCCACAAATAAGTGAGATTATTCCATCTATTCCTCTCTCTCTGACTCATTTCACCCAGCATTATAATCTCCATATATATCCAGGTAGAAACAAATGTAATGACTTTGTCTTTTATAATGGCTGCATAGTAGTCCATTGTGTAGATATACCACAGTATCTTTAGCCATTCATCTATTGTCAGGTACTTTGTTTGTTTCCAGATTCTGGCTATTGTAAATAGAGCTATGATGAGCATAGGAGTGCAGAGGGCATTTTTGTATTGTGTTTTTGTGTTTTAAGGTATATCCTAGGAGTGGTATTGCTACATCATATGGAAATTCATTTTCAATTCCTCAATTTTGAGAATATCCACATTGTTTTCCCAAAAGACCAAGCTAGACAGCTTTCTCACCAGTAGTGAATGGGAGTCCCATTTTTTACACATACATGCCAGCACTGATTGTTCTCATTCTTTTTGATATGTACCAGTCACTGTGGTGTGAGATGACACCTCATTTTTGTTTTTTATTTGCATTACCCTGATGATTAGTTACGTGAGCATTTTTTTTTTTTTTTTTTAGTTTTTGGATCATACCGGCAGTGCTCAGGGGTCACTCCTGGCACTATGCTCAGAAATCTCTCAGGAAAGGTTTGGGGGACCATATGGGATGCTGGAATTTGAAAACATTGTCTTTCTGCATGCAAAGTAAACACCCTACCTCCATGCCATCTCTTCAGCCCCAATGTGGAGCATTTTTATGTACCTTTTGATTATCTGTCTTTCTTCTTTGAGAAAATATAAGTTCATTCATTCTCGATTTTGGAGAGGTTTAGATGCTTTTTGTATTGTTAATTTCTACCATAACTATATTATACTAAATACTAACCCTTATCAGATGGGTATTAAGTGAATATTTTTTTTCCATCGTGTGCATTCTTTGTATCCTAGTCACAGTTGTCTTAGAAGTGCTGAAGCTTTTCAGTTTAATATAGGTCTAATTGTTTATCTTCGCATCTACTGGCTTGGCCACTAGTATTTTCTCCTTGAAGATACTTTTAGTCTAAATGTCATGGAATGTTTTGCCTAAGTGTTTATGTAACTTATGGTTTCAGGTTTGATATCAAGATCTTTAATCCAGTTTGACTTGACCTTTGTTTATTGTGTTAAAGGTCTGAGTTCACTTTCTTGCACATAATTGACCATTAATCCCAATACCACTTTTTGAAGAGATTTTCCTTGTCCACTTTGTATTATTTGCCCCTTTAATTGATTAAAGGTTAATTGATTGTCTGGGGTCAATATCAGAATACTCAAGTTTATTCCATTGGTCTAAAGATCTACCTTTATTCAAATATCATGCTGTTTTAATCACAATTGCTTTAAAGCACAATTTAAATTTAGAATTGTGTTATCTTCAATCTTGTATTTTTATAAGGATTGTTTTATCTATTTGTGGGTATTTATTGTTACAAATAAATTTCAGGAGTATTTGATTGACTTCTTTGAAAAACATAATGGGTATTCTTAGAGGGATTATATTAAATCTGTACAGTGCTTTAGGACATATTGCCATTTTAAATAAGTTAATCCTCCTGATCCATGAGCAGGCATATGTCTCTCCATTTACTTGTTTCGTCTTTTATTTCTTGAAGCAGTATTTTGTAGTTGTTCTTTGTATAGGTCTTTCACCTCTTTATTTAAGTTGAGTTAAATGTACTTAGTTTCTGTGGCACAATTGTGAAAGGGATTGTTCTTTAAAAGCCTCTTTCTTCTATTTTACTATTTGTAAATAGAAAAGCCATTGGTAGCCTGCCACTTTATTATACAAATCTATTGTTTCTCCATGAAGTTGTGTATTCTTCCTTTAAATATTTGGGAAAGTGTGGCTGGGTGAAGTATTCTTGGCAAAGCTTTCATTTCTTTTAGCTTTATATGATATCTAACCATTCTTTGGGTTTTGAAGGTTGGTTGTGATAAACCTGCTATATATCTAAAGATGCTTTATTGTATGTAATTTCCCTTTTTGATTTGAATTACAGTCTTCTATCCCTATCTGTGGTTATCATTACTGTGACTGGGATGTGTCCTAGGATGCTTTGCTTTGGATCTCTTTTAGCTGGTAGTCTTTAGGCATCCAGGATGTTGCTGCATGCACTCTCTAGTTCTGGGACCTTCTCAGCAATGATGTCTTTGTTCATTCTTCATGAGATTTTTTTTTTCTTTTCTCTGAGACTCCAGTGTTTCTTATGTTGTTTTTATTGAATTTATCCCAGAGTTCTATTGTTATCTGTTCACTTTCTTTGTGTAGTTTTTCCATCTTCTGATCATTTATTTTAAGGCTCTTTTTCCAGCCTCTTCTGTTGTATGGAAGTGTTTTGAAGCTCATCTTCCATACCACTAATTCTGTCCTCAGCAGCTGTTACTCTGCTGGTAATGTCTTCCAGTAGTTTTTTAATTTCACCTCCCAAGATGTTCAGTCCTACTATTTCAGTTTGAAGTCTTCCCATTTCTACTTTCATATCTTCTTGAGTCTTTGTTGTGGTTCTTTCAGCTCCTTCATGCTTTCTTTGAGTTCTTTGAACATCCTCCACACATTTGTTACCTAAAATCCTTATTGGAGAGGCTGATACTTGTCAGATGTTTAGAGCTATCTTCTTTATTCTCTAAGCATGATGTTGTTCTGCAGAGTTCCCCTATTGTCACTTTACAGTATGGTATTTTATAGGTGTGATGGGATTCATTAATAAGAAGAAATGTGCCACCATTGAGCAAAGTTGTCAGGCTCTTCTCATTATAACAGTCTCAGTCACACTGCATCTCTCATGGGCACAGGGATGCACTGTGTGTCACTTAGTGGCTTTGGTCTTCATCTAGCTGCATCTGGATGTAGTAGTGCTGCCATGGGGTTTGCTCACCTGGTGAACACCAGTCTGACTTTATTGCTATAAAAGTATTTATCATGAATTACCTTGATTGATAAAATCATAAAATTATAAATTCATGTGATTATTCTGATGAAATTTGATTTTCCCCTTGTTTTTCACACAATATGTCTCTCTCTCTTAAGATTACTTGATTTGCTGGGATGTCTAAAATGTGGGTAGAGGTAAGTTATATATGTTCAATGTCTTTTGTTGACAAGAAAATGCAAGTGCCTATAGTTGGTACCAAGAACCATGAAGTAGTGGTCTTCATGTGTTATTTTTTAATGTATTTGACACGTTATCTGGGCTCAGAGAAGCACAGTGATATGATATATTAGTAAAATTAAAGTACTTGCTGAAGTGAATGCTGTTTTTAGCTAAGTATTTTCCAAGTCTGGTCTAGAACACTGCTTATATTTAATGAATACTGCAAGTGTTATGGTGCAACTAGTATTCATTATTAATAGCTTTCCACTTCATTGAAGTGCTGGGCTTAGAAAAGTTCAACCTCTATTAGTTCTTTTTTATAATGCTAACTACTAGTCTTATATTATTTCAAGGCTATGATTTTGGTGATAAAACAGGATGGAGAATTTTTTTAGTATTTTAATAAAAAAAAGATGATATACCCTGCTCACTCTGAAATTTCCTTTTGCTGTTATGTTTCTCTTTCACCATATTCTCTGATATTTCTTTCTGAAAGATATTTTTTAAAATATTATTTTCTTTGAAGCACTAAATTTGAACTGATATATGCAGTGTATCAGTTCCAAGACTATCAGCAAATACTTAGCAGGAAGCCACTCTTCAAAGTGCACTTGGGGTTACTGGCAGCACTGTTTGGAAGGCTGCCTTCTTTTTCCTTAGTTAAATGATGCCTCTTTAAAAGACACATACTACTGTAATTCCTGTTGATTTTGGGACAACAGGCTTTATCAAACACACCATATTTTCATAAACAAATAAATCAGATGCTCAATATAATATCTGACTCAGCTCTTCCTACTTTTGTATTGATTCAAAATAAAAACATGAAGCCAACAATTGTAATATATTCTTTCTCATTAAAAATAAACGAATTACATCAAGACAAGGGATTAGAAAATATGGCAACAGAATGGCATTGATTATTTTATTCAGGGGTATTTAAATCATTGAACTACTGAAATAATTATTTAATTAAAGGTGTTATGCTAAACATTATTTATTCAAATTAGTACTACTATAGGATAAATATTGGGATGGATAAGTGAAATGAACATAGTTATTTAATATTATATGGTGAGGTAAAATATGTTTTTGATGTTTTAGACACATGACATACATTCATGGTAAGAGTGAACGTGACTATTTCTTCTCTAAATAAAGTTGAGTTAGAATATAGGCAAAGCTGGTGTATAAATTGTGGGATTAAGTATAACAAATGACTTTGGGAAAATAATGTTTTTTTAAAATTGGAGAAAAGAAAGTATTCACTAGATTAGAATTTGTCAGGAACTATTATGATTTGTTCCAGAAGAGAGTTTACACCTGGAATTGCAGATGTTATGAAGTAAATACACCTGGCTAATCTTACACTACCCATCTGTTTTCTGATATCCAATCTTTTCACTGGACAACAGAGTGAAATCTTGCCTTTTCAAAGAATCAAGAGTTCTGCCTCTTTTAACTCTTAATCGTAGTATGGAATCCTATAAACTGATAAGTAATACAACATCTTTTGGTTTAAAATATTGATGTGGAGGGGTATGCTCTACATAGCCAATCCTTGATCCTTCCTATCAATTATTCTCTAGAGCAAGAGTCTCTTGAAGCTTAGCCTGTTCTCCAGGAGGTCTGATTTTAGCCAAACTTATCATAAACATGGGAATCAAGACTGCTTTAACAGAGAAAAGGAGCAACAGGAAAACTTTAAAAAAAATTGGTCATCTTTCCAGCAGAAAACTTGCCTGGATTCTCAACCAAGCTTCACCCTGCCCCCCAAAAAATGACCATTAATATTTCCCATGTAGCCCAGTTCAGGCTTACAATTTTATTGCACTCTCAAAATGTGTGTATGTGTCTGTGGGGGGGCGTTGGTGGTGGTGGCAAATTTCCCTTTCATCCTGAACTACAGTGGCTCAATGCCTCAATGCCACTCCTGAAACCCTCCAATAGAAATGGATCAGCATCACAACTGAAATGAAATAATAGGGGCATCTAAATACTCTCAGATGAGATAGGGAAATAGGTTGAAAACTCTTGGTATTTGCTTTCAGAAAATGATCTTACCCCCATCACCCACCTACCATCAGAAATCCCAGGAGCCCTCATTTATCCTGACAGAAAAAACAAATGGTCCAATTTCTCCAAAATCTTGAAAATAAAATAGTGATAACCAATACTTCCCAGATATATTGGTCTGGGTTGATATCTCTTTGTTATTCTCAAAAGGTGTGAGTGTGGAGGGGTATTTTTCTTTCTGCATGAACTACAACAACCCAATGACAGAGACTATACCATATGAAAAAAAAAAATGGCCCAGCTCCAGCACTACCTTGTTAAGCTTCCTAGCCCCTAAATTTGGTTTAGATCTTTAAGTGCTGCATAGCACCAGCTACATGTGGCCAAATGACTTCTCATTTTTATAGTATTGTCTGTTCAATAGAATAATAAAATAGATGTTTCTTTAATAAAAAATAGAAAATAAAAAAATCACTTCAGATTGATCCATGTTGATTTAAGTTTTGATGATTTCATTTGCCTTTGTGATAACAATCAATATAAAATAATTTTTTGTGTTCCTTACAGAGGAATGTTGTGGTGGTGGGTGGAAGATTGGAGACATTGGTGATGGGAAGATCACACTGGTGGAAGGATTGGAATTTGAGTATTTAATGCCGGAAATGACTGTATTATGAACAACTTGATAAATCAACATTTTATAATAACAATAAAAATAACTTTGAGCCTGGGAGATAAAAGTAGGTCTAGGAGTGCATACTTTGGATGTGTGTAACACTGGTTTCATCCCTGGCAGTATACAATCTCTGGTCATTCTTAATCCTCAAACCACTTTGTATCCCTGGTGGTCTTCAAAATCATAGGGCCCAACCAATGCTGCATCCAGTAATCTATAAGGTTGATGCAGTATCTACAACAGTAATATAAACTCTTGAACACTGCTAGGAAAAACCTTCCCTCAAATATAAAAATTGAAGTTATAACTTTTATTTTTAAATTTATTATGAGAAATTAATTTTATATAAACTAAATGTTGGCATAATATAAAATATGTCATCACATGAATTTTTAAAATATGTAGAATAATATTTTTGAGGATATTTTTCCAATTTGATTTGTCAGTATTTTTTCCAAAATGCTTTTAAGGTACTCTTTTACCACTCACATTTAATGAGCCATTTTATTTTTATTTTATTTTGTTTTTAGAGATCATTTTTAGCAGTGCTTGAAAGCTACTGTTGACTTTGTGCTCAGGGAATCATATGGATCAAGCCTGAACCTCTTCCAGAAAAAAGCTATTTTTCATGCCCCAGGATACTATTTTAAATTCATATTTGATACTGTCATCTGTTTCTGATTTAAGATTTTTGTAATTTTAAAGTCTTAAATTATCTTATTAGATGACACAGCATCATAGAATCTTTCTATTTCATATTAACTTAATTCAGCCACATATTTATAAGATGAACTTTACTGTTAACATACTGATTTCATAAAGTATAGTTTGGAAGTGTAGGATCTTGCAAGTATAGCATGAGTACTAGCCAACACTAGCTGAAAGTAGGTGTATCATTGTCTGTTTCCTCCTCTCTTCTCTAAGACTTGAAAGTAGATGTACAAAGCTCCAAGACCCCATTATACTGATTTTATCTGTGAGTCCCATTATGTTGTCCTTATAAAGAGAAGTGTTAGCTACATCATGTCTCTAAAATGGTCTAGAAGAAAATGTTTGGGAAGATAGACACAGTAATTTCCAGTTGCCTGGCAGAGTTAGTTATTACTTGAGTAAAATATCAATTTACTTTATATGTCACAAGTACTGCTAGATGAGGACTATTTACCAAACATTTTTCTATTTATCCCACTGTAAATATTAATAATACTTTTATAACTTGTTTAAAGCCGGAAAGATTCAGGCTGAATTCTGAGTCTAAAAACACTCTAGGGTCATAAGTTTGAACCATTGTTTGGGTATACAGGGCCTTTAAGGTGGAAACTAATTTAATATTGCAACTAGGTATATAGCCATGTTCACAGTCTCTTCAGGCCCAGGGTAATATATTTTAATTACACCCCATACCCTGCCTTTTCAGAGACAGATAAAAGTTTTATGGAGCCTAAAATTTACTTTCTTTAAGAAAAAGAAGAAAATGCCTTAAGATTAAAAATCATAAAAAGTACTGAAACTTAGCTAAGATTCTTTCAAAGACTGGACAATTTAAGAACCCTGAGGCTTGTCAGGTGATACTAAATTTACTTGTGATAGCCTTACTACCATATACCCCAGCCTGGAAAATTTAATAATTAGAGTTGTCTAAATATGTGAAATTTAGATTTTCTTGAAAATGAGTACAAGAGGAGAAAAAAGGACAATGAAGGAGAAAGTAGGAAAAGAATCCCTTTGTGGATGAGGAAGAAGCAAGGTATTTGAAAAAAAAATGGTTCTGAAATATCTAATTTTCATACAAGTGCCATAATCAGTCTTCTTTTAAATATGTGTATGCTTCATATCATCTGAGGAGCTTATTATTAGCTTATTATTATTAGTCTCCATTTTATTGACTGAATTTAGGTTTCCTTATCTACCTTTTTGCTGATGTAACTCAGCTCAAGCATATTAGAATTGTGCAGAGCAAGAACTGCTCTTGTTTACTGTTCTTGCATGAAAAGCTTATTTTCAGGAATTTGTCCCTCATTTTTCTTCCTCAGCTTCCTATGAAGTTAAGTAGCTGATCTCTGATGAAGGAACCCACTTCAACTGTTGACAGTATATTAAAAAAATAATACAAGTGTTGAAATTGAAGGATACTAGAATCATGTCTATGCCACAGTGGACAGCCAGTGATGGGAACACAAACTAATAGGATTATGTTACTTTTTCTCCTTCCACCTTTCTAGTTCCCACTGATTCTTCCTATTGGAAAATCTACCAGTAAATCAGCATATCAAAGAGAAATGTGGGTTGCAGCCTTCCTGATGCAAATATAGCTGTAGTTTGTAGCTGAGGGACAATGGCTTTTTGGTACAAGATAAGTAACTGACATATTTTTTACTTGTTCTGGAATTCATTTATTTCTTCCCCATGTATGTTTCATATCTAATATATTTCAAACATCTAGGGAAAGGAGCAGTGAACAAAATGGATCAAATCTCTGCTTAATAATAGAAACTAACAAAATATAGACAGTGATAAGTGATGTGAAAACAATGAAACCCAAAGTCCTTAATACTATTTATATTGTTTCACTGCTACTTTCCCTGGTTCTTCAGAGGCTCGCTTTCTATGAGCAATTAGTTTTAAGTGGTCACAAAGAAGTACTTACAGTGTTGCTCTGCCACTCAGCCTTTGTTGTGAATTTCTATATTTAGTTATGAAGATAAAGATGGGAGTTTCTATGTTGTATTTTGATAATTTAATCAGTTTCAGGCTCCACACCTCTCAAATGGTTTCTGATTTACTCTGTTTTACAAATACTGAGTTGGTAATATGTAAGCAGTAGATAATTTTTTTTTATCATAGTTGATGCCTGGGAATCCAGGATAGGAATATACAGACCATTGGTTTGTGGTGAGACTATCTTCCAGAAGTGATTGATGACTTCTTACTGTGAACTCTGGTGGAAAAAGCTAGCAGGCTTCTCCTGACCTGAACTAGAAGCATTAATCCCATGTATGAGGGACTTATCCCTATCAAATCTTTCTGTCCTAGATGTCAGTTACTAATGTCCTTGGGGACATAATATATATGATTTCAACATATATATTAAGATGGGTAATTGTGTATATAGATATTATAGTAGTTTATATATGTGCATTAACCAATGTCTAAAATAATATTTTATCACAATCATGGAAATTAACATTAGAAAAAAGGAAGACCATAAGATTGAAGAGAAAGCTGAAGAAATCAAGTTAAAGAATTAGAAACCAAGTATATCCAGGGTATTTTGAGCCAGGTAGAACTAAGAAGATTCATTCATGTATCATTGCTAAAATAATATGTTTTTTTTTCTCTCAGGATTCAAATACAAGGACAAAAAGAGCTCAGTGCTATGATCTGCCCATGACTTTTCTGGAGTAGTCAGAACAGAAATTTGTTTCTTAATTTAATGACCTCAGCCTCATTTCATATCTTCTGGTGATACCAGAGAAGTAGTGCAGTGTGCCTCTTATTCAGCTCATAATGGAGGAGTTGGATGTGAAGAATTGAGGGAAGTAGAAAACCTGTCTCAAAAACAGGAGGATGGTTAAGGAGGATGGAGATTTGGGGCACTGATGATGGGAATGTTGCACTGGTGAAGGGGGGTATTCTTTATATGACTGAAACCCAACTACAATCATGTTTGTAATCAAATTGTATAAATAAAGATTAAAAAAGAAAAAAAAACTTTTTCATAAAGAAATAATTAGAAGAGCTGGAAGTCTGGTAGGTGTAAATAGATGTAGAAAAATTTTAAAAATCATGAAAATTACCTTAAGTTCCCTAATACTAGTTATGTTGTTTCATAACCACTCTTGCCTGGTTCTTCACAGGCTCACTCTCTATGAACAATTGGTTTTAAGTGGTCACAGAGAAGCACTTAAAGGGTTACTCTGCCACTCGGTGTGTGCTAAGGATTTCTAGATATTGATATCAAGATATAAGTGGGAGTTTTTCTATTTTACCTTGATAATTTAATCGGTTTCAGGTTGCACACCTCTCTAATGGTTTCTGACTTAGTCTGATTTAAAAATACTAATAAACTATTAACTACCGTGTATAAATAAACTAGAATTGACATCACAAAATTGATTGGTTTTTTAATTATATACATGCTTTTGAAGGAGAGTCTTTAGACTCTCTTCCTCATTAATTAAAACAGTTGAAGGGCAGAATTTCTGTCCTCTCCTGTCAGCTCAGGATTTTTTTATGTACCTATCAAAATCTTCATAATTCAGATTATACATATGATTCTAGTGATGCTAGCAAACACAGCAAATCTTTAAAAATCTTCATATAATTGCTTGATTTTCAGAGGGAAATTAGCATTTTTGTGCTATCATTATCTATATTGAATTTTGACATTATTAACATCTACTAAATAAATCTGAGCTTATATTTTGGAATAGGTTTTATTTGTTTTCCTCTCCTTTTTTCCTGACTATAAATTTCTGGACTCTTCTCATCACTTTCCTTCACCTCAAGGAATTGTGTTCACAAATAAGTTCATTTTCCATGGTGATTCTTTTACATGGAGTAGAAGACATTCCAGGGAGTGAGTTGTCTATGTGCATTGCAGGCAGGATACCAGTTGGACTCCATGACATCTGCTACCTCTCCGGAGCACAGCTATGATGCCTGGGAGCCATAAAGGTACCAAAGATGACTTGTGCTATGTGGGGCAATATGTGAGTATGTGTGAATAAGTATGGAGTTGATAAATTAATTCTTTTATCTTCAATGTTTATATTGTTACAAAAACCCTAATGTTATTTTTTGCCGTGCCAGATGGCTAATGGACTTTAATATTTTAAAATACAAAATATTGTCATATATGTATCTCAATTCTAATGAAATCAAAGTTATATGCCTTAAAATTTTATTACCTTTTAACATAAAATTTTTATCATTAATCTTATCATCAGTTTTGTCATAAATTAAAAGTTTCATATCTTAATATAGAAGCCTTATTTTTTTTACAAATATTTTCAGAAGAGTTGAACTGAACAAATCTGTGTAAAGTGATTGATTTTAATGAGGGTCCTGGTGCAGTAATAAAATAAGATAAAATCTTGAAATGAAAGATTTTGTATATTTCTAGAAACTACAAAAAAGAAATCACAAAAAATATCCTCTTTTGACCCAACTTAAGTATTCTAATTAATTCAGGGACAAAAAACAACAACTGTTTCATTTATAATAATAAGCAATTTTGTTTCCTGACTTTCCCTGAAATTTCTTCCTAAAGAGGTGGAGAAAGTTAGTTCTGGCTGGAAACTGATCAATGGTCTCTTTGTTGTTGACAATATACACCTCCTCTCTCAGACAATTTGTCACGAGATTTGGCCTTGGATGTAAAAGGTTAAAGGTAACATGACATTAAGAATAAAAGTAAGTGCCATCAGTTCATTACCAGAAAATTAACTCCATTTTGTTTTGTTCACTCATGCATGCATTTATTCACTCATCTGGTGGTGAGTCATTTGAAATTTCAAAGTCAAGAAATATTGTACATATATGTGTATATACATACATATGCTAAAATAGCAAGTTTGAAATATGTTTTTTGGGGGACAAGGTGGGAGAGATATTTTGGAGGCTACAGGGCTGTTCTCAGTGATTCTCCTCAAATCAGACAATGATTCAATATCAGGGCCTAAGATGTGTTGCTGTTCTATTCCTGTGGATATAGGGGTAAAGGTACCTTGGTTGTGCTGGGAAGGGGAACTCCAGGACCCCCGAGTACTGTAGAGAGTGGTGATGTACATACCAGACAAGTTCCTTAACCCTTGTATTCTATCTTCTGTCTTGGAACATAGTCATCTAAATTAGGTATGCATGCAGTTTAGGAGTCAGATGTTTCATAGTCAAGAGGCAGTTTCACCACAGGAATAAAAAGAAGTGCTAGATCAGCAGTAGGGCGTTTGCCTTGCACTAGGATGGATCTAGGTGAGATCCCATATGGTCCCCTAAGCCATGAGCGTTTTCTGAGCACATGGCCAGGAGTAGCCCCCAAGCATAACCGAGTGTGCCCAAAAACCAATAAAAAATTTGCTATGGGCAAAAAATACATAAGTTCTCCATACTGATGCATAAAATGGAAACAATATATACCTTACAAACTTACAGTGAGAAAACTCTGGTATACATATTTTAAAGAAATATCACGATCATTTATGGAACTATTATGCAGATTCAACTGCTAAAATGTACTTTGATAAGCCTTGAAGTAATGAAATGCATAAAGAAAAATTTATGCACCTAAGACAAGGAAAGAAATGTAGATTCACTGAGAAATTCCTAAAGAAAGTTCATACTTTTACCTATTTTTCAACAAGTATTTTGAATTTCTCTACTTTGTAGTAGGCATCAATCTATTTCTTTGTGCAATGAACATGAGAAGGAGGACTGAGGATCATTTTTTATTTAGTTTAGAAAAAGGAAAACTTGAACACACAAGTACATTGAGAAAGAAAAAACAACATTCAGAAAATCAAATTCAGGAAAATATAATGGAGAGGAGAAAGTGGGAATTTTTATTAAAAGTTTTCCATTTCAAAGCCATTTCAGATAATTTTCTCTTTAATCCATTACCCATTGTTCTCTATCCTCTGCATACAGAATAGACTTTCCCTGACATGTAAGCAGATTTTTGAGTTCCAGGATTTAGGTTTTTTGGTCCAGTGGGCAACTCAGCAAAATATAAGGAGGTAGGAAAACAAGCAGAATCCAACATTCATACCTAAGGATGGTACACATAGTAGACGTTTACCAAGGAATTCTATTATATTACATAATAACTATGATGTCGTAAAGAAGGCTGTAGTGTATGTCAGAAAGAATAGAGCAAGACTTGGGTCTATGGAGTTGTAGAGCATTTGCCTTGCAAGCCACTTAGCATTTCCTGGTGTGCCCCCTCGACTCCCCCAAAAATAGACCTGACTAAAACAAACATATGATAAATTCTAACCTCTTAATGTAATAGTCTTTTAAATAGAAAATTATCTTCTCATATTGTCATCTTACTATTTCAAATTATGTAGTCAGCAAGATATGTTATAGTAGGATATTGAAAATTCTCAAATTATTTGTCATAAAATATTTATGGAATTCTATAGCTCCATGTGTAATGATCAGTAAAATGTGAAAAGGTAACAAAATATGATAAAATAATGTATAAATACTAATTAGCTATCATTCTCAGGTAATAGGATGGCACATTTGTTAAATGAAATAAACAGAAAGTAAAGTTCTCAAGACTACAAAATTTATCATCCCTTTTTTGTTGACTAAACTATAAGTCTCAAGGCATAATACTACATAGCAATTATCTACTGATGTTATTGAGCAATCAGGTGCATGAATTTATAATACTTATGTAAGATAACATCAAATGTTTACACTAAGTTTTATTAAATTTAGTATTTAACAAAATAGCAAAACAGTAAGCTAAAACTTACTTTGGTAGGGAGTTTATGAATGCCAATAAGCAAGATAAAATCTAAGTATTTGGTTTTATTGGTTTGATTTGTTTTTTTGGGGTTTTTTTGGGTCACACCCGGCAGCACTCAGGTGCAACTCCTGGCTCCACACTCAGAAATCACCCCTGGCAAAAACCGGCCAAGCTTTGCAAGAGCTGGCTCCCTGTGTGTGACACCAGGCGGGGAAAATCCGCAAAAGTACACCGGCCCAGTGGGGCTCAGCTGTGAAAGACTGTGAGTGTGACCTGTCTATGTCTGTCTACTGTCCTCTTGCGTGAAACTCTTGCGAGTGGGGCAAAAAGAGGCTCAGAGGAGCACGGCCGCTCCGCTTCGCTACGCAGCCGTGCACTCTTTCTAAGGAAAGAACTCCATTGCAACAAGAAGGAAAAATCACACTAAGAACGGCGCTATATCACAGAAGCAAACATTTCTCTCTGGACTGTCTTCTCTGTTGCATGCTCGGGCCTAAGATTTGACCCAGTGTGAGGCTTCATCCACGGAGGACTCCCCTCCCATAGAGGCAAGTCAGCCCATCCAGAAAGGGAGGAGCCAGAGGAGTGTGCTGCCTACATCATATAGACAATGAATACCACTACAACACGTAGAAAAACCCACAATACAAGTGTGACAATGGGGAAACAACGCAGGCCAGCATCAGACATAGAGAATGAAGATGACAATTCTGAGGACCAGATAATGACTGAACAACTAATCAACCTCTCAGATAAGGACTTTAGACTAGCAATATGGAAGGTGCTCAACAGACTCCAAGAAACCATGGATCGAGTTGAACAGAACACTAATAAGAACCAAGAAAATATGAAGGCAGAAATGACAAAACTCCAAACTGAAATAACATGTCAACTAACAGGACTGAAAAAGTCAGTAAACGAAGTGAATGACAAAATGGATAGCTCTGGGACAGGGTATCAGAAGCTGAGAATAGACTTGGTGCTGTGGAAGATGAGATACATAACAATTCCATACAGCAGGAGAGATTGGACAAAAAACTTAAAGCAAATGAGCAGACAATGGAAAAATTAGTCAAAGAATGGGAACAGACGAAAATAGAAGTCTATGATAAGATCAACAGAAACAACTTAAGAATCATTGGAGTCCCAGAGACCCAGGAAGAAAATTTCCAGGAAGAATCAATGGTCAAGAACATCATTAAAGAGAAACTTCCAGAGCTAAAGAATATATGTGATCAAATCCTGCATGCCCGAAGAGTACCAACCAAAAGAGACCCCAGAAAAACCACCCCAAGACATATCCTAGTCACAATGACAAATCCCACAGATAGAGACAGAATTCTGAAAACAGCAAGATCAAAAGGGGAAATCATGTTCAAGCAAGCTTCCCT
Source organism: Suncus etruscus (assembly GCF_024139225.1). Lineage (NCBI taxonomy): Eukaryota > Metazoa > Chordata > Mammalia > Eulipotyphla > Soricidae > Suncus > Suncus etruscus. The sequence goes on along the minus strand of NC_064849.1, from coordinate 108,538,743 downwards.
GAGATTTACAGCAGACCTGTCACCAGAAACGCTCAATGCCAGAAAGCAGTGGTGGGATATTGTGACAAGACTGAATGAAATGAATGCTTCACCCAGAATACTATACCCAGCAAAACTCACTTTCCGGTTTGATGGAAGAATACATGGTTTCACAGACAAAAAACAGCTCAGAAACTTCACAGACACAAAACCAGTCTTAAGAGAAAAACTGAAAGACCTAATCTAAGACAAGACTACCCAAAAGACACACCAAATTTTGAAATAAAGATGGCGTTAAATCCCAGGACAATTCTTTCTCTCAACGTCAATGGACTAAATGCACCAGTTAAGAGACACAGAGTGGCTAAATGGATGAAAAAACTCAATCCAACCTTCTGCTGCCTACAAGAAACGCACCTGAATAGTCAGAACAAACATAGACTCAAAATAAAAGGCTGGAGAAAAGTTATCCAAGCAAACAACACCCATAAAAAAGCTGGAGTGGCCATACTAATATCAGATAATGCAAACTTTATACTCAGGAAGGTTGTAAGGGACAAAGACGGACATTTTATATTAATCAAGGGGTACGTAGAGCAGGAAGAATTCACTCTCCTAAACATATATGCACTGAATGAGGGGCCAGCAAAATATTTAATACAAGTGTTGACAAATCTGAAAAATAATATCAACAACAACACAATAATTGTGGGGGACCTTAACACGGCTTTGTCAACACTGGACAGGTCAACCAGACTGAAACCCAACAAGAATATACTAGACCTGAGGAGAGAAATGGAAGAAAGAGGCCTAGTGGATATATATAGGACACTCCATCCCCAGAAACCTGGATACACATTCTTCTCCAATGTACATGGGACATTCTCCAGGATAGACTACATGCTGGCACATAAAACATACCTCCATAAGATCAAGAGGATAGAAATTTTGCAGACTACCTTCGCTGACCACAAGGCTCTGAAATTATTTGTGAACTCCAAAGGGACTCAGAAGAAACACTTTAACACCTGGAAGTTAAACAGCCTCATGCTCAATAACCAGTGGGTCCGAGATGAAATCAAGGAGGAAATAAAAAGGTTCCTGGAAACAAATGACAATAAAGACACAAACTCTCAGAACTTATGGGACACAGCAAAAGCAGTACTGAGAGGAAAATTTATAGCTTTGCAAGCACACATCAGGAAGGAAGAAGGAGCTTACCTGAGTAGCTTAATGACACAGCTAATAGAACTAGAAAATGCTCAACAAAAGGACCCAAGAATAGGAAGACAGAAGGAAATAACAAAGCTGAGAGCAGAAATCAACGAAGTGGAAACTCAAAAAACAATCCGAAAGATCAACGAAAGCAGAAGTTGGTTCTTTGAAAAAATAAACAAGATTGATAGACCACTGGCAAACCTAACAAAGAAAGAGAGAGAGAGAAACTTGATAACTCGTATCAGGAATGAAAAAGGAGAGATCACTACTGATATGACAGAGATTCAAAGGGTAATCAGAAACTACTTTGAAAAACTCTACGCCACTAAAAATGAGAACCTGGAAGAAATGGATAAATTCTTGGACTCTTATAATCTTCCACGGTTGAAGGAAGAGGATGTAGCATATCTAAACACCCCCATCACCATTGATGAAATTAAAACAGTAATCAAATGTCTGCCGAAAAACAAAAGCCCAGGTCCAGATGGATTCACTAATGAATTCTATCAAACTTTCCAAGAGGAACTACTGCCAATCTTGGCAAGACCCTTTCATGAAATTGAACAAACAGAAACACTTCCAAATAGCTTTTATGAAGCCAACATCACCTTGATACCTAAACCAGACAGAGACGCTACCAAAAAAGAAAATTACAGACCAATATCACTGATGAATGCAGATGCAAAGATCCTTAACAAAATCCTGGCAAATAGGATTCAATGCCTCGTTAAGAAGATCATCCACTACGATCAAGTAGGTTTCATCCCAGGAATGCAAGGCTGGTTTAACATCCGTAAATCTATCAACATAATACACAACATCAATAACAAGAAAAATAAAAACCACATGATCATATCAATAGATGCAGAGAAAGCATTTGATAAGGTCCAACACCCATTCTTGATCAAAACTCTCAGCAAGATGGGAATGGAGGGAACCTTCCTTAATATAGTGAAGGCCATCTACCACAAGCCAGTGGCAAATATTATCCTCAATGAAGAAAAACTGAAAGCCTTTCCTCTAAATTCTGGCACAAGACAAGGCTGTCCTCTCTCACCACTCCTTTTCAACATAGCACTGGAAGTACTTGCTATAGCGATTAGGCAAGAAAAGGATATCAAGGGAATCCAGATAGGAAAGGAAGAAGTCAAGCTCTCACTGTTTGCAGATGACATGATACTCTACTTAGAAAACCCTAAAGACTCTATCAAAAAGCTTCTAGAAACAATAGACTCATATAGCAAGGTGGCAGGCTACAAAATTAACACACAAAAATCAATGGCTTTTCTATATACCAATAGTAATAAGGATGAAATGGACATTAAGAAAACAACCCCATTCACAATAGTACCACACAAACTCAAATATCTTGGAATCAACTTGACTAAATATGTGAAGGACCTATACAAAGAAAACTATAAAACTCTGCTCCAAGAAATAAGAGAGGACACACGGAAATGGAAGCACATACCCTGCTCATGGATTGGCAGGATTAACATCATCAAAATGTCAATACTCCCCAAGGCATTATACAGATTTAATGCCATCCCTCTAAAGATACCCATGACATTCTTCAAAGAAGTGGATCACACACTTTTGAAATTCATTTGGAACAATAAACACCCTCGAATAGCTAAAGCAATCATTGGGAAAAAGAATATGGGAGGAATTACTTTTCCCAACTTTAAACTGTACTACAAAGCAACAATTATCAAAACAGCATGGTATTGGAATAAGGATAGGTCCTCAGATCAGTGGAATAGGCTTGGATACTCAGAAAATGTTCCCCAGAGATACAACCATCTAATTTTTGATAAAGGAGCAGGAAATCCTAAATGGAGCAGGGAAAGCCTCTTCAACAAGTGGTGTTGGCACAATTGGATAGCCACTTGCAAAAAATTGAACTTAGACCCCCAGCTAACATCATGTACGAAGGTAAAATCCAAATGGATTAAAGACCTCGATATCAGCCCCAAAACCATAAGATATATAGAACAGCACATAGGCAAAACACTACAGGACATTACAGGCATCTTCAAGGAGGAAACTGCACTCTCCAAGCAAGTGAAAGCAGAGATTAACAGATGGGAATATATTAAGCTGAGAAGCTTCTGCACCTCAAAGGAAATAGTGCCCAGGATACAAGAGCCACCCACTGAGTGGGAGAAACTATTCACCCAATACCCATCAGATAAGGGGCTAATCTCCAAAATATACAAGGCACTGACAGAACTTTACAAGAAAAAAACATCTAACCCCATCAAAAAATGGGGAGAAGAAATGAACAGACACTTTGACAAAGAAGAAATACGCATGGCCAAAAGACACATGAAAAAATGTTCCACATCACTAATCATCAGGGAGATGCAAATCAAAACAACGATGAGATACCACCTCACACCCCAGAGAATGGCACACATCACAAAGAATGAGAATAAACAGTGTTGGCGGGGATGTGGAGAGAAAGGAACTCTTATCCACTGCTGGTGGGAATGCTGTCTAGTTCAACCTTTATGGAAAGCGATATGGAGATTCCTCCAAAAACTGGAAATCGAGCTCCCATACGATCCAGCTATACCACTCCTAGGAATATACCCTAGGAACACAAAAATACAATACAAAAACCCCTTCCTTACACCTATATTCATTGCAGCTCTATTTACCATAGCAAGACTCTGGAAACAACCAAGATGCCCTTCAACAGACGAATGGCTAAAGAAACTGTGGTACATATACACAATGGAATATTATGCAGCTGTCAGGAGAGATGAAGTCATGAAATTTTCCTATACATGGATGTACATGGAATCTATTATGCTGAGTGAAATAAGTCAGAGAGAGAGAGAAAAACGCAGAATTGTCTCACTCATCTATGGGTTTTAAGAAAAATGAAAGACACCCATGTAATAATAATTTTCAGACACAAAAGAGAAAAGAGCTGGAAGTTCCAGCTCACCTCAGGAAGCTCACCACAAAGAGTGATGAGTTTGGTTAGAGAAATAACTACATTTTGAACTGTCCTAATATTGAGAATGTATGAGGGAAATGTAGAGCCTGTTTAGGGTACAGGCGGGGGTTGGGGGGGGAGGAGGGAGATTTGGGACTTGGGTGATGGGAATGTTGCACTGGTGATGGGTGGTGTTCCTTTTATGACTGAAACCCAAACACAATCATGTATGTAATCAAGGTGTTTAAATAAAAAAAAAATAAAAAAAAAAGTATAAAAAAAAAAAAAGAAAAAGAAATCACCCCTGGCAGGATTCGGGGGACCATATGGGATACCGGGATTTCAACCAATGACCTTTTGCATGAAAAAGAAAACGCCTTAGCTCCATTTTATCTCTCTGGCCCCAAAACCTAAGTAATACTACAAAATATTTTATAGTTATAAGAACAAGATCATGAAATTTTATTGTGAATAATGAAATTGGATTAATAAGACATTACAACAGGGAAGATTCAAAAAGAAACGTCTTTCTTTGAGATTTAAATTCCTTGAAATAATAAGAGTAATAAACTTAGTGTATAATTACAATATATCATGTGGAATTTAAAAATATGTATCTAAAAGATAAATTTTAAAATATTCTAGTATATAAAGTTATATTTGCATATAATTACTAAAATTATATTAATTAATAAAAATAAGACAAAATAGTGAAGATCTTTTAAGAGAAAATAATTGTGAAGCAAGAGTTTTCACAGTTTTCACACTCATCGGGTAAAATAAAATTTTGAAAAAACTGGGTGTAATTTTCAAAACATTTCAGAAACATGTTAAATATAACTAGACTACTTAATTCTTTTCAGAAAAATATATAAATATATATATATTATATATATTTATATATAAATTATATATTATATATATTTATATATAAATATTATATATATAAATCATTATTTACATATTTAGGTTTAGATTAATTGAAATATTTTGATGCAATGTAGAGATTAAACTTTATTTTCTAATGAAAACATTAAATTGGCAAGAATTTGGAGGAATCAAAAGAAAGACAGAGAGGCTGTGAGGTTACGTTTCATGCACTATATTTTCGTAGTTTCTTACTTTGGACTTCTGACTCAACCAAGCCTGAACTCGTGATGTTCTTTCCATATATATGTTTGCCACATTGCTTTAGCAGACTAAAAGAATGTTTTATCTTTTAAAGCTTTAAATGAATACTTACTTGAATAAAGTTTAAACTTTCAGGGAAGTACAACTTAGCTGAACTACACACTTACAGTATTATAAAAAGCAATCACAAAGATTTGGAATATCTATTTTAAAATGCTAGCATAATCAAAGCTAGTTCACGGTAGCAAATAATAAAAAATAACTATCAGTGTTATTATCATAATGTAATCATGCAATATACTGTGACTAAGAAACACAATTCTGTCATATTAGTTTAGTGAAGTTGATGAAATTCAGAAAATTTCTTACTGAAATAAATCTTTGATCGTGATTAACTTAAAAATTAATAAATAGGATTGAAGAGAAGAAAAATCTGACTTAAGTTCTTCAATAACTTTTTTTAATATATTTTTATTTAAACACCTTGATTACACACATGTTTGTGTTGTTTGGGTTTCAGTCATGTAAAGAACACCACCCATCACCAGTGCAACATTCCTATCACTAATGTCCCAAGTCTTCCTGCTCCCCACCCAACCCCTGCCTGTACTCTAAACAGGCTTTCTATTTCCTTCAGACATTCTCATTATTAGGATAGTTCTAAATGTAGTTATTTCTCTAACAAAACTCATCCATTTGTGGTGAGCTTCATGAGGTGAGCTGTAACTTCTAGCTCTTCTCTCTTTTGTGCCTGAAATTATTATTGAAAGAATATCTTTCATTTTTCTTAAAACCCATAGATGAGTGAGACCATTCTCCTTTTTTCTCTCTCTCTGACTTATATCACTCAGCATAATAGATTCCATGTACATCCATGTATAGAAAAATTTCATGACTTCATCTCTCCTAACAGCTGCATAATATTCCATTGCGTATATGTACCACAGTTTCTTTAGCCATTCGTCTGTTGAAGGGTATTTTACCCTTTACCCTTTACCCTTTACAACTTTACCAGAGTCTTGCTATGGTAATAGCGCTGCAATGAATATAGGTGTAAGGAAGGGATTTTTGTATTGTGTTTTTGTGTTCCTAGGGTATATTCCTAGGAGTGGTATAGCTGGATCGTATGGGAGCTCGATTTCCAGTTTTTGGAGGAATCTCCATATCACTTTCCATAAAGGTTGAACTATATGGCATTCCCACCAGCAGTGGATAAGAGTTCTTTTCTCTCCACATCCCCGCCAACACTGTTTGTTCTCATTCTTTGTGATGTGTGCCAATCTCTGGGGTGTGAGGTGGTACCTCATAGTTGTTTTGATTTGCATTTCACTGATGATTAGTGATGTGGAGCATATTTTATCTGTCTTTTGGCCATTTGTATTTCTTCTTTGTCAAAGTGTCTGTCTATTTCTTCTCCACATTTTAGATGGGATTAGATTGTTTTTCTCATAAAGTTCTGTCAGGGCCTTTTATATTTTGGAGATTAGCCCCTTATCTGATGGGTATTGGGTGAATAGTTTCTCCCACTCAGTGGGTTGCTCTTGTATCCTAGGTGCTATTTCTTTTGAGGAGCAGAAGCTTCTCAGCTTAATATATTCCCATCTGTCAATCTCTGCTTTCACTTGCTTGGAGAGTGCAGTTTCCTCCGTGAAGATGCCTGTAATCTCAATATCCTGGAATGTTTTGCCTATGTGTTGTTCTATATATCTTATGGTTTCAGGTCTGATATAGAGGTCTTTAATCCATTTGGTTTTTACCTTCGTACATGAGGTTAACTGGGTGTCTAAGTTCAATTTTTTGCAAGTGGATAGCCAGTTATGCCAACACCACTTGTTGAAGAGGCTTTCTTTGCTCCATTTAGGATTTCTTGCTCCTTTATCAAAAATTAGTTGATTGTATGCCTGTGGAACATTCTCAGAGTATTCAACCTATTCCACTGATCTGAGGTTCTGTCTTTATTCCAGTACCATGCTGTTTTGATAACTATTGCTTTGTAGTACAGTTTAAAGTTGGGGAAAGTAATTCCTCCCATATTCTTTTCCCCAATGATTGCTTTAGCTATTTTAGGGTGTTTATTGTTCCAAATGAATTTCAAAAGTGCCTGATCCATTTCTTTGAAGAATGTCATGTGTATCTTTAGAGGGATCACATTAAATCTGTACAATGCTTTGGGGAATATTACCATTTGAATGATGTTCATCCTGCCGATCCATGAGCAGGGTATGTGTGTCCATTTCCACATGTCCTCTCTTATTTCTTGGAGCAGAGTTTTATAGTTTTCTTTGTATAGGTCCTTCACATTTTTAGTAAAGTTGATTCCAAGATATTTGAGTTTGTGTGGCACTATTGTGAATGGGGTTGTTTTCTTATGTCCATTTCTTCCTTATTACTATTGGTGTATAGGAAGGCCATAGATTTTTGTGTGTTAATTTTGTAGCCTGCCACCTTGCTATATGAGTCTATTGTTTCTAGAAGCTTTTTGGTAGAATCTTTAGGGTTTTCTAAGTAGAGTATCATGTCATCTGCAAACAGCCAGAGCTTGACTTCTTCCTTTTCTATCTGGACTCCCTTGATATCTTTTTCTTGCCTAATTGCTATAGCAAGTACTTCCAGTGCTATGTTGAATAGGAGTGGTGAGAGAGGACAGCCTTGTCTTGTGCCAGAATTTAGAGGGAAAGCTTTTAGTTTTTCTCCATTGAGGATAATATTTGCCACTGGCTTGTGGTAGATGGCCTTAACTATATTGAGAAAGGTTCCTTTCATTCCCATCTTGCTGAGAGTTTTGATCAAGAATGGGTGTTGGACCTTATCAAATGCTTTCTCTGCATCTATTGATATGATCATGTGAATTTTATTTTTCATGTTTTTGATGTTGTGTATTATGTTGATAGATTTACGGATGTTAAGCCATCCGTGCATTCCTGGGATGAAACCTACTTGGTCATAATGGATGATCTTCTTAATGAGGTATTGAATATAATTTGCCAGGATTTTTTTGAGGATCTTTGCATCTGTATTCATCAGCGATATTGGTTTGTAATTTTCTTTTTTCGTAGCATCTCTGTCTGGTTTATATATCAAGGTGATGTTGGCTTCATAAAAGCTATTTCAAATTGTTCCCATTTCTTCAATTTCATGAAAGAGTTTTGCCATGATTGGTAGTAGTTCTTCTTAAAAAGTTTGAAAGAATTCATTCGTGAACCCATCTGGGCCTGGGCTTTTGTTTTTGGGCAGACATTTGAGTATTGCCTTAATTTCCTCAATAGTGATGGGGTTGTTTAGATATGCTACATCCTCTTCATTCAACCATGGAAGATTATGAGTCCAAGAATTTATCCATTTCGTCCAGGTTCTCATTTTTAGTGGGATTGAGTTTCTCAAAGTAATTTCTGATTACCCTTTGAATCTCTGCTATATCAGTAGTGATCTCTCCTTTTTTTTATTCCTAATATGAGTTATAAAGTTTCTCTCTCTCTTTCTTTGTTAGTTTTGCCAGTGGTCTATCAATCTTGTTTATTTTTTCGAAGAACCAACTTCTGCTTTTGTTGATCTTTCGCATTGTTTTTTGGGTTTCCACTTCATTGATTTCTGCTCTCAGCTTTGTTATTTCCTTCTGTCTCACTACTTTTGGTTCCTTTTGTTGAGCACTTTCTAATTCTATGAGTTGTGTCATTAAGCTATTCAGGTATACCCCTTTTTCTTTCTTGACGTGTGCTTGGAAAGCTATAAATTTTCCTCTTAGTACTGCTTTTGCTGTGTCCCATAAGTTCTGATAGTTTGTGTCTCTATTGTCATTTGTTTCCAGAAGGTTTTGATTTCCTCTCAGACCCACTGGTTATTCAGTATTAGGCTGTTTAATTTCCAGGTATTAAAGTTTTTCTTCTGTGTCCCTTTGTAGTTCACATGTAATTTTTGGGCCTTGTGGTCAGTGAAGGTAGCCTGAAAAATTTCTATCCTCTTGATATTATGGAGGTATGTTTTATGTGCTAGCATGTAGTCTATCCTGGAGAATGTCCCCTGTACATTAGAGAAGAATGTGTGTCCAGGTTTCTGGGGGTGGAGTGTCCTATATATATATATCTACTAGGCCTCTTCCATTTCTCTTCTCAGGTCTAGTACATTATTGTTGGGTTTCAGTCTGGTTGACCTATCAAGTATTGACAATGCCATGTTGAGGTATTCCACTATTATTGTGTTGTTATTGATTCTATTTTTCAAATTTGTCAACAATTGTATTAAATATTTTGCTGGACCATCATTCAGTGCATATATATTTAGGAGAGTAGTTTCTTCCTGCTTTACAAATCCCTTGATTAATACAAAATGTCCATCTTTGTCTCTTATAACTTTACTTAGAATAAATTTTGCATCATCTGATAATAGTATGCCCACTCCATTTTTTATGGTTGTTCTTTGCTTGGATGATTTTTCTCCAGCCTTTTATTTTGAGTCTATGATTGTTCTGACTGTTCTGGTGTGTTACTTGTAGGCAGCAGAAGGTTGGATAGAGTTATTTGATCCATTTAGCCACTCTGTGTCTCTTAACTTGTGCATTTAGTCCATTGACATTGAGAGAAAGAATTGTCCTCGGATTTAGTGCCATTTTTCTATCGAAGTTTGGTGTCTCTGTTGGTCATTCTTGTCTTAAAGTAGGTCTTTCAGTTTTTCTTTTAAGACTGGTTTTATGTCAGTAAAGTTTCTGAACTGTTGTTTTTCTGTGAAACCATATATTTTTCCTTTAAACCTGAATGTGAGTTTCCTGGGTGATGTATTCTAGGCAAAGCATTTATTTCATTGATTTTTGTCACTCTTTCCCACCACTGCCTTCTGGCCTTGAGTGTTTCTTGTGACAGGTCTGCAGTAAATCTCAAGGATGTTCCCTTGAATGTAATTTCTTTTTTTGATCTTGTTCCATTCAGAATTCTGTCTCTATCTATAGGGTTTGTCATTGTGAGTAGGATGTGTCTTGGGGTGTTTTTTCTTGGGTCTCTTTTAGTTGGTACATTTCGGGCATGCAGGATTTGATCACATGTATTCTTCAGCTCTGGTAGTTTCTCTTTAATGATATTCTTGACCATTGGTTCTTCCTGGAGAGTTTCTTACTGGGTCCCTGGGATTCCAATGGTTCTTAAGTTGTTTCTGTTGAGCTTATCATAGACTTCTATTTTCATCTGTTTTCATTCTTTGAGTAATTTTTCCATTGTTTGATCATTTGCTTTAAGGCTTTTTTTCCAGTCTCTTCTGCTGTATGGAGTTGTTATTCATCTCATTGTCCAGTGTACTAATTCTATCCTCAGCTGCTGTTAACCCGTGGGAAAGCTCATCCATGTTTTTCTTCAATTCTTCTACTGAGCTTTTCAGACCTGTTATTTGACCTGATATTAAAGTTTGGAGTTTTCTCATTTCTATCTTCATATTCTCTTGGTTCTTATTAGTGTTCTCTTCTATACTTTCTTTGAGTTCTTTGAACATCTTCCACATTTCGACTCTAAACTCCGTATCTGAGAGACTTACTAGTTGGTTGGCCATGTTCTGGTCATCTGAGTTGCCTTCTTCATTCTCTATGTCTGGGGCTGACCTGCGTTGTTTCTCCATTGTCACACTTGAATTGTAGGTTTTTCTATGTGTTGTGGTTATATTCATTGGTTAAATAATGTGCACGCTCCTCTGGCTCCTCCCTTTCTGGGAGTGTTAACTCACCTCCAGGGAAGGTTAGCCATCCGCAGATGAGATACACAGGATGAAATCAGGCCGAAAAGGCAGCACAACACAGAGGACAGGCAGATAGGGGTGCTGGCATCTGAGTTCCAGCAAAGTTCAGCTGCTTTCCCTTTCTCTAAATAACATTTTTCCTTTTATTATTTTTCTTCTGCACCATGCATGCACGTCTTTAATAACTTTTTGATCTAACTATATGGTAACTCTGTGTATAAGACCATTATCTTGTCTATGAATTGTGCTTCTTTCATTATTGAATTTACTTATTTTTAAGGTGGTACAGTATGGCTCTGTTGAGGATAAACTTAAGGATTAAATTTAAGATCTTCTGTGTTCTTTTCTGAGTCCTTGGGCATATCCAATCCTTTTGTAGGTTTCTTCATATATGCAGTTATTTTTGAATACTTCATACTAAATGTCTGGAGAGAGAAAGAAAAAGAAAGAGAGACAGAGTAAAAGGTGCTAAAATAAGTGTTTGCAGCTAAAATACCTTGAAGGAGACTTTTTTCAGTGATGGTAAAATTTGGAGGGAACTGTAAGAATAATGAGTGCCTGTCTCTTTGCACTTTTGTAATTGAAGTAGAACAACCTATAATCAAATACAGGTCTCTTGTATTTGGAGATCAGAGTACATTTTTGTCCACTATAGTTCCTTTTTTTTTATTTTTGTTTTTTTGGGCTACACCCAGTGACACTCAGGGGTTACGCCTGCTATGTGCTCAGAAATCCAGTTCGGCACAAAGAGCCAAAATTTTAAACTGTGAGAGTCAGAGAGCCACACCACGCAGTGACCTGCCAAAACTATCAAGCACTCACACAAAAGCATATAATTTTAACAATAATCTATTAAACACATATTGCATTTTGCCATTTTGAGTGAGGGTCAAATTCCTGCAATGATGGTGAGGGTGTGCTGCGTCCTCCACACTAACTCATGGCAAGATGTAACCCAACATGTGACACATGGGTCACGTCCCCACCCCCAGCCCCCCGCTCGCTGGCCTGTGCAGTTTTTTCCAAGGAATGGAAGAAGGGATGCTGCAGCCTGAGGGCGGGACTCCGCACTCAGAGATCTCTCCTCAGAGGTCCCTCCTCAGAAGCAGCAGCAGAACAAAATCCAGACTTAGCAAAAAGCCACAGTATACAAAATGATGATAAGAGGCAAAGAGCTGCATTCATTTTGGCCGGGAGCCGCATGTGGCTCTAGACCCACGTGTTCGCCACCCCTGCAGAAATTGCTCCTGGCTTGGGGGACCATATGGGCCACCTGGTGACAAAACGGAGTCTATCAGCTGTGTGGAAGGCAAACTCCCTACCACTGCACCACCGTTCAGGCCCCTGTCCACTGTAATTTCTACAAGCAATATTTATGCTGCTCCACTTACACACCAGAATGTTTTCTTTTTTAATTTAACATTGTTTTTGACTTATTTTTACTAAATGCACATTTAAGCAAGCTATCAAGACTATAGGTACTTTTCTATCATAAGTTTAGTTATTTAAATCTTTGATTTTATAAAATTTTCATGACATTTATGTACATATTAGAATTTTAAAATAAAATAATGTTTCACTTCAGTGAATTGAAATACAATTTATTTTAGTAAGCAAATTAAGAGTATACCATAGTTTTACACCTAGTTTCAAATACTTGCCTAAATATTCTAGCACCTTTTTAATATACAACAGGCTCTCTGCTCACTGACTTAAGACAAGTCTTTGAAGTATGATAATGTTAAACCTTTTTGCATTTACTTATCATTTTCTTTTGGTACTAATACTACTGTAAATGCACATAATACTTTAGATCAGCTCCTTTTCTTTTTTTCTTTTCTTTTCCTGTTTTTAATATAGAGGCTACTCCAGTGGAAAGATTGGACATCGTGGGATGCTATTCCTAGGGACACTTGGATCTAGATCAGCTATGAAAAGGAAACCATAAAGGGATGAAGGGTCAGAATCAAGAATGTAGAGCATACAGGCAGGCATTTCAACCATTGGCACTACATTCCTGCTCTTTTTATATTTCTTTCTTAAGCCATATCTTAAAGTAAAGCCATTTTAAAGTAATTTGTTAATCTGAACATTGTTATGTTTTTTTATGTATAAACAAAAACAAAAATCTGTTGTTTTAATGAAAAATAAAATTGAGACAAATTATCATTCTGAGTCTTTACATCGTGGACGAGAAATATGTTTAATGATTCAAAGTGTTTTATAATTTTAATTAAAATCAGTATTTTTAAGACTATGAATATCATGACTTTTGTTTTGGTTCTGTTTGGGGGCCACATTGGGAATGTTCAGGTATAACTTCTCATTCTGCATTCACGAATAACTCCTGGCAGTGCTCAGGGAACCAAATATGATGCCAAGCTTTGAAATCCTGAAACCTAGTTGGTCACATACAAGGCAAGGAACTTACTTATGTATTATCACACAGGTCTCATGTTTTGAATTCTTGAGATTATAATATCACTTTATTTTTAAATTATATTTTAAAAATTACCTTGATTGTATTAACTATTGTTTTAGGATGATACTAATTTTTATATTGACAACGTATTATAAATTTTGTTACTGATTTATGTTTATAAAGATTATTTTTTAAAATTATTTTGCATTTTATTGAAGCAATATTATAATATGAAAATACTATATACTATAAACCTGCTGGATATGTTTCTGATATTGTTATAGTTCAGAGAATCATATAAAATTTAGTTGTTGCTCTCTAGGTAAATATTGATGCTTGTTTATAAGATACAAAGGGACTGTGAGGTTAAGTTTCATACAATATTTTTCCAGTTTCTTATTTTGAACTTCTGAGTCAACTAAGACTGATCTCGTGATGTTCTTTCTGTTATGTGTACCATATTGCTTTATGAGCATAAGAGAATGGCTTTATCCTTTAAAGCTTTAAATTTCACTGAGAATTTTCCAATAATCTGTCACATTTCAAGTCTCCTATCTATCTTTTCAGTTTCATTTCACTTATGCTTGTGTCTGCTGGATAGAGAATTAATTTTATTTTCATATTAATCTATTGATTTTATTTTAGTTTCAATTAATGTATTGTCTTAAATTTTCTCTTAAGCAGTATTAAATAGAACATTTTAAAAGTTATATGATCAGGCATACGATGTTGCTTGTTCATGAATCTATAACATAATTTTTCATGAGTCATCTAACTCGAATTCCTCTAAAAACCCAAGCATTTTGACATCATGGACATCTACTGACACATAGTCAGTCAAACAAGATACTAGTTCAGTTTCTAAGGTAATTGAGAAAAGAACCACTTTATTTAAATTCATTAATTCCAGACTAGAAACTGTCAATCAGCAAAACAGAAATGGGATAAGGTGAGTTTTTCCTCAAGGCTCAGGTCTGTTATAATACATGATATATACATACATATATTTATAACTATATATTTATTAATATAGATATAGCTAGCTAGTGAGATAATTTGCAGTGGTTTGGGAAAGGAAAGGAAGAGGGAGAAAATAATACAATAGGAAAGTTGGGCATGAAAGAGAGTACAGTAGGCAGGACTCTTGAACTAGATTCCATGTTTGCACCCTGTATGATCTTCCAGACATTACTGGGAATAATGCTTGGGCACAGAGTAAGGCCTGAACACAACCAGCTGTGGTACAACAACAACAAAAACTAATCACCAAAAAAAAAATTACAGAGACAGTAGGAATGCAAAATCAAGACTGGAATAAGATAATAATATTAATTTTCCCTCATCTGCCTTTCTGATTCCCCTAGCACCACAGTCAGCAAATAATCACAATTCTTATTTTTTTCTTACTCAGAAAACTTAATTAATGCACTGAGTTCAGATAGATATAGAACAATTGAAATGCTGAAATAATCTGTCTGTTCAAGACATAGAAGCTTATTTTCATTATTGAATCCCATTTTAAATTTATTTGCAGTTATTCTTTTCTTCCTCTGGTCTCCCTGTGTCTCCCCCTTGCTTCTTTTCCCTCTCTTTCTAGTTTTGTTTCTTTTCTTATTCTTTTATAGGTGTCATTCTGTTCCAAACTTATAAATTCTTCAATTTTCTCTTTATATAATGAGCTTCTACTTAAGTCTATATTCTCAATGAAATCAACAACCCTATTATAGGATGAAGACTCTTGCCTTTTTAAAAACTGTAGATATATTTGTCTATATATTAAAATATACATTAAAGATTTTAATATCCATTTCAAATATATTTGTAGAAAATCAATGACTAAAACATTGATTAAATCATAACAATGTCAGTGAGTGAGAGATGTAGAAAGCCTATCTCAAATACAGGAGGGGGGTGGGGAAGAGAAGAGATGGAGTCATTGGTGATGGGAAGGTTGCACGTTGAAGGGGGATGTTCCTGTTATGACTGAAAACCAACTACAATTACGTTTGTAATCATGGTGTTTAAATCAAGAAATTATTTAATAAAAATACTAAAAAAATAAACTATCTTAAGCAAAGAATGACTTGCATTTCTATTTAGATGTGTCTTTTTTCTGCAATTTTTTTCAGATTAGTTGAGTGCAAGTTGCTGAATCTCAGAAAAATTCATATCAAAATAAATGCCTGGTCATAATTAATTTGGAATAGAATAAATTGAAGGATTGGCGAGAAAAAAATAAAATTTTTGGCAAACTTGTAAATCATTGTAAAATTTGAAATTTATTTTAAAATATACATTGGCAAACTCATGGCTGAAGTAGATTGAGAAGCACCCTGGAGAGCAGAAGAGTAAGGCATGTCTTTGGTCTAATATGGAAAATGCCTGTGAATGAGAAACTTCTTGGGGGAGAACTGTGCATTGGAAGATGTTTGTTTTGATCCATCCCTTTCAGTTCCCTTCAGCCATTGACATCCTTGGTTGACTTCTTGGATTCCCAAATTCTCTACTTTGTTAGATCAGAGTATTTTATTTCCTACCATAGAACTTAGGCCATCTATACTTATATATTAAGGTTTTGGGTTTTGATCCGAAACAGATGGTGTCTGAGTCAGGATGAAGCTTGCTGAAAGAAGTGTTAACATAGACATGGTGAGGAGAATGGCAAACGGGAATCTGGAAGAATTTCAACACCAGGACCTAATGACTTCTGCTCTGGCTCCTTTCTGTTCTTTGTTCTCAGCATTCTTCTCTTCTCAGTCTCTGTAAACCCCGCATCATGTCATCAAATTGTCTTCTGCTGTCTTTATCCTTGCCTTCCAGTTATTATTTGGATTCTTCAGTGTTTAGTTTGTCGGTGTATCTCTAATTGGCTCCCTCAGTTTTTCTTGAAAGATCATGGTTGCTGGTGAATAAAATTCTCCTCTTTCTAAGAGGTGTCCACTCCTTTTTCCTCAGATATAGTTGTCAACTGACAGGAACCCGAGAATCAGGAATTTTGGCAGGACAGGATAGTCTTTGAAGAGACTGTGGTAAGGAAGGCGAGTCTTGTTTCTGAAACAGATGTTTTGGGACTATTGGAAGTTCCTCAGCGTCAGGGTCCTGCTGGGTTACTAGCGAGTTTGGCAGTACATCTTGCTGCCTTTAGCTTAATCCTGTGAATCTGGGAGCACAGTGGGAATAAGAGGAGTCTTGGAATGCTCTGCTCAGCATCAGTAACACACTGTACGTTTCACTAGAGAATACTTTCCCCATCTGAAATGGTAATTGGGTCCTCCTAGATTCAAGTCTTCTTGGCTTTCTGGCAAAGGGTAGGTGCACTCTGCCAGACAACATATCTCTTAGTGTGTTGTACGGATTACATAATTTAGCACAAGAGCTAGGTCAGCACTGGCCCTAGCCTGTCTTCTCTCTCTTGACAGCTGGAATAACTGCCTGAGGTATGCGTTGATCTGAGTGGCCTTGGAGAGAAAAGAAATCCCATAGCCTGCTTAAGCAGCTCAGAGAGAATAAACAAGGATCAGTCTAAGCAGGTCAGTTGTCTGTCCCTAGCTACAGGGTTTCCTCTGAAAAGTCCTAAGCAGTTGTCTGCCCTGGGTTATCAAGACTGAGTTGCATTCTCTGCTTCTGGACACACACACTCACACACACAAACACACACATACACACATACACATACACACAATGACACTTTCCCTTTTACTTCTGAGATACATCCTTTCTTGTCAAACCTCAATTTCTGATGTACATCTCTCTGTGCACATTTTCTTTTTTTGTTTTCTGTGCACATTTTTTTTTTTTTCTGCAGGCAGAACCAAGCTGTCTCCCTTTCCCCATCTGGAACATCATTCAAACAGGCGTTCAGCCTGTGACAATGTCTGGGTGAGTCGCAAGGAGGCTGGTTTCTTCGCGACGCACGCAGATTCCCAGGCAGGGTCCCGTCTCTAAGTCCGCCCTGCCCCTAGGGGCCCACAGCCGAGGCGGCTCCCTCCTCCTGTCCAAATAGCCGTGTCGCCGGGGGCTCCCGAGTTCAATGTCACGCGGGGCAGGAGCGGAGCGAGAGTGGCGGGAGAGAGAGCGAGAGCGTGCTCGGCGCGGACGGGCGGGCGGGCGGGGACTTGCGGCGGCCAGCAGAGGGCAGCCGCGGGAGGCGCTGGCGCGCGAGGGCTGAGCCTGGGCTGGCCTCGCCTGCCTCGCCTGCCTCGCGTCGCGTCGCCTCGCTCAGGGCAGCTGGAGCTTCAGCGCCAGCAGCGCCGAGCCCGGAGCGCAGCAGCCACTAAGGGCAGCGGCGGCGGCGGGAGCGAGGCGCGCAGCGAGGAGCGCGGGCGCGGGAGCGAAGCAGCAGCCGCCGCCGCCGCCTCCGCCGCCGCCGCCGTCGCCGCGACGGGCAGCCGGGCTTGTGGGCATCGGCCGCCGGCTCGAGCCCCCCGCTGCTGCTGCTGCTGCCGCCTGCCCGCCCCGGGCGCTCCGCTCCGTGTCCCCCGCGCCGGGCGGCCGGCGAGTCTGGAGCGCGCGCCGTCCGCCACCGCTGTCCTGCGGGCATGGAAGGAGGCGGCAAGCCCAACTCCTCGTCCAACAGCCGGGACGATGGCCACAGCGTCTTCCCCGCCAAGGCGCCCGCGACGGGCGCGGGGCCGGCGGCGGCCGACAAGCGCTTGGGGACCCCGCCGGGGGGCGGCGGGTCGGGCGCGAAGGAGCACGGCAACTCCGTGTGCTTCAAGGTGGACGGTGGCGGCGGCGGCGGCGAGGAGCCGGCCGGGGGCTTAGAGGACGCCGAGGGACCCCGGCGGCAGTACGGCTTCATGCAGAGGCAGTTCACCTCCATGCTGCAGCCCGGGGTCAACAAATTCTCCCTTCGTATGTTCGGAAGCCAGAAGGCGGTGGAGAAGGAGCAGGAAAGGGTTAAAACTGCAGGCTTCTGGATAATCCACCCGTACAGCGATTTCAGGTAAGGGCGCCCCACCCGCCCCTGCGACCGCGCCCTCGAGCGCGCAGCTGGGCTCCGGAGAGGAGAGGGAGAGAGGGCGCCCCGGGAATCGGAAAGAGAGAGAGATTGGGGGGCCCCGTAAGGGGATTGTTGCCGGCTGATCGGGCCCCACTCAACTAGTTTGCACCCATCGGGGAGTGGGTGTGGATGGATTGGGTGGAGGTGCTCCGAGTTCTACTTGCCCTGGAGCCCCGGGGACCAATCCTTCCTATGGGCACGACTCCTGAACTTTTGGGGAGGTAGATAGGTAGAAGGAGCCACGGTGATTTCCCACTCCCAAAGGGGAGCCTGTTAAGTTGGATCAAGGAAACTTTTTCTTGAAAAAGAATGAATGTTCAACAGCAGCCGGAAAGTGGAGTTTTTTATTGGGGGGGGGGGTGTTGAGACTCTCCTCTGTACGCTCTTAAGGCTCTCTCCACCAAGAATTGGGTTCCTCCCCCAAAGAAAAGAGGAGACAAGGGGCACCCGGAGATGGTGACTCATGGGTCGTCACTGTCCCCGAGGCTCTGCCCCCACCCCTTGGGGAGTGGGAAGATGTTTTCCATCCGCTTCCCGGCCGGCCCGGGGTGGCAGAGGTGGCCTCGGGCTCGGGCAGGGCTATTTGCGCTGCGTCTCCAGCCCGGGATGTCAGTTCGGCAAGGCGCTGCCCGGGACCAGCTGAAGCGCGGATGGCTGGAAGCCCCGAGTTCCCGAAAACTGATGTGGTGGTGGTGGGGACAATTCCCGAGCCTCCTTCCAGAAACCCCGCGGCACCCCCTCTTGACCTTGACCACAAGTCCACAAGACACAGTTCTGTCTCCAATTCCCAGCCCCGGAATAAGGGCTGATTGTCAGCTGTCAAGGGAAACTTAACAGAGAAGGAAGGAAAGTGTTTGAGAAGGAAGACGTCGCCTAATCTTCTTAGGTGTCGCCCATGTATTCATTCTGCTCTCAGCACGTTTAGCGATTGTCAAATGAAGGTCGTCAAGTGGATCCGCTGATTAGCGTTGAGCTCATACTGCAAAGCCCCCCCCCCCCTTTACAGTAACTCCAAGGAAGGTTGGGTTTCCCATCTACAATAGGACTGGTATCTCAAGGGAGCATGCATTTATGTCAATCTGGACTTGTTAAAAAAATAAAGGAAGGGGGATGAAAAGCGTACGAGTGTACATCAAGCAGTTTGCACAGGCTTCTACAAAGCTCGGATTCAGCGATGAAAAGCAGCCTTACTTTTGTGTATGTTCTGAAAGTAAGGAGAATCTTGGCCTTCCGCTCACTCCCTGAGTTCTGGGGAGCTGTCCACTGTTCTGAATGACATTAGTTGTAGCAAATCCATGCACACTTCAAAGCTTGTAGTAAGCGTCATCTAGCATATATTTTTGATACAACATACGCATATACTGACCTTTGATATTTATATATTCTGACGTTAAATGCATATTTAACCATACAGTTAAAGTACAGTACCGACAGGTACTTTGTCATAAAAATGCTTATAAAAGTGAATCTTAGGAAGTGTCTACTCTTAAGGTTTTTAAGGAGATATTATAAAAGCTTTATATTACATAGCTCATAGGGGATTTTCAACAGTGCTCATATTATAAAGGAAATAAATAAAAATGTATTTTTAACTAAGAAGAGTGTATCAGAAAAAATTTATAAATGTTCTTGTTATATAGTGTGTAAGATTGCCCTGTCTCGAAATTTAAAGGTTGAAATAAAAAGCTTGATACTCTTTCCATCAATCCCCAATAAAATGTCGCATACATGTTGCAAGAATTTCATGAAAAAGCTTTACATGGAAACAGCCTTCAAATCTTTATAAAAAAACACAAGTATGATCTTTTCAGAAATATATGTGGTTTAATAATCACATGCAAACCAATACTAATCTTTGTTAAATTTCATAGTCTATTGTTTATATATGACACTTTAGTTTCTTAAACAATACTTGAACAGTCACTACTACATAGGAACTAGATAACATTTGTAGGAAAATTGATACTTCCAGTTACAATTTGCACTTGTTTTCTAAAATATCAAACTGAAGAAGTAATCATATAAATACTTTTCTGCACGTGAAAGACACTTAAGTCTTTGTAGCTTAAATTGTTTTAATATGATGTCAGCACCAATTAAGTTTTCTCAAAATCTATAACTGATCAAGATTGTATAGGCCACACAAAATTCAAGCAGATTATTTTTCTTTAAATAATTCCAGATACAGTGTGGTGTGGAGAAGAACATTTGGATATAAAGAACCCAGAAGATTCACATTTTCCCCTTGGTGCTTTCATAAGCTTTTGCATGGCTAAGGCAGTTTGTTCAGCCTGTTCTCTGGCACCCATACACTGCTGCATGAGGCCTGAGCCTCTGCTCCAGGGCATGCCCTAACTTGAGCATCAGGGCTAACAAGCTCCTTGCCTGTCTCATGAAGAGCTCTGAGTGGGTTGCTTCCACTCCTCCCCCCCACCCTCCATGGCAGAGTCTGTTTCCACAGAGACTCTGGGAGAGCTAACTAGGTGCCACTTTTCCCGCTGGAGCCCAGAGTGCTCTAGCTATGCCTGTCTGGCAGGTAGTTTGCTCCTCTCTAAGTAGGGCACAGGACTGTATTTCTCTTCTTCTTCTGGAGAGGATGATGTTAGAAACCTGCAGAGAATAACGAAGAGTCAAATACTATCAAGACTATTAAGAATCCAGAGAATTTCTTGAGAAAAATGACAACAACCACCTTCTCTTTTTGTTTATAATTTGGGTGCTTACTGCTCACCCCAAGTAGAGAACTACAACTTTAAATTTTACTCTTACCTTTGTGTGGTGAAAACATGCCTCCATTCTGACTGAAGTTCTTGTGAGCAATGCATATGTATTGCATTTGCCAATTTAATATTTTTTGAGATTATAAAGAGTTATTAATTAGTAGCTCAACTTTTACTTTCACTCATGATTAAAATTAAAGCGGCAGTTGGCCAAGCATTGTGCTTTCACAATCTGTCAATAGTCACCCTGGAAGAATGACTGGAAGAAAATTGAGCACTTTTGTGGACAGTTATGTTAGTGGAGTGATCTACTCTTCTGCTGTGTTAGGGATTCTAGTACTATTTCATTGGATCATGCTGACATAAGGAATTTTTTAAAATTAATATGCTTATACCACGTATATTGCCAACATTTTATCTGGTAAGGGCGAGGGAAGATTTTCTATGTTAAAATAATTTTTCTACTGCTTTTTATCAATTAGTGTAAATAGCTGTGTCCTAAGTACATATGGACTCTAGAGACTGGAGTCACTTCCTTAAGACATTGCCATGACTGGTTTGCCAGCACTTCACTATGTTGATGTCTTTGCTGAAGGTAGCCCTCACTCATATTACAATCAGTCTGAGGGACACATTTTGTTTCCAGGAGCTGCTCTGGGGAAAAGAATGCAGCCTTCTGGGGCTTAAGGACTAATGAGCTCACTGTTGTGTTACCTTTGTGCTGAATGCATTTTCTATTCTCCCAGTAATTCTTCTTTAATTTACTCTCCATATCAGCATAGCCAAAATTATCCATAAGATTTTTGTTTCTCTGTTAGATTAATCCTTTTATACCTTATATTCATTTACATTTTTAAAAAATATCACTCTGGCAACTATTAGAACTAATTCAAGTGAAGTTATTTGAATGAGTTGGAAGTATCAGTTTAATTTAGTTACTTTTCTTAGTGTACATAGAATGTGTGTATATAGTTAATAAAAATTTTATTTTATAGATATTACAGTGGTACTGTATTAAAATGTTGTAAGATGTATTTCCCCCCTGAGCAACATTCCCTTTAAAACTTTTGGAAAATTGGTATAAATTGAGAACTATTGGGCAGATGCATCTTTAATAATTCATATTTAATAAGCTTGATTAGATTTTGAAATTGCATGCTGAATAATAAACAAAGTTTGAATGCTTTGTAATGATCTTTTCTCATTATTACAGGCTTATTTAACAAAACCTAAGTAGACTATTTTTGTTAAAAACACTGCAACAGAAAACAACATGAAAAACTAAGAGTTTAAATCCTAAACTTTTAAGATGGTAGCTCATATAATAATTGCGATTTTTTTAGCAATTCATTTAGTGAGCTATCACAAAATATATATTAATTAATCAGACTATCTGATGTAACTTTCATGTAATCATTTACTTTTTAAAGTCACTTCTTGTGTTTAGCAAGTAATTTAACTCATTTACTTTAAAAATTCTATTTTGGATGAGAAATTTAAAATACAATTTCTTGGTTTCTTTTAAGGACAGTACAATTGTTGCAGACCATTGGTGAAAAATACTAAACTATTTCAACATCTGTCACACATTTTCTTTATCATTTTGTGTAAAGAAGTAGTTAACTGGGTGGGAGAGATGGTACAAACAGCAAGTAATGCATTTGTCTTTCACACAGCTGAGCTAGATTTGAAACCTGGCACTACATATGGTGACCAGAATCCCTGCAGGAGTAATTGCTGAGAACAGAGCCATTAGTAAGCCCTGAACATTGCTGGGGATAGGCCTCATCCCAAAAGAAACTGCAGCAGCAAACTATGAACTTGACCAATAATATTTTGTTGCAGAGCTAAAACGTAAGAACAAAAATATCTGCATGGCTAGACAAACTACTTCCATATACAATTATTATTCTAATAGCAATTCCTTTGTGGAAGCATCTGTTGTACAATTTAGGGGAAATGGTAATAATCAGTAGTACAGTTTTGAATGTTTATGGTTGTGAAATTGTGCCTTCATATGTGTATAGGTCTTGCAGATGACATCTGTTTATAATTATGTGCACATAATAAAATATTAAGTAAATTATTACTATTAATATTATTTTGGTTTGGGGAAGTATGTAGCTATTTACAGGGCTAACTGTTGGCTTTGTACTCAGGAATCAATCTTGGAAGTGCAGGGATCTCTATGGGGTGCTAGGTATTAAATCCAGGTTAGTTCTATGCAAGAAATATGCCTGAATCTTTGTACTATCTCTCCAGGTTCACAAGTAGATTATTTTTAGTTGAATACTTAACTGACATATTTTATGTAAATTGACTTCATGACTCAAACACTTAATAACTTTTACTGTTCTTTAACTGTTGCATCTCATCATTGGCCACTAAGTTAAGGAAGAAAAAAGTAGCACTCATATATGCTCCAATTTTGTCATTTGACAATTTCCTTACAAATAGGTTTGTTTTATTTTATTTAATTATTATTTCTCTGTTTTTATTTTTTTATTTTTGGCTATCCATGGATGTATTTGGGGATTACTCTGACTTTGTTCTCAGGAATCACTGCTGGTAGGCTAACTCAAGGTTGCTCCCAGATTAACCAAGTGCAGAGCAAGCACCTTGTCCTCTGTACAGCGTTCTGTTCTGACCCCTTTATTCTATAGTTTTAGGACAGTTGCTTTTACTTTAAAGAAGAAATTGCACACACAGAGTTAGCAACTATTTATCTGTAATTTTAGATTTTTTCCCCTAGTATCTTGGTTTATACAGAGTGCTACAACAAACATCTTTAACCATTGTTTTTTTTTTTTTTTTTTTTTTTTTTTTTTTTTTTTTTTTTTTTAGATCCTTAAAGGATCCTTGTTCCTCTTAGAATATTTTGGCAGATCTATTTTGAGATGCAGGATCTTACATGATTTTCCACTACCCAAGTAAACTCATGCACCATCCCTCCCTCCCTGATTTCTAGCCATAAATATCAGTTTTTAGTTTTGACAAGATAAATGCCTTTCTGCTTTGAGATGTGACATTAGAACTTTAGATGTCACATTTAACTCCTCTGAAGTTTTATAGCCATTTATTTTCATTTGCATCTTACCTGTTTTCTCTGTCATTTAGATTTAGTTAATCACTGTGATGACCACCACCCTACCGCTTATGTTTTTTTTCTGGGCTTCATATCTTCAAATTTAGAATTATTTATTTATTTATTTATTTATTTATTTATTTATTTATTTATGTTTTTAGTCATATCTCCAATGTTCTGGGGTTACTCTTGTTTCTATACTCAGAAATCATTCCTGTTGGGCTCTAGGGACCATAAGAAATGTTGGAAATCAAACCCGGGCCAAACGTATACAAGGCAAGTACCCTACCCACTGTACTATTGCTCCAGCCCCTATAATTGTTTTTCTTTTTGTTTGTTTTTGTCTATAGACTTCTGGAGTTAAAATCTAAGTAGAATATACACTATGAGATCTATCATTATGTTTTAGTTTTATTTGCCTAATGTAATAAAAATGTACATAATTTCTTTGTTCTTTCTAAGTTTTCTCAAATGTATTATTAGTAAGCTATTTTTGATATATTTTTGATTAATCTATAACTGGGATTCACACACATATAATTTATGTTGGGAGGATAGCTTACTGGATGAGGCACATAATTTGCACATTGAAGGGCCAGGTATGATCCCTGGAATTACTTGGTCCCTCAGATACATGGTTTGATTTATTATAGCACAACATCCCCAAAAACAAAAAAAAAAAATTGTATGACTTGGTATGACTTAGCTCATTCAGGTCTTTTTTTTAACTAATTGTCACACTTCATTTAGCACATTTTAAAGTCAAAAAAGGAAAACATATTTGTTAGCTTATCTCTTTCTAAACAGTCGTCTGTTCCAGAACTTTTTTTGAGCGGGGAGTAAAACAGATTTTATTTGGAGGTACTGAGGAAGAAGAGTGAGAAAATAAGGAAGAGAATAACATGCTCAAGAGAGAGCACTGGCTTTTCCAAAGACAGAGAGATTCGGTATACAACCCTTCATGAAAGTAGGAAAGTACATATAATAAGAGGGGACGTGGGAATGACATGTGCTTGGACACCGTTTACCTAGGCAGCACATGGGCCTCCCCCAGAGCTTTAAACAAACAATCAATAGTTTTTTGTCCACCTCTTAAAAAATTTGGACAATTTATAGCAATGAAAGCTTACAACATAATCTTATGTTACTGACTTATTTCATTGATCATAGTGTTTTCAAGTTTCATCTTTCTTAAAGTATTTATCTATGTAGGTTTCCCAAGTAGTGGCCCATTTACTGGATATACCAAATTTTGTCTATAATGGGCATCAGGATCATATATACTTTATGGCCATTATTAATGTTTTACATGAACATTTTTTAGAATATTTTTATGAATAAATATATTTTTGAATTAAAATTGTTAGATCAACATAACATATATTTTTTACGTTTTATGGTTTTTTATTGTGGTGATTAGGGCTCACTCTTATCTTTATATTCAGGTTTCACACATGGTGATGCTTGGAAGATCATATGTGGTGCCAGGATTCAAACCAGGTCAGATGCATACAAGGCATTTTCTAGCCCTATTGGGTTTCTCTGGCCCACAAAACATCTTTTTGAAAACATTTATTTAATGAGAGGCTGGAGCAGTGACACAAGTGGTAAGGCATCTGCTTTGCCTGCACTAGCCAAGGACGGACCGCCTTTCGATCCCCTGGCATCCCATATGGTCCTCCAAGGGAGGAATGATTTCTGACTGCATAGTCAGGAGTAGTCCCTGAGCATCACTGTGTGTGCCCCCCAAAAATAAATGAATGGATAAATAATTTATTTCTAAATAAAACTGTACATATTTATTAGCCTTTATATGGCCTTCCTGTGTTCCATCTCTGACATTCTAAAGGGTCCCCAGAGCACTGCCAGGAGTAATTCCTGAAGGCAGAAATTGCAGAACTAGGAGTAACTCCTACGTATTGCAGGGTCTGGTCCCTATCCAAATAAGTAAATAAATTTTGAAGATGATAATGAGAGCTTTTTATCTCTCTGCAATAATATGTAATTTTTCTAAATTTCCTTATGTAAAAAACATAATTTCATATATTAAAGTTCCCTTCCCAATATACAGATAACTAAAGGAATCTACAGTCAAACAAAGTAGCACAGACATGGTGATATAAAGAGATAGTATAAACTGAACTACTGAACCAGTAATTCTTGTTTTTTAAATCTTGATTCTGTCACACCAACTCTTTTACATATAAGAAAGAAGAAAGATTGCTGGTGTAAATAATCTTCCAAATTTGCAGATTATTTGAAATATTTTCTTCTCCTTAAAATTATTCCAGAAATAACATAAATAAAGAAAAAAGATTCAGAAAAAAAAAACAAAAGAAAAAGGAAAATGCAAAGAATAGAAGACTATTTACAAGCATTCTGAAGGCTACAAATCTTTGTACAAAATTTTACTATTGGTTACAAAGAAATTTTTTTCGGTGTCTGTAGTCCTTCACCATTGTACCTGAAAAAAATCCAGGACATAAGAACAGGGCGGGAGACTTGAGGACTCGAAAACATCGCTACGTATATCTAAATATCTGAACCACAAAATCAACAAAATTGAAAACATAAGATTAAATTTAAACAACCTTATGATGTGTCTATCAAGGCTGGCTGGGGGATGGGTAGTAGGGAAACTAGGGTATTTCTGGAATATTGTATGCCTGCCTTAAATTCAACTATGTATCACTTTGTTCATCTTGGTGTCTTAATAAATTATTTTATAAAGAATAAAAAAAAGAAAAGAGATTGTAGGGAACCTAGACTTTAAGGGAGGATTTAAATAAGGATTAAATAAGGGCCTCCTTAGTGAATACAGAACTCTCAGTCCTAACATTAGAATGCTTGGAGCCAGGTCAAATCCCCAGGCAGGAAACAGGAGAAAAATACCTCCAATAGGATGTAGTTCAAGGTCTTCCAATAAAAAAAATCTTGTTTATTTCCTAATTACTTGGCTAAAAGCCACATATATTTACATAGAGACTATAATTATATTTAGGTATTCTATCATCTAATATCTAAGAGCAAAATATTGCAAGAGTTTGAGAAAAAGACTAAATTAAGAAGCAAATTAAGGTCCAGAGAAGAGAGGAGAAAGGAATAATAGCCAAATGCAATATTATTTTAAATATCTTATAAATGATTTCTTTAGAAAAATAATTTACCTATGCAAAAATCAATTAGCAAACCAGCAAAACCAAAAAAAACATGCCACAAAAATAATTTCTGAAAATAAGAACCTTGGATATGATTAATTAGCATATAAAGTGTAGGTAAATTTCTCAGTATTATTGATTAAATAGCAATGTATAGGGAAAAGACAAAAGAATCCATCAGGTTAAGTTCTATAAAAATATTCCCAGAATAAGAACAGCTATGAAAATGAACATATGGAATTTACAGAGACATTTAGAAAAACATCTTCTGGAGAGGCAAATGTATAATTTCTATTCTCTGAAATATGCAGACTACTCAGTAGTGTGAACAAAAGACCCAAATAAAATCACAAAGAATGCTTTGGAGTCAGTGAATCAGAAAAACAAACAAACAAAAAACCTACCCTAAAACTTTTCAATAAAGTTATATGGACAAAAGTGAGAAAACACTATATATAAATAGTACCCAAAAGGCAAGAAAATCCTTAAAGTGCTTACTTAAAAGATTTGATGTGAGGCCAGAATGATAGCACAGCAGTAGGGCATTTGCCTTGCATGCAGCTGACCCTAGCCAGGAGTAATCCCTGAGCATCACTGGGTGTGGAACAAAAACCAAAAAAAAAAAAAGAGATTTGATGTCCTGCTTTGCAATAATATAAACAGGAAACAACATAACAATATGTAATAGTACATAATAAATAAAATGATATATAAATATATAAATAGAAGATAATATATAAATAATATAAAATCAAAATAATATAAACAGGAAATCATGATTTAGAATGACAGAATTAATCAAAATCTTTGTTAGCAAGTTTCTTGATGATATACTTCCTTAACAAGGAGGAATTCTTCTATATTGTGCAGACATGAAAGATACTATATCGAATCTAATGTAGAGTAAAAAAAATTTTCTGGAGAATCTTAAGTAGCTTGATTTAAAGGAAAACAGTCTATACAGGGATAAGCAAACAGACAGCACAAAAAGAGTGATTTCAAGGACATTTGAAAGTAATATCAATCTGTGCTCATTATTTGGAACAAATATTTTAGGTTTATCTAAAATATTATAGGTTATATTTGATACAAACAAATTAAAAATGCCTTCATCAACCCTGGAATTAAATAAGACATCTAAAAGGAAAGCACATCACAGGGTATAACCTACCTTGTAATAATATCTAGATTTCATATTATAAATAATGTGATAAGAGACTGATTTAGCTAAAGATTATGGTTTACCTATTTAGTAGTGAAAAGATAATGGTGAGTCTAAAGATTTGGTGATATTAACTAAATTTGTGTCTGTTTTAAGAAGGCTAACTGGAGGGCCGGAGCGATAGTGCAGCGTTAGGGCGTTTGCCTTGCACGCGGCTGATCCAGGATGGACCTGGTTTTGATCCCAGGCGTTCCATCCCATCCCATATGGTACCCCAAGGCAGGAGCGGTTTCTGAGCACATAGCCAGGAGTAACTACTGAGGTCACAGGGTGTGCCCCTCCTAAAAGAAGGCTAACTGGAAATTAATGTGGAAAATTAAATAACTAGTAAATTTTCAAAATCTCCACTACACATCAAAAGAAATCATTAAGGAGAGTGAATTAACAGAGTGGGTTTGTATGGTAAATGGCATGGGGGAATGGCCTATATGTTCGTATAACATCTGTTTTTGTTGTTGTTTTTTTTGTTTGTTTTTGTTTTTGGGTCACACCCGGTAGCCAGGTCACACCTGGCTCTACGCTCAGAAATCGCTCCTGGCAGGCTCAGGGGACCATATGGGTTACTGGTATTTAAACCACCATCATTCGGCATGCATGACAAATGTTTTTTTTTTAATATAATTTTTATTTTGATCATAGTGGCTTACATATTGTTGACAATAATATTTTAGGTACATATTTACATAAAATCAGGGGGGATTCCCATCACCAAATTGTCCTCCCTACACCTCTGTTTTTGTCCTACCTCCCATATCCTCTTCCCTCACCCCCAGGGTTGCTAGAATATATGGTCTCCTCTGTATCTAGCCTACTGCTTAGTAGTCTTGCACCTGTTTGGTCCTGGTGCCTCCCTTATTTCCCCCCTCTAACTGGGGGGGCAGGACTAGCTAGTTCAAGTTACGTGGTTTTGTTTGAAGGAGAGAAAAGTAATAAACTGGGGTAAAAGTCTAATATGCCGAAAATAAGTGGAATTCTTCTAGAGGCTCTCATCATCGGTTTGAGAAACGAAGGAGAGAAAAAAGGTGAAACATTCCACCAGTACAAAAAGAAGTGTCAAAAATCCAGTGAGTACTCCAACAGTAACGACAAATACCAAGAAAAAAAAAACAAAAACAAAAACAAAAACAATACAAAAACAAAACAAAAACCCCACAAAAACAGAAACAATTGGAGCTCAGAAATCTGACCTTATCACCTAGCATCCTAGTTCTCTCAGCTATAAAATGAGGAAATAATGTGTAGTTTTTGAAAAGTATACTGTATGATGCCTATATATGGAGTTTAGTAATCATGCTTTATACATTATGCTACATGAGTTTTAAGATATTAAAGTGGAAGCATTTAAGAAATATACTCTATTTGAGAAAAGAATATGCTTTTTATGTACATAATAGATGGACTTTATGATTCTCCTTATGAAGATGAGTTTGTGAATGTGAGACCATGTACATGATATTCAATTTTTTTTCATCCTGTGGCAGTCTGGGTAGTGAAAACCCAATATGGTTTACAAAAAGCACATTTGTTTTTGAACCCAAGTTTAAAACCAATATATGTCCATAGGAACTTTATACTAAACTAGTGTCAGGAGGATGTAGATACAAATAAACCTTCGTTTAGAGGTTTATTAGGACAAGACATTTAAAAATTAGAATTATAGACATGAATTCTTGCCATTAGGGGGAAGAACATTCTCTCTTAAACAAGTCATTTAGTTTTAGGGTGAAGTATGTCATCACGATATATGATTGAAAAGAGATTCGTTATAGATGTATCAGTCTAAGTAATATACAAAATGTTAATTGAAAATATATTAGGAGCAAGAGGCTGTAAACATTTTATTGAAGATGATTTTGCATGCCTAAATATGCTGATTGAAGCAATTGATAGTAAAAAGTTAATTACAAAGTTCAGTATGATAGCTGATTATTATGATAAACACATTAGAATATATCAGAAATATTCCTATATACTAAGAACTTTAAGAAGAAAAAATACAGTAGAAATTGTATATAGCCTCTTAAAAGCCATTCTCCTTTTCCACTAAGAGAAAAACCTGCATTCTTTCTTTATTGTGCACTTGTACTCCATGCATTAAAACATATATCTTTTCAAATTTCTGTTTTTAAGTTTTCCCAATAGATACATAGGAATGAAATTGAGAACCATCTGGCAAATTCTTTTTAAATATTTGAGAACCCTCCCTATAGTGAATTCCATAGAGGGTGGATTTATTTGTACTTTGATCATATAATAGGGTTACTTTTCTTTATAACACTTACTGGTTCTTCATACTTAGTGCTGAATATTTTCATAGATGTGAACCTTTAAAATATTTTAGTTATGGGGTTACAGCTCACTGTACTTAATGCTTATACGTGGCTCTGGTAATTTTCAGGTGATCATTAAACAAGGGTAGACTGCATGTAAGGCAAGTGACTTAATCCAGATATTGTTTTTTCAGTCCTGAGAGGATAGCTTCCTGATTTTATTTTTATTTCTCTGATAGTAAGTGGTCATGAACATTTTTTAAAATGTACCTACTGTTCATCTTTGTATCTCTGGAGAAGTAGCTCTTAGGTTCTTACCATTTATTGATGTGTTTGTTGTTGAGGCTTATGAGTTCTTTATCTTGTTGTATGTATGAATTTCCTTCAATTCAGTGGGATGTCTTCGTGATTTAATTATGATTTCTTTAGCTGAGCAAAATCTTTTTAGTTTGTTGATTCTCTTCTATTATTATTATCATACTTTTGCTTTAGTTTCTTTTGACATTAAAATCAAATCCTGAAAGACCTAATGAGTGCAGTTGTTATGGATTGTATTGCCTATAGTTTTCTTTTATGTAGTGCTGTTTTCACATCTAATAAAAAATCCTCATTGATTAATTTTGAATTATATTTTTCTTCATGATGTAGACTACTGATCTTCCATTTTTGGTTGAAAATGAAAACAATTTGATCAAATCTGAAGTATTACTCCAGTGAACACACAAAAAATAAAAAAATAGAATAGCCCAATTATTGATATGGAAAAAGTCTTCTGGGTAAAGGTCAGACCAGACACAACATTCTTTTAAAACCTTATCTAATATTTCCAAAGCTGGCTATTTTTAATAGCAAAAGAGTCTGAAGTTTTCAAAGTTTTGTTATAGGGTAATCAAAATTAATATAAAATTACAAGGTAAAGCATCAGGTTTTGTAGAAGCTGCAGAAGTCATCCAGGATAGCAAGCTAAAATCATTGATGAATGAGCCCACACTGAGCAACAGATTTTCAATAGGGAAAAAATGGGCCTTCTATAGAAGAAAGATGCAACCTAAGAATTTTATAACTAGAGAGCTTAAAAAAAGGAAGAAAAAGAAAGACTGGCTGTCTCAGAAAGAATGAATATACAATTTTAGATTAAATTCAATTCTTAATTTCAATTAAAAAATAAGGCCCTAAGCATGATGCTAAATCTACTTTGCCTATGCTCTAGTAAATACAAGTACATAGCTGGAAGATGACAGCACATCTGTTTATAGCATCACTTTACTGAATATTTTAAGCCCACTGTTGAGACTTCTCAGAAACAAATGATTTATTTCAAAATAATGTTGATTGGCAATGTACCTGGTTACCAAAGAGCTCTGATGAGATAAGCAAGGAGATTAATGTTGTTTTCATTTTTGCTGACATGATGTCCTTTGTATAGTCCATTGATGAAGTAACAATTTCAGTATCTTTTATTGGGTCTGTTTTTTGGTTTTTAGGTCAGACTCAGCTGTGTTTAGGGCTTAATTCTTGGCTTTGTCCTTAGGGATTACCTATAGTGGTGTTTGAAGAACTAAATATATGGGTTGCTGAGTTTTGAACACAGCTTGGCCATATGCATCCTACCTACTGTATTATCTCTTGAGCCTCTTCAAAGTCTTATTTAAATAGGTGTCATATGGCCACAAATTATATTTATTGTGATTTTTCTATGGATTGGGGAAAATAATAGTAAACATAATATAAAAAATTAACTTTTCTGCATGCCATTAAAATTTATAATTCATGGGGGGATAAATATTAGTGTAAAATACATTTTTCAGGACGATTCCTAGGTTTAATGATAACTTTGAGAGATTCCAATAGAGGAAGTCACTGCAGATATGGTAGTACTAGCAGAATATTAATAAAAAAGTGAAGGTACTTATGATATAGACATTGCTTAAAAATATTAAATTATGTTTTACTTTTCTTTTAATAATTAAAAAGCAAAAATCAAGAAGTAATAGAGATTTATTTTAGAGGTGGGATTATGCATATGAGTTCTCTTATGTAGTAAATATTTACTGAGTGCTTAATTTATTTATAGAAGCTATGAAGTGATTTAAAGAAAAAAATGACAAAGAATGAAGTCAATTGATTGCCTCTTATAGAGTAGCAAAGACAATCACATTGAGCTATAATTTTAATAGAGGTAAAATGTATCAATAGAGGTAAAATGTGGAATTAGAAAAAATATTTATACATAACTATATTATGTATTAGTTATATTTTAGTATCTTTCATTTTTACAATTTTGGTAAATTCATCGCAAATAAATTGAATGAAATCTTTTTTGTACTTTTATAAACTATTTACTTTGTTTATATTTTGTTTAAAAAATCTACTATGCAATCTTTAAAATCACACTAAATAAAGTGAAGTTAGCATGAGCCTCTATTCCCTTATATGGCTGTCTTCCTAAGCATGAAATGTTCAAAGTAATGTGCTTGTGGTATCTGTGGTACTGATTTAGGAACAAATCTTAAAATCTTCAGTATTTTAATATTTAATTTTTTTTAGTTTATGGTTACCCTACTGTGATTGCAGAAAGTGTAAAGTTTTCCAGTCTTGTTATGAAAGTTAGTCAAGTCTAGATCATTTCTGTAGTGTGGGCTTAAAAAGACCTCTTGAAAAATAGCAAAGGAATTTACTTATTGGTTAAAATGTGAACTGAATCTGTAACTCCATCCTCAGTAAAATAGGGCTGATGTGTGTATACTTTTGTATCAAAAATCATGATGGAAATAGATAAAAGCTCTTAACCTACTTTCCTATCTTCAGTTTTTAACTTTATCATGCTTGCTAATTGCTTGGGTGTCCTTTAACCATCTATTTCCATGATTCTTTCCCAGAGGCTTGGTTTAATTTTAAAAGAGCAGTGTATTCAGCCCTAATTATGTGAGAACTCACAAGCAGCAAGAGATAGTATTGACCAAGATTTGTTCCTAAATCTGTACCACAGATACCACAAGCACATTACTGAGAACATTTCATGCTTAGGAAGAGAGCCATATAAGGTAATAGAGGCTCATGCTAAGTTCACTTTACTTAGTGTGATTTTAAAAAGTACATTTTTGTGGTTAATTTTTTATTTCTCTTCTAATTAAAACAAGGTGAATACCTGCAGATTCAAATATTTTTCATGACAGCTAACTGAATCTGAGATGTCTGTCACCTTAAATAGTTAGAATTCTATATATTCTATGTTTATAATATGACTTCTGTGTCTATAAATATAATTATTTCTTTTGATAAGCACACTTCTGTTCTAAATCAACTTAAGTATTTTTTAATATTTTATTTTTGATCAAGGTGGATTACATATCTTTCATAGTAATATTTTAGGTACATATTAACATTGAAATGGGGGGATTCGCACCAACTTGTTAAGTATTTTATGTCAGAGTTCTTACTTTAATTTAGTGTAAGAACTTATTTTAAAATATGTTTTAACAGGCCACATATATAAAAGGCTACAGATAATGGCCTGTTCTACAAATGATGGTCAAAAATGCAGCGCTACTTGCCAAGCTTTGTGTGTTACTTTATTCTGTATTTATGTCATTGTACTGAGCCTATTTACTAGTTACTATGGTACTATTTGTGCCATATTATTAGTTAGACAACCAGATTTTGGAGAAGTAAAGTGGCCAAGCAGTTTTCAATGAAGAAGTAGGGATTTGAATCCATTGATTTGGCTGAGTCCCCCAGGATCTTAACTACTGTCTTTTGTTTCCCAGAAGAATTAAATCATTTCATTTTTTTCTGGCTTTATAAAAATCAAGTGCTATTAGAATTCATTTATTTTTGGAATCTTACTATAGGAGTATTAATTATTGGCTAAATTTCCCATATTGAAAACTGGAAAATGGTGCTCAGTAGACAACTAATGGTGATCATATTCCTTTTTCAGTAGACAACTAATGGTAGTAGTATTCCTTTTTCAGTTAATCCTTCTGTTGAATTTTATGGTAAAAATCTAGTCAGTAGGAGCCGAAGCAGTGGCGCAGTGGTAGGGTGTTTGCCTTGAATGAGAATGACCTGGGGCAGGCTGCTGTTTGATCCCCTGGTGTCCCATATGGTCCCAAAAGCCAGGAACAATTTCTGAGCACATAGCCAGGAGTAACCTCTGACCATCACCAAGTGTGGCCCAAAAAGCAAAAAAAAAAAAAAAAAAAAAAAAAAAAAATCTAGTCATTACAAATTTATATTTTTATATTTATAAAGCTAAATATTTGATAGCAAGATGTGATGGTCAATCTTGAAAATGGATGTTTTCTTGTCTATGTAGGCAAATATATATATGTAAATATAAATAGTTGTCAAAGGTCTACTTAAGTTTAGTACTCCAGAAAAACTGACATGTAAAAACAATTTTACTTCCTAAAAATGTAATTTTTATTTCATTATTTTTATGGATTATTTTAAAATCTGTTTACATATCAAAATGAATAGACAAATAAAAAACAGTGAAGAGCTTTCCTGAAATTGAAGGCATTGGGATATATAAAAATAGAGGCTTTAAATCTTTAGCCACTGGCATTCAAGACATGCAGTTTCTACACGAAGGATCATTATTCACTATTAAATTGCAATATAGCTCTATATAAATATTAACTATTGGCTTATGAGCTTTAATACATTATTATAATAATGAAATGTAGTTGATTGAGAAAATTTAGGAGAGCTATTATTAGATAAAAGGCAGATAAATATGCAAGAAATTATATATGAAATTTTATATGGAACATACTTAAAATGCTATTAGGAAAAGGAAAATTTTTCTTTCTAGATTGGAAGAATCAACATCAATAGAATTATGATCCTATATAAACTATTATATAGATTTAATATAATTCCCATAACAATGTCAATGGCATAACTCAAGGACTTAGAAGGATTACTAATACATCTATATTTATAAAGCACCAGTTATAACTAAGGAAATTCTAAATAAATAGGTTGAAATATCACATTTCCTTACTTTAAACTATACAGAGATAAATCTACAGTAACCAAAACAGCATGGGATATTCTTGAGGATACTGATGAATGTATTTAACTTGAGCATAGAGATAAACTTTTAGATATATGGATAGCTACGACTGTATGAAATAAAGCTGAAAGTCTCTTTAACGAATTCTGTTGTGAAAACTGATGACCGCATGTAAAAAATAGAAACTGGAACTGTATCTCACACTATACACAATATTAAATTTAAATTCACCATAGACCTTAAAATTATATAAAAATACATAAGCTACATTGATGAAAATATAGGCAAAACACCTAAGAATCTGGACATTCATGATATCTTCAGTGATATGACAATGCTGACAAAGGTGACAAATAAATATAAACTATGGCGTTATAGTTAGTGGGTAAAGCTTTTGCATCCCTTAAAGCTAATCTTGGATAGATACAAAACACTATATATAGTTCCCTGTGCGCAGCCAGCAATGATGACATAGAATAAATCCAAGAGTATTGCAGTATATGGACCCTAAAATAAAATAAATGGGAAAGCATCAAAGAAAAGTTTTGGATGACAAAAACAAACTATTTAAAATTGAGACACTTTACTGAATGGGAGATATTTCTACAAAATATACCAGATAAAGGACTGCTATCTAGCACATATAATATATGAAGCTCTCATAGTTGTAGCAACAAAGAAACCAATAACTCAATAAAAAAGGGAAGATGATGACTTGTCAATGAAGGCACACATATATATGAATTGCCAGTAAATAATTGAAAAAAAAATGCCGTTACTTAATATCCTTAATATCGTATAAATTAAAATCCAGTCGTTGTGGATGGAGATGTGGTAGAAATGGAGCCCTCATTTACTGCAGTGGGAATGTTGTCTGGCTCAGCCTTTGTGAAAAACAGTATGATGGTTTCTCAGAAATCAGAAATACACGTGTCAGATAATCCAGTGATTTCACTCACTGTATCTATCTCCAAGCACAAAGAAACAAATTTGAAAAGTTTTACATTGTATGCTCATTGTAGTGCTCAGTCAAATAGTAAGTACTCATCAACAGATGAGTGGATAAAGCAGTTGTGGTATAGGGGGTCAACATAGACAGTTAATAGGGCACTTTCTGTGTCTGACCTGGGTTCTAGTCTCTGCACCCCATGTGATCTTCTGAGGCTGACAGGAAAGATTCTTGGGTACAAAACTGAGAATAAATAATGAGCATTGCTGAGTTTGGCTTGAAAACAAAATAAAAAATGAAATTGTGGTATAAATGAAATAGAATATGGCCAGCAGGCAGGATGAAATGGAGGAAGGCAAATGCTGGATGCTCTCACCAATCTTATTTAGGGTAACAAGACAAGGGAATGTAAGGTATGGAATGTGAGAAAGCTTTGAATCTGTGTAACAGAAATAAGAATGTCAAAGGGGATTGAAGGGAGGAGAGAGACGAGGCAAATGGGCCTTAAATGCTTTGGCAATTATAAGAATACTTCAAAACTGTGAGATCAAAGTCTGATAGCATAACTGAGAAAAGTGGTAAAATGAGATGGGACAGAATGAGATGAGATGTAGATGAGAAGAATCCTATGAATAGTGAGGACATATTGCTGCTTTATGTGTGTGTGTGTGTGTGTGTGTGTGTGTGTGTTTGGGCCACACCCGGTGATGCTCAGGGGTTACTACTGGCTATGTGCTCAGAAATCGCTCCTGGTGAGGGGGACCTATGGGACACCAAGGTTCCATCCTTGGTCAATCCCAGGTCAGCCGCATGCAAGGCAAACTCCCAACTCCTGCCCCACCACTCTGGCCTCAGATATTGCCACTCTAATAATGGGTATGGTGTAGTATCATTGTCTGTCTAAAGCATTAAACACTATTTCATTAAAAAAAATAAACACTGAATTAAGCAGAGAAAATATTAAACAAATTACTCTAAAACAGATAATCTAGGCAATTTGTAATGAAACTGAAATATATTTGTCTTAGTGATTCTTTGAAGCACCATAGATATTAAGATCGATTTAATACTAAATTATTAATCATTTTACGTATGTAGTCCACAAAATAACCCAGGATATAATGGTGAACAAGGGAAACATCTGATAATGAGAAGTAATTACTATTAGTAAAAAAAAATACCAAAATTTTAAATATAAGAAAAGATAGAGCATAGATTTATTCTAATTCAGAAAGTTAGTAAAGTCTAAGTTAAAATTTGATAACCATTAGACTATGTATATAGTACAGGGGTAAAAGCTTTTGCCTTAAATACTGCTGACTTTGTTAAGATTCCTGGTACTACCTGACTCCCTGACCCACACCAGGTCAAAAGAACTGGGAGAAATACCTGATTTCTGCCAGGTTTTGCCACAATAATAACTATTACTACTATAGATAATTCAGTAGTTTCAGTGTAGATAAGGAGGTAACTGAAATGTTCCCAAATAATAGTTGTAAAGAGTCAAGTACAGGTAACGTTTTGATGATTTCCATTTACTATTAATTGTATAGGTAAGATGGAGTGGTGATAGACAATTAGATACATAGAAAAGTAGGTGGTTTTTAAATATTTCTCTTTTCACATGGCTATGTTATCTTCACATACTCTGTCTGATTTTTCACTGGCACAATTATGTTTAAATATATTTCCATTCAGGATCAGATATTTCACAAATTTTTGAACACATAAAAGATTATTACTTCATTTGTATTCTCTTGGAATTCATTGATAATTTATATTCCATTATCTTGAGATCACACACATTTCTGGTTTTAGAAGGAAATTTTAGGCATTCTATTCTTACCCCCATTTTATTTTCAAATTTTTTCCACAGCATTTGTCTTCTATCTTCTATTGATTCTATTTTTTTGCTAGTTTATCTTAGTAGAAAGAATGTCTTCTTGTAAGACATGCTCTTTAAATTATGAGAAATAATTGTTTTTTTAAATTTCTAGTATGAAAATAAAATATTAGATATTTTAATAGGGCAATGATGTGGCTGATTTAATGTGATATGATTTATGTATGGAAAACATATTATTTGTTATATAATATGTTCTATGTAGAGCTATTTATAGAGAACTACTACGTTTTTATAGATATGCAATAATATCCATATTAAAATGACTATATTAAGACTATAATCAGCCATCTGAGTTATACTCTTGATCCAGCAGGTAATTTGATATTAATGACAAAATATATATGAACATGTCAAATAGAGTGGTGTTTCTTCATAAAACCCTTCTTCAAGTAAAATGTATTTATATAGAGTTCATCTTTGTTGAAATATTAAATGTATACCTACAGTTTCATATATTTTATAAAACATGCATTTTAGGATGTGTGTATACAGTTGTAGTGGAGAGATTCCTATTTTCTTGGTCAGTTAATAGCCAATAGGGCTGGGCCTAGACATATTTTGAGTATGGTAATCTGTGATCTGTTTTTAATCTGTGATCATTTTTTAAATTTGTTCATCTCTTATAAATGAGAAAATAATAGGAAAATGTTATTAGTGATATTTATAATTAAGAACATTCATACCAGTGTTATTTTATCCTATTTTTTATACTTGGGCTGCATCTAATGACAGAAATTGTTCATAATAAAGATTATGAACAAATTCTTGGATTCAGCTGGATGATTGGAACTGTACTAGGTTAGTTATTAAATCATAATATACTTGCCTAGCTCTTTCTGAATATAAAGCTGACCTAATACTTTGGGATGATCCAGAGAAAGGTCAAAAGGTTTAGTCAAACATAACATGAGGCGCTGAGGTGGAAGAACATAGATTAGTAATAACAAAATTGGCAAAGCTGTTTTCTCTAATCAGTCTGCATAACAGCATAAAGTTACTCTTTTGATATTCATACACATTTCTTATTATTGAATGCATTCATTATGCAATTTATGAATTTAGCACCCAAAGCATTCATTTAATGATATTGAAAAGTAACATCAATTTGTAACATTTTCTTTTTTACTTTTTTGGAGTTGTAACATTTTCTGATCTACCTATAATAATTAAAACACATCCAAGATAATGTTAAATTAACTCTTAAGAAGAGAGAAAATTTATATTAATAAAATATATTAAGATGCATTATACAAGTTAAAAATAAAAAGTTTTAATTTCATCTTGATAAACTTTGTTAGTGTGTATAATATAAAAAATGAACAAATAAGTAAATTATAGTCAGTAAATATTTCTGTTGAATATTTTTTCTGTATTTTGTGCAATTTTAGTACATATGTACTCAATTTTGTCTCTTAATATATATATATATATATAGACTCTTGTCTCATAAATAGTGGCATAAGATTAAATCCCAATTGAATATTTAAAATTTATTGAGTGTCACAAAATTTGTTTATAATGAAGACCTCACTTGGTGACAAATGTTTATATATACTTAATCTAAAAGAGAATGAAAAGTCACATTTCAGTGTTAAAATTTAAAGTATGACTATCTCTTGGATAGCATAGTACAAGTTAACAAAATATATATTTTTAAATTTCTTACTGGATTAATTCTTACTGAATTTTTAAAATATCTTAATTTTGTTATTTCATCAGAGAAAATGATTTTTCTTGATATTAAGTAGAAATGATATAAAATGTAAAAAATGCATAATGGCAAATAATTGGGAGATGTATATATGTTTGTGTATCTGCACTTAACTGTGTGTAATAAAATGAAAACATAGTACTGTAATGATTGTGCTTAGCCTTTCTCAGAGATCATAGAGCCAAGTTTGTGCTGGTTGCCTGGGGTCTGTTTTAGAATGTCTTATCAGTTGATTGTAGCTATAGAAAAGTTTATTTGAAGACAAACACATTTCTCTAACACCTCTAACCCCTCCACTTGTGAAGCTGATATAAGGAAAGAATTGTGCAGAGTGGAAAAGTTACTAATGATCAGGAATGGTTGAGTGGAATTTGAAAAGATAACCTAAAGAGCACTCAGTGGCCAAAGAGGGAACAAATTGAATTGTTAAATAAATAAAATAGTATTGAATCATAACCCAAAGTGGAGATATTTTTCTATATATCCAGATTTAAAAATTGGCGAGATTCTAATCACTATTATAAAAAAATTCCAAATAACAAATATAAATATTCAACCTTCAAAAAAGTTATCATTAAATACCATTCTTAATTATTATAAAGGTAGATTGGATACATTGGAATTCAGACCAGTGTTATCACAAATAGGTGATCATGATTAACAGTGATGGGTAATATATATTTGGATGGGGGTACATCTGATGATGCTCATACTCCTGGCTCTGTTCTTAGGGATTATTCCTAGGAGGACTCAGGTGACCATATCTGGTACTAGAGATGGACTCTAGGTTGTTCTTGTGTAAGGTAAGCATTCTATCCTCTGTACCATAGAGCTCTGGCCTCAATAAATAAATTATTTTCTTACCAGAGATTCAAAAATACATAGCCAAATGCACAGTTTACTTTCATTATAAATATGTGAAGTTTTCATAACAATTTTATCTATTTTATTATACTTTTTATTTCCATATTGTTTAGTGTAATAATATTCATTTCCAAATAAATCAAAATAAAGTACTTTCAAGCCCCCAAATTCTGAATTAATATGTAAAACTTCCAATTATATTTTTTGAATAGCTACTCCCTAAACAGTTTTTAATTGCATAATATAGTTTGCTGCTTTTTTTGTACAATGTATCATCTGAGACATAAGTTGTGATCCGATTTATCTGGTGACATATAACAGATTACTATCACAAGGACCCAACAGACCAAGGACCCAACAGTCATGATTCAGTTTTGAACAGAGTAAGTCTTATAACAATCACTTTTTCTTATTCTATTATCTTTCATTTCTCATGTAATTATTTAAATTGAGTAGAAGAAGCATCTACATTGTATATATTAGCTGTAGTATTTCGACATTTACTTGGTAAGAACTTTTTTATATGATTATAAAATTTAAATCAACCATGAAAAAATGTATTATCTTCTCTTATATTTAGAAACTACAGAGAAGCCACCTCTGTCTCATTTGTATTAATGATAACTCAGAACAGAAACCATTCTAGCTTCAGAAAGAAGTTAAATTAATATTTAACACTTTATAAAGGAACATTTCATGCACATTTTACTATTAAATATGAATATATTTATTTTACTAATTATATGACAAGTGACTTAATTCTACCTTAATATCTATGACTGACATTTCAAAATTTACTCACTAGTTAAGTTCTGAATTACAGTGAGATTTACAGTGGTACTAAATACTAAAATATATTGAAAATTAGAAAAAAAAAAAAAAAGGGGGCCGGGCGGTGGCGCTAAAGGTAAGGTGCCTGCCTTGCCTGCGCTAGCCTTGGACGGACCGTGGTTCGATCCTCCGGTGTCCCATATGGTCCCCCAAGCCAGGAGCAACTTCTGAGCACATAGCCAGGAGTAACCCCTGAGCATTACCGGGTGTGGCCCAAAAATAAAAAAAAAAAAAAAAAAAAAAACAAAAACCCTATAAGGGCCCGGAGAGATAGCACAGCGGTGTTTGCCTTGCAAGCAGCCAATCCAGGACTAAAGGTGGTTGGTTCGAATCCCGGTGTCCCATATGGTCCCCCATGCCTGCCAGGAGCTATTTCTGAGCAGACAGCCAGGAGTAACCCCTGAGCACTGCCGGGTGTGGCCCAAAAACCAAAAAAAAAAAAAAAAAGAAAATTAGGTAGAAATTAATAAGTTCTGTAGAATATTGCAGTCTAGAAAGTGTAGAAAGTTTATGGAATTAGATATTCATATAATGTACTTTAATAACACTATCTACATGTAATGTACAATATTTACATCTTTAGAAAACTTTTTGATAATGTACATTAGGGTTAATAATACTTACTTCAAATGAAGACTTATAAAGTTAATGGAGGAATATCCATTTGAATTGACCCCTGATAAAGGGTAGGATTTTGGTAGTGGAGATATTGAGGAGATACGTTTTTCACATATTTTGCCTATGATGTTGGTGAGAATAGAGAAGAAAGATGGAATGAAGGGAGTTATTACAGAAAGTCTGTGGAAAAATAAGTTTTATAAAAATAGGGAATGAAATTTGGTCTTTTTATACTGAATATAATTGAGGTTTTATTACATGAGTTGTTACTTTCCAAAGTATTAAAGCCATTGGTATTGTACAAAAGTAATTTGATTGATGTCACTCAAATATAAT
Organism: Suncus etruscus; assembly: GCF_024139225.1. NCBI lineage: Eukaryota > Metazoa > Chordata > Mammalia > Eulipotyphla > Soricidae > Suncus > Suncus etruscus. The sequence continues at coordinate 108,495,639 of NC_064849.1, read as the reverse complement.
TTGGGTTCATTCATTTCTTTGTATTTATTCATTTGTGTCAGTTACTATTGTAAAGCAAGTGTTAGAATTATTTGAATCCACTTTGTCACATGCAATTTACTTATCACTTCCACATTGACATTGATTTTAAAGGAAATCTAGTACATAAAATACATCACACGTTATTATAGTGTGGAATTAGAAGAGTACAAATGTTTCCATTAGTTTGAAAACCCAAACACAATAAAAGAAAGGTTTAATTATTTTTTAAAAATATGATTTCCCAGTAAATTCTAAAGTAATAGAGCTAAATTTTGGTGGAGATAAAACAAATCTGTCTGAAAATGATAGCTTAGTAAATTGAGACTTCCAAGAAATTAGCTAGCAGAGGTCACTCACAAGTTGACAAATGAAAACTATTAAAACACGTAGCCCAGGATTTTATAATATTCTAATGGAACATGGATTCCTGCAGTGTTTATCTTGTTACTTATGTGTACATCATTTAAAGAAAATGCTTTACTGTATTTATAAAATTCTTTAGTATAAGAATTTACAGATGCTTTGGACCCAAACTGTGAATGAAATTTATCTTCTGGTTTCCTTGACTATGTGTGTTAGATTTTAAATTTAGCATTTTAATTTTAATTTGGAGAAGGAATTGAAACAACTCCCAGTAAAACATCTTTAGAAGACTCGAGTTTCTTTTATAGAGAAAAAGGTGGGGTTTTTCTCTTCCTAAATTTTTCTTCAATCCTTTCTTTTATCTTTGGAAACTTATTATATCATATCTATGATTAACAACAAATTTCTGTACTCACAACCCCATCACCTACAAATTTATTTCTTATAATAGCACAAAACTTAATAAGTTATTAATATGACCCTCTTATTAGGTGAAGAACTAAGTTGTGCACATAAAGTTGAATATAATATTACACATTTTATGTGGAAACAACACTAAATCTTTAGATAAATTTAGATTGCCAGTGTGTACATTTTCAATATTGGCTGAGCAGTAGTTATTAAAATGTCTGTAATACCACATGTGAGAAATTATATTTTCACACCAAATGTTCTCATCCACAATTTGGTATAATGCATTTTCTTTTTAAAGTTGGTCTTTTTCTTTTTTGTTTTTCTTTCCATTCTTGGTCATATTTTCTGGATGTATTCAGCTGGCTTATGGCTCTTGCTCAAGGATCATTCCCGACAATGTTGGGGAAAACATAGGTGATGAAGCGCGGGGTTAAACCTGGTTCTACAAGTGCCTTACCTGTTGTACTGTCTTCAAAACAAAAGTCATTTTTCTAGTTTGCACTCAAGTTGATCCTGAATGAATCTTTGGAGTGAAAAAGTAATGATAGTATTATTCATAACCAAATGGTCCTATTCATATGAATAGTAATCACATCAGTTTATTGCCCATTTTTATGCCAATTAAGTACATATATTTAATACAGCAAATGCATTTATTAATTTTTCTAGGAATAAGTCAAATATTGAAACTGCAATTTGTTCTCCTTTTCCCTCAGATTTTCAAAATCTATTTATAAAGGTATGCTCTCTAGTCTCAGAATTATCATGTAACAGAATCTCTGAATTAACTATATATCACTTCTCTACACTTCCTTTCCTGAAGTTACCTGAAATAGATTCTCCTCAAAACTCTTTATTTATGTTCTATTAATTGTTACCTGAATTAATCATGTTGTACTTTGAATTTTAGTCATTTTTACATCTTAATTATGCTTTTTATGATGTCTTCCAAAATATAAAATGTTAAACATTTTATTAAATGGAAATTAAGCTTTGAAGTGAAAATATACGACCAACAATACTATATATAAGTAAATTTTCAAAAACATAACTCTGTTTAATAAATTGCAAGTAGCTTTGTCTTCTTTGGCTTAGGTTACTTAAATCTAGCTTAATGTTATCTTAGACTATTTTGTATTTCTTTTTACAGTGAATCTTACTAAATACTCGTTTTTTTGTAGAAAAGCTAAACTTACTACAGTGGTACAAGTTAATGGCAGAGACATATTGTCTTGTAAATTTATATAAGAAATTGATTTATGGGCCAGGAGAGATAGCACAGTGGCGTTTGCCTTGCAAGCAGCCGATCCAGGATCAAAGGTGGTTGGTTCGAATCCCGGGTCCCATATGGTCCCCCGTGCCTGCCAGGAGCTATTTCTGAGCAGACAGCCAGGAGTAAGTAACCCCTGAGCACCGCCGGGTGTGGCCCCTCCCCCCAAAAAAGAAATAGATTAATGTCTACCTTAGATTAGTCACAGTTTTTCTTGGAAATATATCTTTTTTTATTTCCTTTGCCAAGTCCCTGTCTTGCCTCAGACATTTCTATTTCAGCTCCATTTCCTCATCCTCCTTATCTGAGAGTAGATTTGGCTAATGGCCATCACTTTGACTTATCCTCCTTCCTGTGTTTACCTTTTGAGAACTCATGTTTCTCTATAGTGTTGGTTTACAAATCTATATAAAAATTGTTAAAGTCATTCCCTCAGTCCTGGTATACTTTTTGAGTTCTGGAATATTGAATTTTTAAGTGTCTTCTATTATGTGCATATAAATAATTTTCTAGTTACAGCTATGCAGAAATTCATATTTTTGGAGAGAAGTGAAGTGAAGTCTTTCTTTTTAGATGATTGAAAATTTCTCGTGCTAGCAGTTCTACTTTAAAATACCATATTGTGGGGCTAGAGTGATAGCGCAGCAGTAGGGTGTTGGCCTTTCACGTGGCTGACCCAGGACCGACAGCCATTGGATCTCCGTCATCCCATATGATCCCCTCACCAGGAGCGAGATCTGAGTGTATAGCCAGGAGTAACTCCTGAAAGTCACCGGAATAGCCCCCAAATCAAAATTAATTAATTAATTAAAATATCATATTGTTTGTCTGAATTGCTTAGATAATTAAAATAAACTTAGGTTTTGATTCTTAAATATTCAGGGGAAATTTAACCATCCACTCACCCTCTTTATTTGTTATTACAAACATGGGAATATACACACCACTAGTTAAAGGCATTTTCTTACTTAATATATCAACTATTTTTCTCTGTAGATGATATATACAGGTTCCAGTGAGTGAAAAGCTTAATGGTGTTCAAGTACAGTACCATTTCGTTCGTTTGTTTGTTTTTGGACTACAACTGGTGGCTACAACTTGGGGTTACCCCTGACTCTGCACTCAGAAATCACTCCTGGCAGGCTTGGGGGACCATACAGGATGCCTGGGAACTGGATCCGGATTAGTCACATGCAAGGCAACAGTTTACTTGCTAGGCTATTGCTCTGGCCCCAGGAATCAAATTTTTAAGATTTCCCTGTTTGGAAGGAAAAGAAAATAAGAAAGTTATGTCCAATTGTTCTTATAGAATCCAAAAGCAGTGGAAATGAAAATGTTCAGTTTCAAAATTTTACTCCTACTGGAAGCCCTTTAAAAAAAATAAAAAGATATGGTGTTAAAATACTTATAAAAAGAATTTAGTTTTCTAAAATTTGAACATATATAATTTTATTAAAGAATATTTACTGTCATGTTTGATTCTTCAGTCACAACCCCAAACAGAGGGGCTTTGAACTCAGAAAAGACTTCATTTGATATTCTGCCAAGGGAAAATCATAATGTGGATAATTGATATTTTACATTTAACATGTTGCTTAAGCACTTTTACAAGAGGACCCTAACTTTGAGGAAATGAAATGAAAAGGGCAGTATTATCAATCTGAAGATGTATAATCATAAAAAAATAATCCACTTTCTTGAGAGCTGCTATCTCAGTGGAGATGTTAGAAACCAGTAGTTTAGGTACTTTTGTTGTGCTACACAGCACACATTTTTGCAATTCTGTTATATCTAGGCAGTGATTAATTATAATTAATCAAGTAGGTACTAATTCAAATTATAAACTTATTTACTATTAAATTCTGTGCAATTCTCCTATTTTCTCCTCCATACCACTTTTCCCTCAGAATACATCATCATTTTCCAAACTTTCAAAATTGCTCTTGTTCAATTCTTGAATCATTCATTCAGGTTTTAAACTGATGTAAGGAATGCAAGCATTTGAATTCTGAATCACAAGTTACAACAATAAAGATTAAAAAACATCATTCAACAGTAGATAAAATTAATGAATAATAAAATGACTAATTTTATATTGAACTTTTGAAAGAACTATAAATTTAAAACCTGAGAACTACTTATGCATTATTCTGTTCACTTTTCATAAATTTTATTTTTATGAAATATCTGCAGTCATCATAAATATAGAACATTTTGGCACAGACCTACTTAAATCTCAGTGATTTATGCTTATTCTGTACCTTTTGATCACAATTATATAATAAAGGGTTGAGAGAGAATAGTGGGCAGGGCATTTGCCTTATATGCAGCCAACGTAGATTTAATCTGTTGGCACCATATATGGTATATGGTTTCCTGAACTTTGCCAGGAAAGAGTCCTTAACACAGAGCCAAAAGTAATCCTTGAGTATCACCAGGGGTAATCTCTGGGCATAGAAACAGAACAAGTAAGCCCTGAGAACTGCCAAGTGTGGCCCTCCCAAATATTTTTTTCCAGAAATGATGATATAGCAAAGTGGCCAGTGGAAGATGAGAAATATTTCAGTGAGAAGGAATATGGCTTGACAAGTGATTTTTTGCCAAAATTAGACAAGAGGACTTGATACATTTTTTAAGTTTTATGCAATGTGGTTTTCTAGAAGAAAAAGGAACACTTATTATATTATTATAATATACAAAAATGCAGCTTTTATTTGTAGGTTTGACCTCTGGGTAAAAGAGCATTTCTAGTACTGAGGGGAAAAAAGTATGAATTATTGGCACTGGTTGGCACTGATTTTATCCTGTTGAGATGACTGTTCTTTACTTTAGAATATTCAAAACCATGAAATATACAGACACAGTAAGAAACGTGTACCTATATTTGAGATATGACCAGTGATAGACTTAAGAACCATTAGTATTAACATATTAAGCCTATAGCAGTTGGATAAGAGTGATAATAATTGGATAAAAGGAGTGATTATGTTTGTATAGTAAAATAGATGCCTTCTCAAAGAGTAGAATACAAATAGCCAGGTACTTCAGGCTCATTTAAATAAGAAATCATGAAAATGTGAAATCATCGAAAGCAAAGATTTTGAGAGAAATTCAAGTAAAAAAATGAATGAAGTGATAACATGCTGTGACAAGAAAAATAAGTTTGACACACAATAAATGTCACAGTTGCCGAAGGGGGAATAGAAATATGCTTACTTATGCTAGAATTGGTGCAGGTTTTAAAACTTTCATTCAGGTTAAATTTCTATTCCATTAGATCATTCAATAAATATGATTAGCTAAAATATAATGCCTCTCTTGCCCATTTCCTGTTCATATTGTATGTCTCTTTGCTTATAGGAAAATTTGAATTTCTTCAAATATGATATAATTTAGCATTATTCATAAGTTAGGCAAAACATTTTACAATTGTTATCTTTGTGAGATTTTCACTATAATATTAAAACTAAATTATTTTTGCTTCATGTAGCTGTTTTGGAGTTTCCTATGTTTTCTTCACTTTTTCCTCACACAGCAATTCCAGCTCCAAACCCCATTACTCACTCCAAACCCCATTTACTTGTTTTTATTATGATATCAAGAAACAAACTTGATCAAGTAAAATTTCTGCAGAACCTAGGGAATAGAAAATTTTTACAAATTATCAAGCCCAGTCTTTGAGTATATAGTATGTATGTATTGAAGTTTATAAGTTGATGAAGGATCTCTGAGAAAGCATAAGAACAAAATTCAGGCATTGGCTTTTGCGAGGAATACATTGCTACTTGGAAGAATACATTTCTGACAAAAATGGTAAGGAACTACAAAACTAATCAGAATGTAATTCATATAATTTTTTCAGGAAATATGTGTTTGGCAATTGGGATATTAGTTTGAGTTCTTGAAACTGATTTAGAATAAAAATTAAAATATTACTGCATGAAGAATTAATATAGTTGGATATTTGTTCAGTTATTTAGATTTATAACTAAATTGCTTTTATATATATGAGTTACAGTAATCTAATCATTAAAGTATGATACTGAAGAATAGGTATCAATGGGGGTATTCTGTGTTAGTAATGGGGTAGCTTTGCCACACTGTTTGATTTCAGATATTCCTTTATAAATATCGTACCGTCAGAGTATAAAATAGTAGTCATTTCTGCATATATGACAAATTTCCTCAGAATAAAAAAGCATGTTAATATGTACCTAAAATACTACTGTGAAAGATATGTAAGTCATTATGATAAAAAATTGTGTTTTATTTAGAAATGTTCTTTGACTTATATGTATTATTATATTATATTAATTATATGTTATGTTATGATTCTATATTATGTTATGTCAGTTTACCTCAACATGTTAATCAATTTTGTCTCTTGAATAAATTCTTACAATAAAAAAGAAAAAAAGCACAAAAGAGAAATTTTCATTCAATATATCAGGGAAATATTTAAAAGATCCCCTGTAATGAAATATGGCAACTACTTAAATTTCTTAGACTTTTTGCTAGAAATACTTGATGCTGGGTAAAGAGCAGTGGCGCAGATGGTAAGGCATCTGCCTTGCATGCTCTAACCTAGGACTGCAGCGGTTTGATCCCTCTGGCGTTCCATATGGTCTACCAAGTCAGGAGCGATTTCTGAGCGCATAGCCAGGAGTAACCTTTGAGCACCACCGGGTGTGGCTGACAAGCAAAAACAAAACAAAACAAAACAAAACAAAAGCAAAAACAAAAACAAAAACCCAAGCAAAAAAACGAAATACCTGAAGTTTTAAGGTTGGAGAGATGATGTAGGATTAAATTGCTTGCAAATACTTACCTAATGGTACACACTGGTTCAATCACCAGCACCTGTTATGGTCTCTGATCACTTTGAGGCATCAAAACTGAGAACATAGTCAGGCTTAAACCTAACTACAAACATGCTTGTAATCTTGGTGCAAAAATAAAGATTAAAAAAAAGAGTACTCCCCAAATGCAACGAGGCAGGTGTGGCCTAAAATCCCGCATATCTGGAATGTCCAACATAAAATTATTTCAACAAAAGTAGATAACATATTGGAGTGAAGGGAACCTGAAATTTAATGGGAAATTCTTACTCGTGTTGAGTAGGCTTAATTCATCACACATTTGAAGGATTTAGGTGGGTAGTGGATGAGTAGATTTTGAACTCTTCCCAAATTAGTCATTGATGATCTTTACAACATCTTTTGTTTTTAATTTCATATAGACTACATAAATTTCTTACATGAGAAGTGATCAATGAATATTAATATTAAAATGATAATGTTAATAGGATCATTTATATTTTTGATTTATTTTTATCAATGTTCAATATAAAGCAAATATGATTACTTGGGTTTAGACTGCTGTAATTGCCAAAACTATACATTTCTCTCTTAATTTTTCTGCTTTGCTGTTATTTCAGAAAAGAATCATAGATGTAAATGAATGCTTAACAGCCATAAGCATTGATGCAGAGATTATTGTTTTAATGATCTATGCTTTTTGTTACATAATTTGTAAAACTACACATTTGGTTACATAATAATCTACACTTTCCATATAAGAGGTTTAGGATTAGAGAATTAAATTTTCTCCCAAATCAACACCGGGTAAGGATTTTTAACTGAAGACAGATTTTTAAAAGAGTGAATAGATGAATATGACTAAATGGAGATGTTAAAATTAATCAGCTTTGTGGGGTTGGAGCCATAACACAGTATGGCATTTGCCTTGCATGTGGCCTATCCGGGATAGACCCGGGTTCGATTCCCAACATCCCTTATGGTCCCCTGATCCTGCCAGGAGCAATTTCTGAGTGCTGAACCAGGAGTAAGGGACCTCTTTTACTAGTAGTCCAGGGGGCAAAAGGTGGATGTATGGGAGGCATGCTAGGGACTATAGTGGAGGGAAGTCAACACTGATAGTAGGAATGGCCCTAATTCACTGTTCCTATGTACCTGAAATGCAACTGTAAAAGACTAGTAATTCACATTGGTCTCAATCAAAAATATAAAAAAACAACATTTATGCATTATTTAATAGGAGATTGCATAGACTTACTATCAGTAGTTACCTGAGAGGCTTCAGAGGTTTTGGATTGAGATTCAGGTACAAAGGTTTTTATTCCCTGATATAATGAATGTATGTATGAGGGGAGATGATGATTTTGAGTTTAGGAGAAGCAGTAGATAGATTTAGTAGATAACTTATTATTTAGATTAGGAAGCTTAAGTGTCAGAAATGGACTGAAGGAAAAGCTTCTGGAATAATGTCATTAAATATCTGGATAAGTATATAATTTGTCCGAAGAACATGTGAGAGTAGATGTTCCATGTCTCTGTCTCTCTATCTCTGTCTGTCTCTGTCTCCGATTCTCTATCTCTATGTCTTTCTGTCTCTGTCTCTCTCTCCCTTTCTCTCCCTTTCTCTCTCTCTCTCTCTTCTCTCTCTCTCTCTCTCTCTCTCTCTCTCTCTCCCCCCCCCTCAGGGGACTAGTTGTCTTCAAGATAGAGGAAGGCAGAGAAGAATTGACATATATTACTTTGAAGAGTGTCCAAAAAGTGAAAATTCTCAGGGCGCATCTAATTCCATTTAAGAGTTAAGATATAAAATGTCTTTATGAACTAATTATTACAGTATCACATCTCCTCTCTTCTCCCTTGTGTAGGAAGGGCCTTTTATAGTTCTGTCATATACTTAGACTATTATGCAGGAACTCATTCATATTGGTAGTGTTAGTAACTTTAAAAGACTTTTGCAAATATACCCCTCATCAAATGAAACATTGCATTTTCAGTAAAAAACTGATTGAGGGACTGGAAGGATAGCATAGTGGTAAGGTGTTTGCCTTGCACGTGGCATCAAGGACTAACCTGGGTTTGATCCCTGGCATCCTATATGGTCCCCCAAGCCATTAGTGATTTCTGAGCACAGAGCCAGGAATAACCCCCGAGTGTCACTGGATGTGACCCTAAAACAAAACAAAAAAAAATTAAAAGAAAAACTGATTGAAGTCATAATGTGTCAGTAGAAAATCTGTCAGAAATTATATCATTTAACAAAGCTGCTGGAGGATACTTATTAGGATGAATTAAATCATGTTATTTTTATTTGTTTTTGTGCCACACTTGGTGTTGCTTAGGGGTTACAGTTGTGCTTAGTATGGAGGTAGGGTGTTTTCCTTACATGCGGAAAGACAATGGTTCGAATCCAGACATCCCATATGGTTCCCCGAGCCTGCCAGGAGTGATTTCTGAGTGTAGAACCAGAAGTAACCCCTGAGCGCTGCCAGGTGTGACACCCCCTCCCCCCAATAAAGAAATCACTCCTGGCAATTTTTGGGAGACCATCTGGGATGCCAGGGTTCAAACCTGGGTCAACTGCATGAAAGGCAAACATCCTACCTGCTGTGCTATCACTCTGGCCCCAACTCATGTATTATAAGACATAAAACTGATTGATTTGTTTCTTCATCTCTCTCAATATATACTGCAATATATATTGCAATAAGTATAGTCTATCATATAATCTTTTAATTACAGTGGCAATAGATATTGCAAGACTCCAGGTGAAAATGGTATTTTAATCTTTCTGAATTTGGGATTCAGGTATGAGTTAGTGGTGCAGGTACCAATTCTGGTTAAACCCTTGGTACCTTACTGACCTCTAAGTGTTGAGCATGATGTAAACCTGGAGTTTATTAAGTACCCTGGGTGTTGCCTTGGTTGTTCCCAGGACTCCACACCTGAATAATGCATCATCCGGGGACAGTATTGAACTACTGACCTGACTGATCAAGAATCACTGTGAGAGCCAGAGAGATAGCATAGTGCTAGGGCTTCTCTGCTTTGCATGAGGCCAATTTCAGGACGAATGGTGGTTCAAATCCTGGCATCCCATATGTCCCCTAAGCCTGCAAGGAATGATTTCTGAGCACAGAGCAAGGAGTAACCTCTGAGCACTACTAGGTGTAACCCAAAAATCAAAAATTAAAATAAAAGAAAATCATTGCAGTGGTTCCCAGGCTACCTACCAAACTTCCCCTACAAAAATATTGACAATACACTTAATTATTTTAAGTGAATTAGTTAAAAGTGTGCATTTTATGTAGATCCTAGTTTCAAATCTAGAGTTGTTTTATATATTATTTTTGTGCTCATAAAATTAGTTTTCTTGTTTCCTAATAAAAAATAAAACATAAATTTGGAATATTGTGAAATTACAGGTTATTCCATAGTCTATGGTTGACGTAATCTGTGCTCCTAGAGAATTATTTTCATTACCAACATATTATTTTATTATATTTCAGTACCAATATTTTGTTTATTCTATATATCTATTATTGGTAAGTTGACATACAGAGTATTTTAGAATTTTTTTAATGAGTCTATTCCAAAGCAATTTTTTTAAGGTGGACCTTCTCTTCTTATGCTTTTCTTTTGTTTCATACCATATTATATGTTAGTAACTGGGTAGATTGTTTTTCTTTAACATCTAAATAAATTTTTAGATTATCTTGAAATTATTTGTACAAGACTATATAAAATAATTTTTAGTATTGAATAATCATAATTACTTATTGTAGGTATCTATCAATTTTTATATTATCTGTTTATAGACATTGACTGTCTTACCTTATTTATACAACCACTATTTTATTGTTATACACATTTTTAACCATAGATCAGTATAATTTTATGGGAGGGTGAGAGTTACCTGCTTACTGTCCACATATTGAAATCTAATTTCTTATTTGTTGTAGGTTTTATTGGGATTTAATAATGCTTATAATGATGGTTGGAAATTTGGTCATCATACCAGTTGGAATCACATTCTTTACAGAACAAACAACAACACCATGGATTATTTTCAATGTGGCGTCAGATACAGTTTTTCTTTTGGACCTGATCATGAATTTTAGGACTGGGACTGTCAATGAAGACAGTTCTGAAATCATCCTGGACCCTAAAGTGATCAAGATGAATTATTTAAAAAGCTGGTTTGTGGTTGACTTCATCTCATCAATCCCAGTGGATTATATTTTTCTCATTGTAGAAAAAGGAATGGATTCAGAAGTTTACAAGACAGCCAGAGCACTTCGCATTGTGAGGTTTACAAAAATTCTCAGCCTCTTACGTTTATTACGACTTTCAAGGTTAATTAGATACATACATCAGTGGGAAGAGGTAAGTAATACCATTTACTTTTATTACTTTTTAAAAGCCATGATTAGATCATGAGATAGCTGTTATTATTTTTAAATGAACATTTTTTATATAGTAATTTTTCTGAAATTCAGGAAAGATTTATTATTCTTTTTTGCATATGTGTTTTCATAAGAGAAAGTAAAATTCTATATTTGCATCAATTGAAAATATTAGTGATTTAAAAGTAATTTTATGCTATTTAGTCTTTTAAAAATATACTTAAAATAATAATTTGATAAATAATGTTTAGCTAACAATGAAATGTTTCTTTATCATGAGTTTGTTTTTCCTCAAGCAATACATCACATATTTTTCTGATAGAGATGTATGGGATCTCATTGCTAATTTATATAGAATATTAGTTTTATAAAATAATGTGGTATATATTTCTGTTATATTTTATTCTTAATAATTTTAGAGAATCTGTGTTTTAATAAAACATTTTTATCATTTTCCAGTTGAATATATACAGACCTTAGCATAATGGTTTTAATCCTTTGTCTATAATAATTATAGATCCTCTCAATTTATTTCATAATCTTTATAATCAGGATATGTGGGAGGGAAATTATTACACAGAAAACACAAAAATTCAATCAGATACTGCAGATATGCTCAATATTTTTCTAAATGGGACATTTGTTATTCTGAGACGATTTGATAGGATCTGAAAGAACTCAGTTCTATGCTTAAGTATCAAAGTTAAATGTAACATTACCAAGCAATGAAATTCATTCCACATCTGAATATTGACCTTTATGTACTTCCTTTTTTTCTCTGAATTTATCTTTTTTGCAATGTAGTTGCAACCTGAAATTTATTGTTTGCATAAAACTGAGAGGCAAGTTGTTCTCCAATGTACCCGGAACTGCAGGACTGGTATACACTTGACTCTGGATTATTGTTTCTTTACTCACTAATGAAATGCTTTTTAGAAATTTTGGATGGAAAATGTTTTAAAATGAAGGTTACACAATACTAAGGTCCATGGATATTAGCTTTGTTTCCTGTGGGGCTGTAACTGTGTTTTATGTATTCTATCAAGGACATTTTGGTTCACAGGATTTCAGGAAATGACACGCAATAATGAAGCTGCATAAGATATGGCTGAAAGGCATAAAAGTGAAGCATTCTTAAGAAATGGAAATGGATTAGATTTTACATCAAATATACATTTTAGAAATTGAATTCATTTGGAATGCTTCTCTATATACAACATTCCATGTAATTATAAAATGTTTGGATCAGACATTATCATACCAATTTGAGATTAGTATCAACCTGTAGGATTATTGAAAACAGTAGCTTTTGCATATTGAGGATTTAGTTATATAAAGTAATAAATTTTATTTTCCATGAAATTATTTTATAACAACTCTGATGATTTTTTAAATTCACAGTTAGAATGGGTGGGCCTGGGATTCTAACTTTAGCAATCTGATTTCAGACAAAATGCTCTAAACCACAAAATAATAGTTTCTTACTATAATGTATACTCCTTTCTTGTTATCTTATTTCTTAATTATCATTTATTTTATTAGTTATAAACGAGACAGTAATGTATTAACTAAGATTGTGATCTATGCAGCATACAAATTGAATATTTACCCCATAAAACATAATACATAGTAATGAACAATCTGTGAATAAAAGTTACTATTATAATGGCTTAATCAATTAAAAATATAGAGGGCAGTGCTTCATTCTTTACTTTTAACCCAGTTTCCTTAGAGGATGTCAGGAGGTTGAGCAGATGATATCCTATCAGATAAAATGGCTTGCTATGTTATAGAAGTGGACGTGCTTCATTTTGATGTTATCTTGTTGCTGACAGCAGTCACAGGCATATAGATCTGTGTAACATGAAGTGTGTAAAAGATACCATTATACCATTCAAACCCATCAATGCACTGTCATAGAGAGTAAAATGTCATTTAATATACCCTTACAGATATTTGGTAACCAAGCACATTTACACCAGAGCTGTAAATTGGTGAGATATTTCTTGTATATAAATGACCTTGATCATAATTGAAACATTAACTCACTCAAATGAAAAAATGTTATATATGATATGCCTATATAGCTCCATTGAAGCATAACTCACTCAAATGAAAAATTATTGCATATAATATGTCTATATAGTTTCATTTATTTTATGGATATTGTTAATGGCAATATTAAACACAAGGAATCATAAAACATCAAAATTTAATAGAAGTATTATATTATCCCCATAATTATACCAGAAATAAAAAAATTAATGCCTCTAAAATGACAAATCTAATTTTTCATCACTGAGATATATTTACATGTAGAAGTACAACAAATAAATCACAAGAAGTTTCTATGATAGTGTTTTGAGTAAGAATGCAGAGGATCTGAGTTCACCCACATGTCTTTGAGTTCTGAGTGTTTTAGTACCAAGCTGGTTAATGCTAAATTCAGAAACTTTGGGGAAGTAATGTGTGAAGTCTGGAAGCTGCCTCTGTTCTAAATGAATCATTCCCAAGGAAAGCAGATGCTTTCTATAGGAAATTGCTTCTATCTTCAATAATACATCTTTCATGGTCTGAATCAGTTCAACTAAAAAAACAGCAAGAAATGCCAAAGTCAGATAAGTGAGAAAAATATTATGAATAAAAAAAAACTTTAAAAATTAGCTCTTATGTTTCTTATTATTAAGGTGAAAAAATGATTGAATGCAGAGAAATGAACTGATTTGACCAACTCATTTATAAAATGCCTGATGTTAAGAAGCCAAGAGGAAAGTTGTTTTTGCACGGCAATTATAAGATCAATGACTTCAAGATGTGACAATTGAGTTCTTTGACGTTTTGACAATATCTATAGAACTCACGTATATTGCCTAATGAGATGAAATTCTGGAGTAAATTTTAGATTAAAACTTGCCTAAAAATACCCTTTTCTGCATTCTTCAGAAAACTGTGGTGATCAGAAAACTGTGGTGAAGATTTCCTGCTTTTGTATTTTCATTCTGCTTTATTATTGCTGTTGCATTTCAGTGATAGATGGTGACCCAAGTCAGAATGCTACTTAGTAATTTATTATAGGAAGAATCATTTCTCAAAGATCCTCTTAAAAGACACATATGATAATGAAATTCTTTGATCTTAAGTGCAATATTATTATCAACTTGTGACAGATATGTTTCACAGAAGAGATAAAAAGTAAATTAAGAGGTTAGACGATGGAAATTATTTGGTAAAGGTGAAAAGTTTTAGGAACTTCTCATTCTTTAGCTGTATCCCAAGTCATTTTATGAAAGGGTGATGACATTTGAAATTACTAAAAATTTAAGAATCTGCAATAGAAAAAAATGGTTATATATTTCTAGGATTCAGTGAAAGTACAATTGGAAGCAATCAATGTGCAGGAAATGCATTTAACTTACATAATAATAATTGCATAATAACTATTGTTATATTGCTTTATTTTTATTTATATTTTGGGGTGTTTTAGTTTGTTTTATTTTTTGGTCACATCCAGAGGCACTCAGGGATAACCCCTGGCTCTGAGCTCAGAAATCATTTCTGGCTCTGGGAACCATATGGGATATCAGAGATCGAACCCAGGTTAGATCTATGGCCAGCCTTGTGCAAGGCAAATGCCCTACTGTTGTGCTACCACTCCGGCTCTTTTTATTTATGTTTTGATCTTCAGCGATGTCCTTTGGTACTCAGGGCTTAGTCTTGGCTATGTGCTAGAAGTCACTCCTGGATGTATTTAGGGGATATATGTGGTGTCAAGGATTGAAGATGCAAGGCATATACCTTAAACCTTGTGCTGCCTTTTCAGCACAGTGCTTTACTTTTCGTTCTTTTATTGTCTTTTCAACCTTCCTTTTGTAAATTTTTGAAAGGTCACAATAAAATTGTTTTAAGGTAAGAAATAGAGCTTGTGATTCTGATTCTCACATACATGTTTTGAAATTTCAGTTGTGTTGCACATTGAAGTGCTCTTCTAGTAACCAATACTAGATTCTGGCTTAGAGATAGATTTATTTTCAAATAATGATTAGAAACAGAACATTAACAGGGAAATTTATTTTATAGGGAACCAATACAATTCTAGTTCTGTCTTTAGTTATATTTAGCTTTCTAATTTGATTAAAATCTAACCCATTCTACAGATTAACTATCTATAATTATGCAATATACATCTTAAGTACTATTTTAAAAAAATAAGCAGAATTTTAAGACTTGCCAAAAGCCAAAAAATATTTTTTATTGTCCTCTACTGAAACCTAGATAGGCTTCCTCTTGCCTATCACATCAAATCTGTGTTTCTTCACTTGCCTTCAAGGCTCTTTAGCAAATTCTTCCCTTGTCTCACCACTGTCACTTTGCATTTGCACTCAACAACTCTTTGTTGATATTTGTTTTCAGTTATACAGAGCATCATACAGAGAATCATTCTTTCTTCTATAGTATTGCATGTGTCACATATCTGCTTTGAAAAGCTTTTTTTTCTATCACTTCTTTAAAGATTAGTCTGAAATTCATATCCAAAAAAAGGTCAATATCTAGGTACTGCTAAAATGTTCAGTAGCTTTGCCCTCATTAATTCTAGGGGTCTTTGTTTGTTCAGTTTGGTAGCTTGATTGCTAATGCTAACTATACACATTTCTCCTTTTCTTCTGTCTATAGAGAAAAGGGAGTGTCCTCGTGAAAAGGAAGTGTCAGCTTTTGCCTTTGAATCTCCTTGTGACTAAATGCAGTTCTAAATGAAATAGTTTATCAAATGATGATTCTTCACCAAATACTTAACTATCCTTCATGTTCTAAAACTGTTCAATAATTTGAAGAGAATATTCAGTCTTTATTCCCAGGCATTGACTCAGTAGTCTGTGTGCATTTGCTGCACATGAGGATACAAAGCATTTCCCAGCTTTGTAGGAAAAACAGATATGTGAGCAAATAATCACAGATGGTGTGGTGAGTGGTGGCATAATGGGAGGAGTGAAAAATAGTTTTTCTTTTCATGATAAGAGAGTTTCAGGGACATTTGAACTGTTTAAAGCTAGAGTCTGGATTGTCAAGCTAAAACAAAAATTGAACAAAGACATGAATTCCACTAAGACATTTAGAACAAGCAACCAAGTAGAGTAGATCTGCCTTTCTGGAATATAGTTAGAGAAAGTATGGGTTTTTATTTGTAAACTTAATAAGAGTAATTCAGATAGTTTAGGCATAGTATTTACATTTTAGAAGTCTGAAAAGTGAAGGCAATTGAAGACCACTGAGGATTGAAGTAAGAGCGATGTTTATCAATCATTTGCATTTTATATGCATCTAATGTCAAACAAAATACATGTGTAGTTATCCAAAAGTGACATGTGTCTTTGCCAAGTAAACTTGCCCTTGAAATGTTTGTATCAAATAATAGAATCTAGGATATAAGGCAAAGACCTAGAGCACCTACTTTGCATATGGACTTTGCACATACAATTGTATATGCAATTTCTAGCACTGATCATTAAGCCAAGGCTATCCCTGAAAAACACCCTAGTGTAGCCCTAACATCCTCTTCAAATTTAATAAGTTCTTATGTGAAATGTATTTTAATGTTTATAATTTATTTGTCAATTACATAATCACTATAACATTTTAATATTATTTATATGATTGCATTAGAAATGTGCATGTAATACCAGCAGCAAATTTGTACTGCAAAATATATGCTATACTAGCTATTAGTATGTGATTATTTAATAAAAAGTTAATTATACTTTCTGTTTAATCTAAGGAAACTATTTACTATGATTTATTTGTATCTACGTATATGTAATAGAAGAGTTTTAAAATTTAAATGAGATAAGATAAATGGATCTTTTAAAATGTTTGCATTGATGCAAGCCTTTATGATTTATAGCGAAAGATCTATGAATGTTACTTTTTTCACTTTAGTACGTCAATTAACATTAAGTCAATTGTGTGATTTGCTTAAAACTTTTTGCATGGAGTTACAGATTCAACTGAAGAAGGTTGCTTCTATATTATGATTATGGACTTGTTCTGTATTCTAAAGTCTCAGAATTGTTTTCTTTGAAATGATTTAATTATATTCTCTTTGAATTGTTACGTGCTTGCCTATGCAGATCCAGAGAAAATAGATGACTTATAGATATTCAACTGTGTAAGAAATGTTTATTATTATATTTTTTTCTTTAGCAAAATGTTTTTCTTTCTTTAATCATTATCATGTGATAATTATTTTTAACATTACATTGTATCTTTTCATTTAGTTTTCATTTTAGCTATATATTTATCAATATATTTTAGGAGATTTCTTGAAGTTCCGAGGTTTAATATGATGAGTTCTATTTAAATATGAAATGTTGGTTGGTATGTTGCCATTTAAGAAGAAAAAAACAAAATGATATAAGTTCTTTGTATGTCTTAGAAATAGGATATTTAATTTTTATATATTTGTATATTTTTCCCCAAGCCATATGAGTAATCTTGTTTGTGACATAAAAAAATCTCAGGTTAATGCTGAAATAATCAATTTAGAAATTTTCAGGTCTCTTTGTTAAATGTTAAACTTACATATATATTTGTTTTCCTTGTTTTGTACATTTTGTAGTACATTAAGTTTAATAACAACCAGACTCATATCCAGCATTTCAAATTATACCTGTAAGCTTCAAAATCCATATAATCAGATTTTTCAATGAAGATCTTTTGCATTCTTTAAGCTTGTTACATCCATTTTCCCTATAACTCTTTTTCTCTAATAAGCAAAATATGCCACATGCTATAGGGTCTATTTTTGTCGTTTGGATGTTGTTTGAATACTCAAATTCCTTCCCTGAATTTCTCACCTTTCTGATGCATGGCTCTATCAGTCATTTCTCACTTATATTTTCATATTGCATAGATTATTAGATTTTAAAATTTGCTTTTATTAAAAAGGTTCAAAAGATCTTATTCACTTTTGGTATATAGGGAACTAAAACAAAGATATAGATATGTCAATTTATAAAAGACCCTATTACTGAAGCACAAAAATGAGAATACCAGAATGGCAAAAATAAGTAAACTGGAGGTGACACTGCATGGAAGGGGATACTTGGCTTTTAGAGGTGAGCTAACTGGGTACATTAAGACCATACATGTCAACACCATAATAAATACATTATTTTAACTACAATAAATTAAAAAAAATGTTGGCATCAGAGAGATAATACAGGGGTTAGGGTGTTTGTTTGGCACATCATTGACCTGAATTCAATGCTTTGCACCTCATGTGGTCCTCTGAGCACCACCAGGAGTGATCCCAGAGATCTATTACTTGTAAATGAATGCTAATTGTTATGGCGTCTCCCTCTTTTTATTAATATTGTAATAAAATGTGACAAACATATTTACTGTGCATTGAAAATTGTTTTGTACCAGTACAAGCTTGCTAAGATTTTAGTAGTATTCACTTAAAGATAGAAATATGTAGTATATATATAATAAAATTTATAACAATAAAAAAGAGTAAATTATAAATAAGCCCTGAGCACCAAGAATGTATCCATCCACCTTCTCCCTCAAAATAAAAGTTTCCCTTGACTTTTTTAGAGAGCCAGAGATAAGATTTTTGAAGAACAAATATGAACATGTCACTTATCTCCTAAATATTTCTATTTAAATTTAATTTAAATTGATTTAAATTAACAATGGGATAGAATTCGATATTCAAGAGTATTTATAAACTATTTTTCCTATTTTGAGAAACTACTGAATCATTATAATTGAACAATGATGTACTTCTTCTTGTCAAATAATCTGTTGTAGGCATATGCTACACTTGCCCAGTTTTCCTAGATATTTGTTCTTTTAGCCTTATTTTTTTTTATTGTATTTTGTTCCTTTGGCTTTTATTTTAACTTAAGGTTTCTGAGGTGGAGTTAACTAATCTCTCAGGTAGCATTATGTCCATCTGTACAATGGTGGCATACCTCCAGGTGTATATGATTTATATATTTATCACTTTTAGTTTTTTCTTTAAATTTTAATTTGGTTTTGTTTGCTTTTTATGTGAGGGCCACAACTAGATATATTCAGGAGTTATTTTTGCACTGCATTCAGGGACAGCTCCTGGCAGTGCTTGGGGGACCATATGAGATGCCATAGATTAAGTCTCGGTGGGTCAGATGTAAGGTAAGTGCACTACTGCTGTACTATGTCTTTCCAGTCCCATATATTTTTTTAAATAAGCAATGCTTTCCACATACATATTAAGCTCCTGAAGAGTAGAGATCATAGCTTTTTTATATCTTCAGTTAGTTGTGTAGAATCTGGAAAGTGATGAGCACAAGATTGTATACTAAATGAATTAAATTATGCCCTCAAGGAAATTTCAATCCAGTAGTAAACAAACCGGTAAGCAAAAAGGGACAATGTCTTGGGTCCAATATCAGGAGTATTTATAGTATGACAATAAACTAAGATAGAGAGATGAGAATGTGACAGTTGAGCACAGATTCTAAAGGAATCTTAAGCATAACTACTTGCAAATAAGCATGAAAGTAAATTTTCTCCTAAATTCATCACTCTGGACAATATTATAAAAACATAAATATTATAAGTAAATAATAAAAAAATTAATAGTGCCAAGTTTATAGGTTAAGATGAAGGCATTTTTCAATTTTATCTCAGAACTGTTTAAAACATGTAATAATTATTGAATATACTTTAATACAATAAGGTTATCTAGGTCTAATTTGTTGTCATAAAAATTTTACTGGCATACCTATAAAAAATACTCGACAAAACTTGGCTTTTGAACTTTCAGTGTGCTTGTCACACTACCTTTCTAGATATTAAAAGCATTATAAATAAGCATTATAAATATGCATATTCTGTCCAAAATATATAAAATGGAGAATTTGATCCACAAAACACAATATAGAGCAAAGTACCTTCAGTATGTATTCATGTGAAGTCTCTATTGTATGCATGCAGATATATAATAGCTCTTGATAATTTATGCCTATATCTGTTAAATTTTTGTTATTTTTATTGGACTGGGGTCGCAGCCTGCTGTAACCAGGGCTTACCCTTGGCTCTATGCTCAGGAATTGCTCCTATAAAGCTTGGAGGACTATTATGGGATGCTGGGGATCAAACCTAAGTCTACCACATGCAAGGCAAGTGCCCTACCTTCTGTACTATATTTTCAGCCCCATATTTAACTGCCATGTATAATGTAATTCTGTTTTATATTTGAATTCTGGTTCAATTGCCAGGATGTTTCATAATGAACATGTGTTGCTTTAATTATCTGGATAATTATCTCAATTGAACAGGCCATTTTGGTTAGTCTTGTATATCATTGTGCACCTGTCTGCAATCAAGGTAGGTGTAATGAGACTTGACATAAATTGGAAAGTTGGCCACCAAGAATATACTGTTGTTACAGTGAGATCACATTTTACATATAAGTCAAATATTTGTTGAATTTACGTATCTAATCAGGAATATGCTTGCTTTATTGTTATGTCAATTTCTAGGAAATATATTACTTTAGTCAAATGTATTTTTATTGATTTGAAATATTTAGTGTTATTAATTTAAATATAGAAAACCAATTTATGTTGGCTCTATGTCAAAAGCAGACTTGATTTAAATTTCAGTAGACAAAAGATAGTAATTGAATTATATTAGGGATTGTTTCAGAGCTTCAGTTTTATAATACATTATGACTGTTATGAAAGCGCAGTAATAAATACAATTATAACCCTTTAATTGCGCTCAGTAATGACTGAGAAAGACCTACTTTGACTTCTCTTTCTGTCTTGCTGATGTATGCATTCTAGATTTTGTATGAAAGAAGTCACATCTTAGTGTGAAAAAGAAATACATTTGGTTAGTTATATAACTGGTGGCTATTTTGAGTTAAATCTGCCATTTAGGCCATTTTTTAAAAGGCAGCCAAAATCTTTTTTTCATTACTTCTTAAAGTGAAAGCAGACATTGAGTAAGGATTCTGGAAATGAGTCTCAAGGTTTTATATGACTTTAAACTATTGTAAAATAAGATTATAGTACCTAGATTGAGGTATTCTTATCCATCTGGAGAGGTGGAATCAAGTAAGATTTCTCAGTGAGTGTATTTATCAATAAAATATTTACTATGCTGTACTTATTTTTTTTACTTTGTCTTTACTATTCTGAGATATAATTGGGTAAATACATCAATTTTCAGCTAAATTTAAATGAAAGTCGGGAGTACTTTAGTCCTTTAACAGATCAGTTGGTGGGTCTGATCTTCACTCCTAAAATGGAGATAAGAAAGGAAACAGGCACATGTAAATATTGACTTGCACTGGGCTTTCTGAAACATTATCTATGCTGACCACAAAGCAAGACAATCTTGACCCCAAGCTAATTGCTCTCATCTTCAATTATCTTAGCTGTAGGTACAAGATGTAAGCCCCTCAATGTATGGCTAATAAGAATACATTCTCTGATATGCATCCCGTGGTTCATTGTCTTGTTTGTTTGTTTGTTTGTTTGTTTGGGTTTGGTTTTGGGTCCACACCTGGTGATGCTCAGAGGATACTCCTGGCTATGCGCTCAGAAATCGCTCCTGGCTTGGGGGAACACATGGGACGCCAGGGGATCAAACCACAGTCCATCCTAGGCTAGCACACAAGGCAAACACCTTTCGGCTCAAGCCACCTCTCTGGCTCCAATTGTCTAAATGATTTCCCTCCCCTAGCCACAATTTTTTTGTATTAAATGAAAGGGAAAGTCATTGATTGGTTAGTACTGAGGATATTTCTTGGCACACAGATATATTCAAA
Source organism: Suncus etruscus (assembly GCF_024139225.1). Classification (NCBI taxonomy): domain Eukaryota; kingdom Metazoa; phylum Chordata; class Mammalia; order Eulipotyphla; family Soricidae; genus Suncus; species Suncus etruscus. The sequence continues at coordinate 108,473,529 of NC_064849.1, read as the reverse complement.
TTTCTTCTATTAGTCTCTTCTCTCCTTTGCTTTGCTCTGAGATACATTATAAAAGAACATGTTCCTTGGCCTTTTGGGAACATTGTGGTAAGGGAGATTGGATCCCAAACCTAGTCTCTGTTCTGGTGAAATTGCTATTCCTGAACCAGCAAGTTATTGGTCAAAGTCCCCTCCAGGGTCTCAGGTAGCTATGATTTCAAATAATATTTTATCATTTAAAAATGTGGGTGAATGTTTTTATTTAGTTCATATATTTTGTTTGTCTGTTTTTTGTTATTGTTGTTGTTAGTTTTGGCCCACACTTGGCAGGGCACAGTGCTTTTTCCTAGATCTGCACTCAGAGATCACTCCTGGTATGTCTCAGGTGACCAACTGTCATGTTCAGGTTTTAACCTGGGATAGTTGTGTACAAAGCAAGTGCCTTACTTACTGCTTTCTTGTTCTGGCCCAAATATATATGGTTTTTAACAACCAAAGATACACATTCTTATGAAAGACCTTTGAAAGCTTTAATTTGAAAGTCTTAATAGCTTCATAATATGAAGCATATAACAGAGTGGTGAGTGCAGTTAGAAAAATAACTACACTAACAACTTCCATGACAATGTTAATGAGTAGAAGTAGAATGCCTGTCTTGAATACAGGCAGGGGGTGGGGGAAGAGGGAGATAGGGGGCATTGGTGGTGGGAATGTTGCACTGGTGAAGGTTTTTTTTTTTTTTTGTATGACTGAAACCAAACTACAATCATGTTTGTAATCATGGTGTTAAAAAAGAAATAAAAATATATAATACCAAAAAATGTTTGAAAGAATTCATTAGTGAAAAAAAAAGAAATAAAACAAAATCCTGACTGTTAAAAAATAAAAGCAAGTGATTTTCAGATTTTAGAACACTTTTTTAAAAAAAGTATTAAGACCATATCATGAGGACCGGAGAGATAGCATGGAGGTAAAACATTTGCCTTTCATGAAGAAGGATGGTGATTCAATCCTGGCATCCTATGTGGTCCTCCAAGTCTGCCAGGAGTGATTTCTGAGCATAAAGCCAGGAGTAACCCATGAGCGCAGCCAGTTGTGATCCCCCCAAAAAAGCAAAACAAAAAAACAAAAAATAACAAACAAACAAACAAACATAAAAGAGCATATCTTATGAGTATTTCTAAGAAACTAAGAACCGTATATTTTATGCATACAAAGAAATGTTAAAAATTAAGTTGGTACTTAGTAATTCTAATTAAAAAGTATGGAGAGGGCTGGGTAGCGCAGTGGTATGGAGTTTGCCTTGCACTTGATGGATACTGGACTGAACCTGCTGTCCCATATAGTCCCCCAAGCTAGAAGCAATTTCTGAGCGCAGTGCCAGGAGTAACCCCTGAGCGTCACCAGGTGTGGCCCAAAAATTAAAAAAAAATAAAGTATGTAGATAAAAATGTAAGGTGACATATTTATACAACAATTGTATGTGCTCTCTTAGGAAACCATATTCTCATTCAAGCACTTAGGATAAAGATAATAAGCTAATAACTCTATTTTCAGACGGCCCTACAGTAATTAGAATCATTATCCTTATTACAGATGAAAAAGTTGAGCAGAGAAATATTAGCAATTTGCCTAAACTGCATTTCTTGTTTATAAAAATTCAAGGATTTAAATATACATGGTTCAATACTAATAATTCTTGATAATTTTCTATTATACTATACAAATATAAATATGACTGAAATAACATTTGGAAAAGAGATAGAGAGGGCCTCCATAAAGTAGCATGTGCTTTAATTTAAATAAGAAATGAGCTGTCTGTGTTACAAAGTGTTAACCTAACATCCTTCCTGTTCTTCCACCAAATTTATAGAAGTTGATAGACATGCCTTTATTTGTCAAAGACATTTGCCTTGAATGACTCACTTTAAGCTTTCTTGTGAGTGTGTCGATTATAATCTTTTTTATTTTACTTAATTTGTATAAGTGAACTCAACTTTAATAAGAATTTCAATCACTCTGCTAATGGAATTATCCATTTCCATGCTTCAAAACATCTGATTTATTGTTAGTTTAATAATTTATTGAGTGTCAGTGAATATTTACATAATTCAACTTCCTAGCTTCTACACTAAAAGAATGACATGCTTAGTTTTTAACCTTTTTTCAGTCAAACAAAACAATGACAATGAATACATGCTACTGTATTTAGAATAATTATCTTACATAGAAAATTTATATACTTGAAACCATGAGAATACTTGAAATATTAACTTTAAATAATTAAATCTTAAGTGTGACTCATATGTCAATGTACCTTTGAATACATCATATTTATTTTCAAGCAATCAGAATTCAACAGCATTTAAACAAATCTTTACAATTCTTTAGCTATTGGTAAATGTTCTTACAGCTACCACATGTTTGCTCAGTTTTGAATTTTTTATCTTGCTCTGATTTGATGATTTGAGTTAGAAAAATGCGTCTTCTTTAATCTTTACATCCATATGTACTAAATGTGTCTGCTGATGTTACTAGTTAGAATTTTATGTAACTGCCAACTAGATCAACTAATAGAATTACTCAGATTGTCTAAATCTATATATTGTCTATACTGTATATTGTCTATATTAACAATAACTACTTGTTCTAGTAGTGCTTGAGACAGGGATATTAAACATAGAATTCTGGTTTTGTATATGTTCATTTATCAATTAATTTCTATCTGTTGCATATGCTGTAAAGCTTGCTAGGTAGTACATGTATACATTCGTACACAGGTTGGGGTATTGTCCTCTTGATAAACTGCTCTCTTTATCATTATAAATGCACTCTTTCCCTAATTTATGTACAAATTGATATTAATTAGGCATTACATATTTACTTAATAAGTAATTACATGGCATGAATTTTTATAGCGTATTTGCAAATGTTTTATATTAGAATAGATTTTTATTGGTAGCATATATTTTATGTTTTTTAATAAATGTCAATCTTTTTTCTTTTATGTCTTTTATATTTTATATTAATCATTTATATTAAATCCTTTGCTAGAGTGATGTTTATGACTACCATCCTGATATCGCTTTTGATTTATCCTATGCATATTTTTTGCTTTTTCTAATTTTTATCCTCGTTTCTTATTTATTTAATATTTTGAAATACTATTTTGTCTCTACTACTGACAATATTTGTGCCTCAATATTATTTCAGTGCTTGTTCTAAGCTTCTCACTGTCTACATTAAAATAATTTTGTGTCATTTTCTAATCAAAGTAGTATATATATAGTCTTTTCTTTATGTTATTGTTTATCCTATACGCTACTTCTATACTTGTTGTAAAGGCCACAATATCTTGAAATTATTTTGGTTTTGTTTCAAAGTATTTTTAAATGTGAAAAAATAAAGACTTTTGTATTTACTCTTTCCACTGCTCTTCAGCCCATATGTGGTTCCAGATGTCTATCCTGTTTTATTTTCCTCTCATCTTAGAACTTCTTTTACCATCTTTTGTTATGTTGGTGCTTGTTGATGCATTTTCTCAACATTTCTATTCCTTGCTACTTTTGTTTTGACTTTTGGAAATCATTTTTGTTGTTTATTAAATTCTAGGTCATTAATTTACTTTTTAAATTTTTTCCAGAAAAGAATGAATTATTTAATTAAAAATTACTTTCATGAGGTAATGTCACTTACAGTATTATTAATTTTTCATTTTTAGGCATGCAGTGTTATTGCATAATAGCCACTACTGGCCATGAATTCCTTCTCTTTGATCCTTTCTGGACCCCACTTTTAAACTCAGTTCTGTTGGTCACTTCTTGGGTTTGCTGTCATCGGCTGTTGTCTGTTTTCTTGGTTTGTTTCTTTTTATTCCATCTTAAATGGAAATCATTCAATATTTATCTTTCTCCTTTTGACTTATGTAGCTAAACATGACATCTTCTAATTTTATAGAATAAAGGAAAATCACTTTGTTCTTTTAATACTTAAAGATATCGATTGATATTTTTCTTCATAAAAGTTCTGTCCCTGCTACAATTTTTATGCTTCTTTCTTAGCTTTTTAGTGGTTTCAAATAAAAAGTCCAGTATTCAACCAAAAACAGAAAGACTGATTATCATGGTTCTGCAGCTTCCTAAGCTCTGGAATTTTGCCTCACAAATTCCAGTCACTGCGACTTCTTTATTATAAACTCCTCATCATTCTGTTGAGAGTTTCAGGACAGTCTGAACAGAGATAGTTTCTGTGTGGTTTTCTTTTTTTTAACTTTTCTCTGACAACTCTGTGGATAGTGAGCTGGTGTAAGGCTAATGTGTGCCTTGTTTGCTCTCTTTTATATAGGGATTCTTCTCTGTTGTCTGATAGCCAGTGGTTCCTGTATAGTGTCATGTTTTCTTCTTATTTAAACCAGGAACTGAAACCTAATTCTGATATTCATAAGTAGAATAGTATAATTTAACAACTGCATTTATATATAAATATACACATGTAAATTATACTGTTCTATATAATTTTTATAGCTTCTATGACTGGGTTTCTCAGTGCAAATTTAGCTTCACACAGTTTTGGAAATTAGTTTTTCAAACAGGCATAACTTTTATGAACAAATGACTCCAAAATTAATTCTTGATTACAATACAAAGAAACACCTGAATTTAGGATATTGAATTGGAAATTTTTGGCAATTCAAGTGAAGTAAAAATTATTTTTCTTCTAAATGAAAATAAACCATTTTTGGCTAACCTAGAGCTTCTTTAATTAATTCTAGTTTTAAGAAAACCTTATTTGATAGAGTATTGCACATTAGACAGTATTCTTAGCTGGGGTATAAGGAAGTATTATATTAGTTCTTATTACATTTTTATTTACTTTTTGTAACATGTTTATTACTACTACTACTACTACTATTACTACTGCTGCTGCTATTACTACTACTATTACTACTACTACTACTACTTTGCTTCAAAAACAATGCTTTAGATCCTAAAGGCTTTTCGCTGAGAGTTCAGTAAACCAAGGCATATTGTTCAATATGTGAGCCTAATGCCTTGGTGAATTGCTGTGCTCATGTTTGAGCCAAGCTAGAGAATTTGAAAGCCCAATCGTGCTGAGAGAGAAGTACTGCTCAGAGAAGTAAAAATTTTCTTTTACTTATGCTTATAAAACAATATATTTTGGTTTTTTGGGCCACATTCAGTGATGCTCAGAAGGTACTCCTGACTCTTCACTCAGAAATCACTTCTGGCTGGCTTGGAGGACCATAGGGGATGCCAGGAATTGAAGCTGTGTAGGCCCAAGTTGGCCTCAGCTAGCTGCGAGCAAGGCTAACTAGTGATCTACTGGCTGTTCCAGCACCATTTTTAAAAAAAAATGTTTTGGGGGCCATACCTAGCAGTGCTTAGGGCTTATAGTTTATTCTTGGCTTTGAACTCAGGGATCATTCCTGGCAATGCCTAGGGAATCATATGTTATGTCCAGATTAGAACCCCTGGTAGAGTATGTAAGGCAAGCTCCTTCCCCAAATAAACTGTTTCTCCATCCAGAACTGATATACTTGGGTATATATATACTTCATCTAAGAGATGCTCAGGGGATACTCCTGCCTGTACTATCAGAAATTAATCCAGTAATTAATCCAGGGCAAGGGAAACAATATGGCATGCCAGAGAATTAGCATCATACCTGCTATACTGTCTCTCTGGCCTGAGAGTTGATACTTTTTTTTTTTTTTTGGTTTTTGGGCCACACCCATTTGGCGCTCAGGGGTTACTCCTGGCTATGTGCTCAGAAATCGCCCCTGGCTTGAGGGGACCATATGGGACGTCGGGGGATCGAACCACAGTCCGTCCTACCCTACCGCTTGCAAGGCAGACACCTTACCTCTAGTGCCACCTTCCCGGCCCCAGAGTTGATACTTTTAAAGCAATTTTTTCATTGTTTTATTTTTACCAATTAGTTTTAAAAACATACCACTCAACATTTTTCTAATTCTTTTCTGCTATTTTTTAGTTGGGGTGTGGGGGCTATCCTGGGCTGTGCTGTTCTTAGGTTTTACTTCTAACTACTTAGAACTAACTCTTGGTGAAATGTGTATTGAACCAAGGTCTACTGTGTACAAGAAAAGTGCCCTACTCTCTCTCCAACTTTGTTTTAGTATTTTAGGTAATTCATAAGTCTCATTTCTGAACTCAGGAGAAGTGGTTCTATGCTCAATTGGATTAACTAATATAAGAATATTTTGTGATAAAGTTAATTGGGGATAGAAACTATATCTTAAACTCATAATAAACACAAGGAACAACAGTTTTATGGAACGAGTTCGAAAAATGCATGTTTCCTTTTTTATAATACCAAGATGCAGAAACAAATGAAGAGGCAGTTAGGAGAATTGAAAATAGGAGATTTTTTTACTCCAAAATTGCAGTTGACTTTCCTATACTTAGTTAGCTTGGTTACTTTCTGTTAGAATGGCAGAATTTTAAAAATGTTGATGTTTCCATTCAAAGTATATAAACATTTTACAGTATACAAAAAATTTGACAAATTAGACTGTGAACACATGTACTTATTGCTTAATTTTTTCTTTTTTTGGTGTTTGGATCACACCCGACAACATTCAGGGGTTACTCCTGGCTCTTGGCTCAGAAATTGCTCCTGGCAGGCTCGGGGGACCATATGGGATGCTGGGATTTAAATCACGGACCTTCTGAATGCAAGGCAAATGCCTTACCTCCATGCTATATCTCTGGCCCCCACTGCTTAAAATGTTTAACATGTATTCAGTGAGTTTTATTTTATATATATTTTCTGAATTATCTGTGTAATAGTTTTTTCATTTCATTTCAAGATTTTGTTTCCTTTTTTGGCATTGCTAAGCAGATCAATTTTAAATCTCACTATTATAAATATACTAAAATAAATAAGGCATTCTCCTTGAAATATTAAGTCTATTTTGTTATTGTGAGACTCAGATTCAGAAATAGTCGTACTTCAGATAAGGGTCACTTCTGGTGGTACACTAGGAGGTGTATACACAAAGGTGTATAGAGGTCTGTGGTCCTGTAAGTCACATTGAAGACTTTGTCTTCAAAGTCTACAAAGAATAAAACTGATCTGATAATATAAGTACAATTATCAGAATTAAGTAACATGAAAATTGCAATACAATGTCATTTGCAACAATTCCATCATTCCCTGGTTGACTTAGTAACTTTTCCACTCTTTATTTTTCCTACTAAATTCTTTAATTATTGATTCCTTTTTAAAATAAAAATGAATGGTCTTGTTACTTTGGAATTTTGTTACTCTGGTTGGTTCCTTTAACTGAGTAGAGTTAGAATTGGTGGTTGTTAAATAGCTTTCAGGCTTGGCATTCCCTGAATCTCATTCTTTTTCTACTCAGCAGGTACACCATGGCCTGCTTTGAGAGAATGCTGTGGAGCTCCTTCCACTTAATAAAAGCCTGTATTATTTAGGCATCTAGTGGGAGGTAGTGAGAATCTTTCTAATAAACTTTTTTTTATACAAAATTGTTAAAATGCACATCAACTCACAAAATATCGTCTACCAAACTACAGTAAAGTTTCCTCTGCTTTTTGCAGATGTTCTATTTTTATTTTTCACATAATGTTTTTTTAGAGTAGGATGATTTTCTCAGTCAGGTAAAAGTTTATGATTTAGAATATAAAAAATGATTGCAATGAAAATATTCTTGGTGAAATACCTCAGACCTTGCATTATTCAACATCAGAGTTGGTGGTTTGAACTAAGTTATGATATGAAATTCTCAGTTTTGTTAGACAGGAAGTAACTTCCCCTCCTGTAGTAAAGTTATACAGTGCTTCACATGTACAAGGAAGTTCATAGAGCTACCTAAGTCCCTGGCCTTCAATGTTTGATTTTTAACTTCATTTCTAGAAAATTTCTACTCAGTGCCAAGTGTTATTTTGCCAAGAAAAGCAAGGAATATGAAAACTCAAACTGGCTGACCATTTATTCCATGTTAACCATTTTCTACTAGTTTTTTGTTTTGTTTTGTTCTGTTTTTATTTTGGGCACACTTTGCTGTGCTTAAGACACGATCCTGACTTTTTGGACTGGGAACAAACACTTCTGGCAGGGCAGACCCTAGGGGATCACATGGGTTACTAGACATCTAGCTTAAGCTGGCTACTTTCAAGGCAAGCATTTTATGCACTGTGCTATCTCTCTAGCACTGTTCTATAGTGCTAGAAGTTTTCAAACTACTACTTATTTGTTACTTTTTTGTTCTGCTCTGACAGTTTATTATCTATAATCCATTTTGTCTCTATATTTTTGTAGTTTTGACTTTTTGTTTTTGGTTTTGGGGCCACATCCGGTGACACTCAGGGGTTACTCCTGGATATGCACTCAGAAATCGCTCCTGGCTTGGGGGAACATATGGGATACTGGTGATAGAACCAAAGTTCATCCTTGGTCAGCTGCATTCAAGGCAAACACCTTACCACTGTGCTATAGCTCTGGCTCCTATTTTTATAGGTTTTATAAGTTAAATTTTGCATATTTAAATAAAGAAATCTAAACTTTTTTTTTGGTGGGGTCACACCCAGTGACGTCAGGGGTTACTCTGGCTATGCGCTCAGAAATTGCTCTTGGCTTGGGGACCATATGGGGCGCTGGGGGATCGAACCTTGGTCCTTCCTAGGCCAGTTGAGTCCAAGGCAAAAGCTCCGTCCCTAGGAATGAAAACTTTTCTAAAGAATATTATTGACTCTTCGGTTGCTAATGGATCATGCAATCTTGAAGAGATTATTCTTTTAGTAATTAAAGCAAGGAGGTGAGTCAGCTATTCACCTTGAGCTGGACAGCGCTCTGGTCAGAGCAGGGGCAGCTGGACGGTGGGAGTGTAGACTGAAAAAATGCAGACCACCGAGACACTGCTCGTTACTTTGGCTCTGATCCACTGTTGTACCTGGGGTCTAATTAGGCTCATGTCTACCTCCTTCCTGAACAGGCCCAAGATCCCATCTAAACAGCTTCAGCCTTCTTAGAAAAGCTCCCACTCCAGCTGGCCAGACAGGAGATCCAGAAGTGTGGTCTCCCGGGACATTGACACAGCAGCCAAATTTATTGGTTGGCATTGGAACCGTGTTTGGCAGCTTAATCATTGGTTACGCCAGGAACCTATCTCCCAAGCAGAAGCTCTTTTCCTATGCCATCCTGGGCTTTTCCCTGTCTGAGGCCATGGGGTTCTTCTGTTTGATGGTCGCCTTCCTTATCCTCCTCCATGGGGGTCACCTACCCATCTTGCTGCTTCGATTCCAGGCCACACCTAGTGCTAAAGTGTGCTGAGCTTTTCTGTTAAACATAATGTTTCTTAAAAAAAAGAAATACTGTTGTTTATATTATATTACCTATAATTAGATTATATTATATATCACATTACATATAATATATGATATTGCATATATATCATATTTTACATATATATTTCATATAGGGTAATATAACTTACACATAAAATGAGTAAATGTTAATAAATTTCCTGACACTCAAATATAGTAAATGTTTGTGTTTCATTGTATTCTTAGAGAAAATTGAAAATTAAATTCTTTTTTTTTTTTTTTTTGGTTTTTGGGCCAACCCCGGCGGTGCTCAGGGGTTACTCCTGGCTGTCTGCTCAGAAATAGCTCCTGGCAGGCACGGGGGACCATATGGGACACCGGGATTCGAACCAACCACCTTTGGTGCTGGATCGGCTGCTTGCAAGGCAAACGCCACTGTGCTATCTCTCCGGGCCCAGAAAATTAAATTCTTAAAATCACATGTGCACCCAAATTAGAGATTATCATATTTTATTTCATAGAAGTTAAGTTTTTTCTCAAAGACTATATATAGTCATAGAAAGAAGACTTGTTAATTTTTTAGTATGTAAGAGCGATTTATATTACATTATTATAGGAATCCATGATGAACAGGTGACAAAAATGTATTTTTCTTCATTATTTACAATTCCATGGCAGTACCTGGTTTATTGAGAAATATTTGGAATGTTAGCCCAGTTTGTAGGAGGAACTCAAGATATTGAGATATATCCTTTTTGCATAATTAGGGCCAATTTTATGCCTTCAGATCATAAATTTTTTAGTGAGAAAAGTGGCAGATGTGCAACTTAGTAAAAACCAGTATTCTTTCCTTCTATTAAGATATGAAGTCTTTTAGTGAGTTGTAGTGAGTGGGAATGCTAAATGGATGATTTTGCAGTTTCTACATTTCTGTACTAGTTACCAAGAAGAAACCTGTCATATAGGGAGGAAGAACAAGATGAAATCAGTATTTCCAGAGTTATAGAATTGTATTTCTGCCTGCCTGAAGGCATAGTCATTTTATTCTGCATCAGCTCTTAACCATTTGACTTTGAGAAATGAATTTGGAATAGAGTGTAAGCAACTGAATGGATGGATTTAATCTATTTGGAGATATATGCTTCTCAATCTATGTTTTATAACATGTATATATAGCTAATTTACATTAATATGTATAAGCTTTTCATATATATGTATGAAGAGAGGGAGGAAGTGGGAGATTTCCTATGTTATCTTTCCTTATTTAACAGATGTTCACTGCTTCTTTATTTCTTTTTCTTGAAGCTTTCCTCTTTATTAAGGTTTTTTCATTGTTTTCTATCATTTTTGTTTTTATTCTTGATATGGGGCCACAGCCAGCAATGCTCAGGGGTTACTTCTAGCTCTGCATTCAAGAGCTTTGGGATCTTGGATGCTAGGAATCAAACCTGGGTCCGCTGCATGCAAGGCAGTACTAGTCCCTGAGCTCTTATTTCATTTTCTGCCTCCCTAGTACTAACTGGAATGTTACACTCTCCAAAAAAGATATTCTGAATGTCTTCATTAGTTGTTACTCTTTTTCCACATTCACTATATCATGATAAATCTTTGCCTCTTGAAACATAGAATGGTTTATTTTCTGTGTCTTACAGGTTTGTTGTTGTGTTATTTACCTCACATTTATCTCTGCTAGAATGTTGATGGTTGGTAGCGAAAACATCAGAGTAATATATTAATATTGAACCCCTGTTGTTTACATGTTGCCTAATACATGGTGAAAGTAGTGATTGTTGAAGGATATTTCTTGGGAGCAGTCATCATTTATTGTGGCTTTTCAGTGATTTCTGCATCAATATTCAGAACTGCTGATCCTGATAGTTGTGTAATTATTTTCAACAAAGGAGCATTATTAGATGTTTACTTGCAATTGACATGAATATTCTTGCAGAATTATCATAAAATTGATCATTGACAGCTTTGTGGTTTGGTTGCTGTACACATGATTGGGTTGAAATTTTTTTTTTTTATGATCTTCGATACTTTGCTCAGTTTTCAGTGTGGACACAATGGATGACTATGTGGGTAAATTAGATAATTCTGGGAAGATTATAATTATTAATGAGCTAGCCTATCTATAACGTGCCCAGCATGGGGCTTCAAAAACAAAGTCTGGAACTTGGCAGGTGAATCAGGAACAAAAAACTTTTGCCTGTATCTACACAAAATTTTTGTTTGTAGTATTCCTGGTATGTGAATTAAAATAGAATAATAAATCAATAGAACACTTATTTTGTTATGGTATTTAGAATAAAGTTCAAACATTCTCTGAAATCAAGGCTTAGGTCATTGCAATTTAATATGAATTGTATTGATACAATTTGTAAATATCATTGATGCCTTTTCCTCCAAAATTGTGTGTCTTATTTCCCTTTCTAAAGATATTATGCATTTTATGATTTTATTTATGCATATTTTCATTTCATATCTGATCAAGTGCAGAAACAATGCAAATTCAATTGATACTGCTCTGTAAGATGACAGGCATAGACTGGCAGAAAATAGTGGTGTGAGATTTTAGGAAGGTTTCAGCTTAAGGCAAAGTGTGGGAACTCTGTTGATCTTCCTGATCTTTGTATTTGCTGCAGAAGAAATTAAGCCCTTATCACTTTCCAAATTAATTTCATTCTATAAGATTATATACTCTTATGAAGAAAAAGATAATATTTTGATTGTATGTGTATGTGAATTGTGTACTCTGTCTCTGAGCTATATCTGACATCCATAGTTGAAATTGGTCAGGGATGTTAAGGCTGAAGACAGAGGTCAGTCTGCTTCATCACAGAGTCCTGATGAGAAGAGCCTTGCTTCTCTCAGATACAGCATTATAGTCAGTCTGAAATAGCATTTCATTGTAATCTTAATACCAATTTGTCTTTAAATGCAAGAATCTCTGCCTAATAGGATATCTCATCACCATATGGTTTCACACATCGACAACCTGACATCATCTCGTGCCTCTTCTACCATTATTCCACATATTTTCCACCAGGCATTGTGGGTTTGAGTATTATCAATAAAATACCTCTGCTCTCCAATATTAGTCCTTTCAGTTTTTTTCTTTCCAACTGAAACTTAGTTTTCTCTTGAGAATTATGTAGATGCATATAATGACTTTCTTCTTTTTTTCCCTGCTTTTCCTCTTGGCCTAAATGTGAGAAAATGTTTTGATCTTCATCCAAACAGTTAATTAATCTTAATTAATTAATTAATCATCTTAATGAATTCATCTAGCCTAATTTTTATTAGCTTGGAACTTCTTAAATTTTTCAACTTGCCACCGTTTTTCTCAAAAATTTTTTACAAGATTCCTGTTATATATGTGATATATATTCCTATATTACACACATTAATATATAAAACATATACTGATGATTAATCCTAAAGAAATGTCCTATATTTGTTTTATTTGGGGGAAACACCAAGCACTTCTAATGGTTCTGCATTCAGGGAGAAGGCAAATCCATAGGATCACTCTGATGCTAGGTATTGCCCCTAGTCAGCTGTGTCAAGGCTCCCTCTGAATGCTATTGCTTCAGCCTAAGATATGTATTTTAAAACATTATAAAGAATTTTCATGACACCAATATTGAGTTAAATGACCCTATATTGAGTAATAGCCAGGTAGATGGGGCCAAGTTGATAGTACAGAGTAGGGCATTTGTATTGCATTCAACTCACTTAGGTTCTATCCTTAGATAGAGCACTGCCAGGAGAAATTTTTAAGCACAGATCTGGGAGTAACCCTCCCCGCAAAACGAAAATAAGTAACTAGGTACAGTTTAATACTCATCTTTTTTTTTTTTTTTGGTTTTTCGGACCACACCTGTTTGATGCTCAGGGGTTACTCCTGGCTAAGTGCTCAGAAATTGCCCCTGGCTTGGGGGGACCATATGGAGGCTGGGGGATTGAACTGTGGTCCTTCCTTGGCTATGCTTGCAAGGCAGACACCTTACCTCTAGTGCCACCTCACCGGCCCCTAATTCTCATCTTTAATTTCAGCTCAAGTTCAATGACTTTCTTAAGTGATCTGGAATCTGACTGTATATAACCAATTCCTTCTGTATTATTCTGTTTCAGGCTATCATCATATTTCTCCTGGGCTACTGAAAACACCTATATGATTTCACTTTTGCCCTTGCACATTTTGAGTTTATTTTTCATATATCTTCTAGACTAATACTTTAAATCTAATTCTTAAAAAATCCTAAGTTAAATATTGTCATGTATGACTTCAAATAACCCCATGACTTTAATTACATGAAGAATACTAGAAGGTCTCCATTATCCAATTCTCGTATTATCTCTGTAATTGCATCTTATAAGGCACTGTCCTTGTTTATTTTTCTCTAAGACATATTCCCTAATATACCTAAAACTAGCCATGAATGCTCTTGAATAGTGATGATTTTCACTTCAGCTATTATTTTTATTCAGAATGTAAAATTTTATCCAGAAGTAATATCCAGCTACTTTTATCAAATATTCTGTCACTTTTGATTTTGATTATCTAATTATGATAAATGATCCGAGTTCTTTCTTCACTTTCTTAACTATAGAGCATCCATGTTATCTGTCTTAAAGAATTTATCCATCTGTTTGATTTTATTCTCCATAGCACTTATCACAACTTCATCTATTATATCTATATTTGACCATTGCCTTTAGAAATTAAAGCTCTAAGGAGATGGGTCATTCTTACCACCTATATTTAATTCTAGGAATTTGTCTATTTATCTTATGTTTTGGGATCACTGGATAGATTATATTGAATTTCTTTTGAGTTAGAATAGGACAGATGTTTTTCACCTCAATCAATAACATATTTTCCCTAAGCTTTAGAAAAGAAATACCATTACCCATTACTGGAGAAATGGCAAGATATGGAAAACAAGTGAATGTGGGACAATGAATATAGTAAAAAAATTAATTTGGCTTGTCTTAGTTAATAATTGGGCATTGTACAGCTTGATTGTTAAAACATAATTTTAGAGCTAGACTTGATTTTAGTGGGGGACCTGAGACCTAGAGTAAGAGTGAAGTAGCTCAAAATAATGATACATAATTAGTGCAGGAAGGATTGCATTTCAACCCCATGTTCTCCATTAAACATTAATTCTTTTAACAACACACATTTATTCATGATATGTTTTTGTTTCCTGACAAAGTTTATAGTTTATAGTTGCTAGGAGATAACATAAAGTATTAAGATTATATGACACACATATTTTATGTACTTTGAAGGAGGTGGCAACACTTAAAATGTGATGTTTGGGAACCAGAGTGGTGGCACAAGTAGTAGGGCATTTGCCTTGCATGCAACTAACCTAGGATGGGCCATGATTCGGTTCCTCAGCATCCCATATGGTCCCCCAAGCCAGGGGCAATTTCTGAGCACATAGCCAGGAGTAACCCCTAAGCTTCACCTGTGTGGTCCAAAAACAAAACAAAGAAAAGGGGTGTTTGTGGTATTAAACTGACTCGGTCTGAAGATTAAAGTCAGTTTATCTTGAGAATATCTAATTATGAAGTTTACATAAAGAAGTATAGTAAAGAAAAATAAGTTGCTAGTAAAAAGATTCTATTTGTTCTTGGAGGGAGAAGAAAGGCCACTTGACAGAAAAAAAAGACAGCGTACTTTTGATACTACCAACTCCTACCTTGCTATTGTTTTATTAGCCACATTCAAGCCTCAGTAGATACAGATATTATGCTTGGTGTCATGCTAAACATTTCATTGCCTCACTTTTTCTTTCTTTCTTTCTTTTTTTTGGAACACACCTGGGAGTTCTCAGGGATTACTCCTGGCTCTATGCTCAGAAATCGCTCCTGGCAGGCTTAGGGGCCATATAGTATGCCTGGGATTCGAACCACTGTCCTTCTGCATGCAAGGCAAATGCCCTACCTCCATGCTATCTCTCTGGCTATGCCCCACTCTTTTAATTTTAGAAATGGGTTTATTGTTAACCGAAAGGTTTAGTCATATCATTCATTTGTGTGGCGGATTTATTTTTACTTTTTTTCTTTTTTTCTAAGATCCCCTTCTTATAATCTAGATCTTTGTATCCCATTTCTTCTCATCTGCTAACTTCCTATTTTTATTGCTGAGTCATCCAATCAGGCTTAATTGTCTCTCTTTCCAGCTGGTTCTGTCCTTTTGGAGAACAAATTCTGCTACAGGTGCATTTTTAAAAGAGTAAAATATGAGTGTCTAAATATGGACCAAGCTCAATTCCAATGTTGAATTCTGAAGTTATAAAAGATAATTAGCATCATTAGCATCTTTCACCTTTCATAATAGTGACCAATAAGTTTGAATAATCTTACAGTACACCAATTCAAAGCACTTACTTAAAAATATGTTTTACCAAATTTTTTCACGATTTTTGTTTGTTGTTTAATTTCCTTTCTCTTCAGAAATTTAGATCAAGTCAAAATTTGAATTGTGTCACATGTGTTTTCAAAGGAAATGCTGTTTGATATAAAAAATATAAACAAAATCATTGGAAGTTTCAGAATTAGTGACAAATCGCTCAAATTTCTCCTAAATTTTCCACGCAAAACTGGGTTTCCTAATAAATTAATTGTTTAAAAGTTGAAAGGCTGATTGATCCACTTTAGAAAAAGCCTTTTCTCTGAACATATGGAAATCTTTGAATAACTATTAGCAAAGTATTGCACCTCATAGATAAGTAAAGATGCTAAATATTTTGCAATAGTATTTGAAAACAATAAATACAATTAATTATGATAAATCCTATTGGTCTTTAAAATTGGCCCTAATTAGTGAAATGGTCTAGATCATAATTCAAATTTGTCTGTCCAGTTTTAAAAAAAATTAGTGTATATATATATATATATATCTCATAAATAACACATCATGCAGATAATTTATTTTGACTTATGTTGATCACATATTCAGTTATTTTATTAGTTTTGTAAGCTTATCTTCTTTACTTATTCAATAAGCATTTCCCAGAAGATATTATTATATATTAATTTATTCATTTATTTGACCTAGCTCGACATACATTTCTTACTGGTCTCATTTTCTTATTTTGATTATAGAGCTAAACTAGGTGGGGGAACTAAAAAGAAAAATACTTAATTTAGCATTCACAGATAATTTTCTGGCAAGAAACATGCATTCGATCAAAGCATTAGCTAGATTTTTTTTAGATTTTCTTCAGAGAAAGAAAGAAACTTGGTGGTCAGAAGAAATGAGTGAAAATGTCCTGAAAAGGAAAAAAAAATTGATGCTCTACATGCTGTTTCAAAAAAAAATTTAATGTGTTTTTGTTATCTCCCTTTCTTATGCTTTACTATGACTCAAAACACCTTTTCCTGATAGTAATAGATAGTACTACAGAAAATATAGAATTTAATTCAGTGTGATAACAAACATGAGGTGAAACCAGGCAAATGTGAGGAATTGGGATTTTCTATTTTAAACTTTGTCACTTTATATGAGCTCAGAGCAACAATTCAATTTAGAAGCCTAGTTTCTACTTCTGGAGGGATTGAGGGGAGAGAATAATTTGTCATTTATTTAGCAAGACTTTTTTACATATTAAATAGTGTGTATTTCAGACTTTTGAGATAAAGGTTTCTAGAAGTAAGAGTGTTTTTAATAAATCATGATGAGCTCAACTCACCTATAACAGAATTTTGCTATTAATAAATATGTTTCACAGTTCTTCAAGTATCTCTCCTCAACTCAGAATTATTATTTGTTTTGATAAGTAATTTGTTGAAGAGACTGATTTTTTGTCTGCTTGTTATAAATTATTGTATAACTGTTAAGTCATTCAAACTCTGATATTTCATTTTTTCTTTGATTAATCAGATTGTATCTTATAAATTCAGTTGTCTATTCCATTTTGAAATAGTATCATTATATTATAATTTCTTTACTAATGGTTCCTATAATAGATATTTAATAAATAATAAATAATAAATAAATAATAAGTTATAAGAACACTAAATATTCTTTATTTGCTTCACTGGGAGATATGTACTAGACTATAAGGATATTGGGTGTATAGGTTACTAAAAAGATACGTAGAGTGTTTCACTATAGGAGAATGTGTGAATGAAATTCATGATTTTCTGTTTCTGTGCATACAAAAATTTGGTAGACATTTGGTAATATACTAAAATTTACTGATATACAAAAGTACTATCATGTATATTATTTTATACAGTAAGTAATAAAATATACTGTTTGTATTACATATTTTTTGTTGCAATACTGTCCTTGATGGGGTTGAATGATGGAGGAATGGAGGATGAGGTCTTTCCCTTCCAGCTCAAAGCAAGCCTCTGCCGCCCTGTTCAGCCGCGGTTCTGAGGTGAAGTGGCGGGTAAAAGGCTAGCAGATAGTCAGGCTTGTGAAAATATCAGCTTTATTTGGAGAACAAGACTGAAGCCAAAAGCCTCATCATCAGTTCCAGCCAAAAAGCCCCCCGCCTTCTACAGACCCTTGCTTTTATCCCCCCAGAATCAGGTATCACCCAATGGTGGGATCAGGTACCACCCAATGGTGGGAGCAGAATCAGGTACCACCGTAGGGTGGGAACAGAATGCCAGGTCATACCCTAGGGTAGGGCACAATCACCAATCAGGGTAGGGTCAGTAACATAATAATCTCATTGAAATGTTTACTTACGGGGCTGGTGAGGTGGCACTAGAGGTAAGGTGTCTGCCTTGCAAGCGCTAACCAAGGAAGGACAGTGGTTCGATCCCCCAGCGTCCCATGTGGTCCCCCCAAGCCAGGGGTAATTTCTGAGCATTTAGCCAGGAGTAACCTGTGAGCATCAAACGGGTGTGGTCTGAAAAAACAAAGGAAAAAAAAGAAATGTTTACATACTGAACAATTGTTATCCTCTTTTTACATATCAAATCATCATATATAAGTAATTATTTAGATGTTTTATTTGTGATGTCTCTTATAGTTTAATTTTTATCATATCTTTTTCATCTTACTCAGCGAGATCTTATTTGCCTATTACTAAAATTTTTAAGATAAATTTGGTATTTAGATGGTAATAGCTAGAATTATTTTTTTATATATAAATATTTGTTTTTGGGTCACACTCAGTGGTGCTTAGTGGTTACTCCTGGCTCTGAGATTAGAAATTGCTCCTAGATGAGTGAGAATATTCTGCGTCTCTCTCTCTCTCTCTCTCTCTGACTTATTTCACTAGGTATGATAGATTCCATGTACATCCATGTATAGGAAAATTTCATGACTTCATCTCTCCTGACGGCTGCATAATATTCCATTGTGTATATGTACCACAGTTTATTTAGCCATTTGTCTATTGAAGGGCATCTTGGTTGTTTCCAGAGTCTGGTTATTGTGAATAGTGCTGCAATAAATATCATACTGAGTGAAATAAGTCAGAGGGAGAGAGAGAGACGTAGAATAGTCTCACTCATCTATGGGTTTTAAGAAAAATAAAAGTTATTTTTGCAACAATCCTCAGAGACAATGAGAGGAGGGCTGGAACTTCCAGCTCATTTCATGAAGCTCACCACAAAAATTGGTGAGTGCAGTTATAGAAATAACTACCATCATCATGTGAATGAAGGAAGGAACTGGAAAGCCTGTCTGGAGTACAGGTGGGGGTGGGATGGGATGGAGGAGGATTTGGGACATTGGTGGTGGGAATGTTGCACTGGTGAAGGGAGGTCTTCTTTACATGACTGAAACCTAATCACAATCATATTTGTAATCAAGATGTTTAAATAAAGAAAAAAAAAGAAATCTCTCCTGGCAGGCTCAAGGGTTTATATGGGTATCCAGGAATCAAACAGGGGTCCATCCTGTGTTGGTCATGTACAAAGCAAATGCCCCATTACCTGTGCTATTGCTCAGGCCTTGTAGCTATAATTCTTTTGTAAGAATAAGGCTTTTTAGTTTTGGTATAACTTTATTAACTAAACAATAGACACATTTAAGTTTTTTTAGATTTTTCAGGGTTTTATTTAACTAATATCCTTTAATGTTTAGGATTCCAGGATACTATAGCACATTACCTCTCTTTAGAGATTTGTGATTCTTTTTCATCTCATGTTCATTATGACTGATAATATGAAGAAAAATTGTCAATATTTTGTAAAATTATTTCTGAATATTTTTCTTGATTAAACAAGGGTTATGAGCAGATGGGACGAATATTCTAAGGTGCAGAACTGTTTGAGTTATATAAATATAGATGATATCAGCATGTTATTGATCCTGTTATTTACATAGAACTATTTTGTAGTGTATTTCCATAAGATTGTTCTTTGCCTGTCGTCCCACCTGGAAGGTCCTTCCCCCATCTTCCTGTTTCACTAACTTTTCTTCTTTTTTTGATTTTTGGGCCACACCTGATGATCCTCAGGGGTTACTTCTTGCTATGCTCTCAGAAATCACTCCTGGCTTGGGGGACCATATGGGACACCAGGGCATCGAACCACAGCCGCTGCATGCAAAGAGAAGCCCTACTGCTGTGCCACTGCTCTGACCCCACCCCTAACTCTTCTTATGACATGTAAAACCACACCTGGATTACAGGGCCTTCTTCCAAACTGAGGGTGGGGTTCTGGATAATAAAGAAAAAGTACTGGCTATAGGGGAGAGAGAGAAGACACATGGGAGAGACAGAGCTCAGCAGGAAAAGCACATGGCTTAGGCAGGAGATGGCTAGGAGAGCGTGGCAAATAAATGGCTGAGAGACTCATGAGAGACTCAGAGTGAATTCTGTGAGGAATAAAGTTAGTTGATTCCAATGAATATATTTTCTGACTGCTGTGTATTATTTCTCTGTCACTACTATCCTTCATCAGACTCATCAGCTCCTTAAGGGGTTAGAAACATGGTTCCTTGAGTGGCCTCACCTAACTCATGGACTTTATATCTTTTATTTTTATTCTACAGCTATACTGATCATGTAACTAGTGATTAGATTTGGTTTACTTTATCAGTGAATCTTGGCCATAACAAGTTACTGTATTATATTGTATTTTCCTATTTTTCTTCTGTATTTATTTGAAACTCATCTACTCTTTGTAGTTTAACTTGTTTTAGCTAGAGTCAGCTCTTTTAGTTTGGCTCTTGTGTCTCTAGAAATCCATCCTTTCCCTTGCATTTCTTTGCTCTGGCCCTCTATGATGTTCATTTTATATTTCCCCTTCCCTAGTCCTTGAGTCTTCAGCTTCTCCGGGGAGCCTATACTATTTTTGTTGACATGGTATTTAGAAACTAACATCTGAGCACCAGATGTGTTAAATGTTATCAAGGTGGCATTGATATACTATGCTTTCTCAGCAGATAGACAATGGAAGTAGGCTTAATACAACTTGTATCTCAATGAAAGTAGTAAACAGAATTGTTTTTTTACTCCTCATTGCTTCTGGCACTTAGTGACTATTACATGATACATTAGAGATTCTTTACTTTTTCTGTGAGTTAATATCAAATACTCTGATTGCTAGAAGGAATTCCATTTCATAAATACCTAAATTGTAAATAATCCCCAAAGACAATTGTATCTTTATCACTTTTCTGAGTTTACACATATATTTATGACTTTTTGCTGACTGTCCTTGCAAAAATCTAATGGTATTTAAAACTCCAGTTTGTCAATGATAAAACTTTCACAGAATGTATGGACTCATTCCTCCTTCTCTTTTTAACAACATTCATCAGTCATTTAAGTTAGACTCTCCCCAGCTTAACTATCCTTTCAGTTATGAACTCTTACTAGTTTTCCTTCCTGAATTTAATTTGCATTACTTTCTTTCTCTTAATTTTTTATCTTGATCTTACTAAGAAATATAATGCCTTGCATTGGGAGAATTGCCCATTACCTAATGTGTCTTTTTAAGTAGCCTCCACTTCAAGGTACACACCAAATCATTTCTCTCACTGCTCAGGCAGAAATTGTCCCATGTGATTTCTCTGCTTAAATGCTCTTGAACAAGTCCCCATTATTTACTGAAATAAATCTAGCTTCCTTAAAATACCACATAAAACACTCTAAACTTCTGTGTTCTCACAAGCACTGAATGCTGTGGTTAGGGCTATTTCTGTTTCTTTGTGCCTTTGTACATCTGTTTATTGCATCCTTTTAGCAGGAGAAATGCTTTTCTCTCTTTTCTTTTTTACACCTAACTTACCCAACATCACACATTTCTTTAAAATATGTGTAGGCAATTAATAGCTGATATGATCTAACTTAATACTTTGAATTTTCATTTATAGATTCTTCTTTATAAGTGTGAATGCACATTTTTCTACTTTTCAGAAATTTTGTTTATGTCTTGATAAGTATTTCACTGCTCTACATATTTGCCATGGGAAATAATATCGACTTTTCCACAAAATGTTAGTTAATTTTGAAAATTGCCACAATCATGCGTAAGAATAGAATAAATTCTACCAAAGCATGGATTCAACAATATTGAAAACAGGAGATCTAAGCTGAAAGCAACAAATTTTTATGTACCTGTAGTAGGCAGGGAGTAGGGGAGGTTGGTTGAGATTGAGGTATAACTGATTATACCTCGTCACTGGTGATGGGAGTTGACATTGTTGGTTTTGAAATCTTATATGCCTAAAACTCAACTTACAAAACTTTGTAAACCAGGGCTACTTAATTAAAACATTTTTTAAGGATGATAGAGAGTTTTTGCATTTTATTAGTTTTTAAAT
The DNA here is from genome assembly GCF_024139225.1 of Suncus etruscus. NCBI lineage: Eukaryota > Metazoa > Chordata > Mammalia > Eulipotyphla > Soricidae > Suncus > Suncus etruscus. Next base: position 108,451,461 of record NC_064849.1, on the reverse strand, counting down.
ACATTTAAAATGTTGGTCAAATACTTATTGAATATAATTGACAATTCTTATTTTAATATAATTTTTATTTTGACCAAAGTGGCTTACATATCTTTCACTGTAATATTTTAGGTACATATTAACAATGTGTCAGGGGAATTCCCATCACCATAGTTGTCCTCCCTCAACCCCCGTTCCCATTTTGCATCCCATATCCCCCACCCTTACTCCCTGGGCTGCTAGTATAAGTGGTACCCTCTGTGTCTAGCTTACTACTTAAACTAGGATAAATTCTGAAACATAGTATATATTCAGCGAATGATTAGAATCAGTGATGCCTGGAGATTTTAGACTGAGAGTTAAAACTATTTGTATGATATAGTTTTAAATTTTGTTAAAATTATAAGGAAGAATGTTGATGATATTTAAATCAGATGAGATTTTTAAAAAATTACCAAGATGTCTTTTTTTTTTTTTTTTTTTTTGGCTTTTGGGTCACACCCAGTAGCACTCAAGGTTTACTCCTGGCTCTATGCTCAGAAATTGCTCCTGACAGGCCCTGGGGATCATATGGGATGTTAGGATGTTAGGATGTTAGGATTCGAACCACTGTCATTCTGCATGCAAAGCAAACACCCTACCTCCATGCTATCTCTCCAGCTCCAAGATGTCTTTTTTTAAAACTTCTTTCTTTTTTTAATTCATTTAAATTTTTTTTTTTTTTTTTGGTTTTTGGGCCACACCCTGTGACGCTCAGGGGTTACTCCTGGCTATGCGCTCAGAAGTTGCTCCTGGCTTCTTGGGGGACCATATGGGACGCCGGGGGATCGAACCGCGGTCCGTCCTAGGCTAGCGCAGGCAAGGCAGGCACCTTACCTCCAGCGCCACCGCCCGGCCCCTCATTTAAATTTTTATTAATATAAAAGACTTGATTCTGATCTGTTCCAACATTACTGAACATATCAATTTGAAAATGTTTCTTTTTTTTTTTTTTTTTTTTTGGGCCACACCCGGTGACGCTCAGGGGTTACTCCTGGCTATGCGCTCAGAAGTCGCTCCTGGCTTGGGGGACCATATGGGACACCAGGGGATCGAACCACAGTCCGTCCTAGGCTAGCGCAGGCAAGGCAGGCACCTTACCTCTAGCGCCACCGCCCGGCCCCTGAAAATGTTTCTTAAACATCTGAGAAAGTATATTATCTTTGAAATGAATGAAAGTAATAAAAAAGTCTTCTAATAGAAATATTGTGAGGGATAAATGAAATAAACTATTTAACAGTAAAACAAAGCAAAGTGTATTGTTATTCATATTACATTATCATATTACTCATGTTTATATTTTACTTTTGAATTATTTTTGCATAATGTCAACACTTAGAATATATGAACTATTCTAACTCTAGTACAGATATTTTATGTATTATATTATCCATTATATCCTTTTCTCTAGACATTGTTTTGTGAAGATGAGCATGAGTCACTCTCAACGATTATTTCTTCCTGAAAAAATATAGTATTTACATATTGAAATGTCATTCTTTTAGTTCTTAGCCTTTAGAGAGTCATGTTTCTAAAAATATAGTGATATATATAATGTTTCATAATCAGTATTATTTGTATTCTTTGTAGATATATAAAAATATAAAATTATTTGGTATCATGCTTTTTTTTTTGGTTTTGGGGCCACTCCCGACAGTGTTCAGCGGTTACTCCTGTGGCTATCTACTCAAAAATGGCTCCTGAAAGGCACGAAGGACTATATGGGATGCCGGAATTTGAACCAACTATCTTAGGTCCTGGGTCAGCTGCTTGCAAGGCAAACGCCGCTGTGCTATCTCTCCAGCCCCAGAATCATGCTTTTTTGGTTTAAATATCTTTATTTAAGCACCTTGATTACAAACATGATTGTAGTTGGGTATCAGTCATGAAAGGAACACCCCCTTTCACCAGTGCAACATTCCCATCACCATTATTCCCCATCTCCTCTCACCTGTATTCAAGACATTTTATTTCTCTCACTCATTGACATTGTCATGATAGTTGTTAGTGTAGTTATTTCTCTAACTGCAATCACCACACTTTGTGATGAGCTTCATATTGTGAGCCGGTCCTTCCAACCCTTATCTGTCTTGTCTTTGGGCATTATTACAATAATGTTTTTTTTTAATTTTTCTTAAAACCCATAGATAAGTGAGACTATCCTTTGTCTATCTCTCTCCCTCTGACTTATTTCACTCAGCATATAATTTTTATAACCATCCATGTGTAGGGAAATTTCATGACTTCATCTCTCCTGACAGTTGTATAATACTCCATTGTGTATATGCTCCACAATTTCTTTAGCCATTCATCTGTTGAAGGGCATCTGGGTTATTTCCAGATTCTAGCTATTATAAATAGCACTGCAATGAATACAGGTGTGAGGAACGTATCTTTGTATTGTGCTTTTGTGTTCCTAGAGTATATCCCTGGGAATGATATAGCTGAATCATATGGGAGTGCAATTTCCAGTTCTTTTTTTTTTTTTTGGTTTTTGGGTCACACCTGGCAGTGCTCAGGGGTTATTCCTGGCTCCAGGCTCAGAAATTGCTCCTGGCAGGCACAGGGGACCATATGGGGCGCCGGGATTCGAACCGATGACCTCCTGCATGAAAGGCAAACGCCTTACCTCCATGCTATCTCTCCGGCCCCAATTTCCAGTTCTTTAAGTAATCTTCATATTGTTTTCCATAAAGGCTGGACTAGATGGCAATCCCACCAGAGTGAATGAGAGTTCCTTTCTCTCCACATCCCCACCAGCACTGATTGTTCTTGTTCTTTGTGATTTGTGCCAGTCTCTGAAGTGTGAGATGAAAAGTGTTTGTTATTTTGATTTGTATCTCCTTGATGATTAGTGATGTGGAGCATTTTTTCACGTGCCTTTTACCAATAATATTTCTTCTTTGAGGAATTGTCTATTTTTCTCCCCATTTTTTGATGGGGTTAGGATTTTTTTTTTGTTAAGTTCAGTTAGTAGACTTGTATATCTTAGTAGCCCCTTATCTGATGGTGATTGTGTGAATAGTTTCTCTTCTGTGGATGGCCTTTGTATCCTAGTCACTATTTTCTTTGAGATGTAGAAGCTTCACAGGTCAGTATAGTCCCATATGTTTATCTCTGCTTCCACTTATTTGGGCAGTGCTTTCCTCCTTGAAGATGCCTTTAGTTTCAATGTCATGGTGTGTTTTACCAACATAGTGTTCTATATACCATATGTGTTCAGGTCTGATATCAAGGTCTTTAATTCATTTGGATCTGTCATTTTCTGCATGGTGTTAATTGGAGGTTTGAGTTTGCTTTTTGGCATGTGGCTGACCAATTGTCCCAGCACCACTTGTTGAAGAGGCTTTCCTTGCTCCATTTTGTATTTCTTGCCCCTTTATCAAAGATTAGTTGATTGTATGTCTGGGGTGGAATGATGCTTTTTAATGTATTTACTTTTTATTGTATGAGTCTCATTTAGCAGTGCTATGCAGTGAATCCAGCATTTTGTGTATGGCAGGCATGTTCACTGTCACAGTAACTGACCATTGGAATAATGCTTTTAAATTATATTCTAAAAAAGAAAAAAAAAGAAAAAACACACAAAAATTATATTCTAATACTTTTATTCTATTTTGATTTTTTAGATAATTTTGAAAAATATTAATGTTCTAACCACCAGAAAATTACATTTCAGTGCATTTCTGTGTCATCACCATTGGAAAGTCATTTTCAATGAGATTTTTGGTGAAGAACTACAGCAGTACATTTTATCCTCAGTAATTCATATGAACAAAGAAAAACAGGACATGCAATAAGAGTTTGTAATTATCCTTAAACTGTTTTATTTGGTTTTAAAATGCATTTGAAAGCATTGAGAAATAGTAATATTTCTAAAAATAGATGTAATTAGGTAGATATTTGGTTCTATCTCTGTCTTAAATATCTGAAAAATATTAGGGCTTCTATCAATTTTTTGATTCTCAGTCACAAGCTGTACAGGATCAACAAATGTCCATTGCTACTGAATTACCCATGGAGAAAGTAGAGATTCTATGCCACTGATGCTCATTACCGACGTAGCAACTGTTTTGGCAAGAATGAATCTGAGTTTGGACACTTAGCTTTTTAAAAATCATTGCTGACCTTATTTTATTACTGCAACAAATTTTTTCTACTTGAATTTGGAGGGTGCCTAAAACTATACATTAGATCTACTACCCTATTGGGAACACTTCTTATACAGATTGTAAAATATATTAATTTAAAGTGATTACTGATATAATATTTTTTAAAACTAAAAAAGCATTTTATGTAATAATATATTTAAGCAATATGGCTAAAAAATTGTTCATACTTAAGTTTCAGTTGTAGACTGTACATCCCCTTCACCAGAGCACTTTTCCTGCCGCCATTGACCCCAGATTCCCTGCCATCTACCCATCCTTATGCCTGCTCTTCTCTCTCTCTTTCTCTCTCTCTTTTTCTTTTATGGTACTGTGATTGGGACTATCATTAATCGTTATTTAAAGGGTACCATGCATATCTCATTATTCATTTTTAACATCCTATTCTTATTGCTACAACTACCATTGTCATAGTGGACCCTTTTCTACCATAATAACACTCATCCACTACTATGACAAGCTTTGTACCATGTGCTGGTCCTTCTGGCATTCATCTCAATTGTCTCTGTTATTACCATGCTATCTTTTATTTTTCTTATATTTCTCTTATGAGTGAGATTATTCTATATTTATCCCTCTTCCTTGACTCATTTCACTGACCAGAATAGTCCATCCATGTACAAGCAAATTTCATGACTTCATTTTTTTTAATGGCTGCAAAGTATTCCTTTGTGTAGATGTACCACTGTTTCTTAAACCAATCATCAGACTGTCAGACACCTGAGATGTTAACAGATTCTGTCTATTTTAAATAGTGCTGCAATGAACATAGGAGTGTAGAGGGCATATTTTATTGTTTTTATTTTCCTAGGATATATCCTGAAGAGTGGTATTATTAGAAGCTAGGAGATCAACTTCTAGCTCAATTTCTAGTATTTTGAAGAATATTCATATTGTTTTACAGAAAGGCAGGACTAATTAGCATGCCCAAAAACAGTAAATGAGAATCCCTTTCTCCCCACATACAGAACAGCACTAGTTTTTCTTGTTCTTTGTGATATGTGTCAGTCTCTATGGTGTAAGATGATATTTTATTGTTGCTTTGATTTGTACTGATGACTAGGGATGTGAAGAATTTTTTATGAGCCTTTTTGGCCATCAGTACTTCTTTATTGAAGAAATGTCTGTTCATTTCTTCTTCCCATTTTCAGATGGGGTTAGATTTTTTTTTGTTAAGTTCTGTCAGTACCATTTATATCTTAGATATTAATCCCTTATCAGATGGGTATTAAGTGAATAGTTTCTCCCATTCCATGGGTAGCCAGTACTGTTTCTATTAAAGTACAGAACCTTATCAGTTTTATGTAATCCATTTGTTTATCACTGCTTCCAGTTTCTTGGACAGTGATGTTTCAATCTTGAAGATACCTTTAGTTTTGATTTCGGTGGGCTTTTTTGTTTGTTTTGTTTTGTTTTTAGGCCACACCTGGTGGCAATCAGGGGTTACTTCTTGCTCTGCTCTCAGAAATCATATTTGTCAAGCTCAGGGGACACTATGAGATGCTGGGAATAGAACCCGAATATGTCCCAATCAGCAAATGCCCTCCTGCTGTGCTGTCACTACAGACACCCCAAAGATACCTTTAGTTTTAATGTCATGGAGTGTTTTGCTATGTTTTCTTACATATATTTTATGGTTTTAGGTTTGATGTCAAGGTTTTTAATCCATTTTTATTTGACCTTTTTGCATAATGTTAAATAGAGGTCTGAGTTCACGATTTTGCATGTGTTTGACCAATTATCCCAACACCACTTGTAAAAGATGCTTTCCTTGCTCCGTTTTGCATTTCTTGCCATTTTATCAAAAATTAATTGATTCTATATCTGGGAGTCAGTCTCAGAATATTTAAATATATTCCATTGATCAGGGGATCTGTATTTATTAGAATAGTAAACTGTTTTAATGCTACTGCTGTATAGTGTAGTTTAAAGTTCGAGAATGTTGATGCCTCCCATCTTGTTTTTCTCAAGGGTCATTTTAAGGTATTCTTGGATATTGTTTCAAATGAATTTCAGGAGTGTTTTGTACACTTCTTTGAAAAATGCCATGGCAAAGAAGAAATACAAATGGCCAAAAGACACATGAAAAAATGCTCCACATCACTAATCATCAGGGAGATGCAAATCAAAACAACTATGAGGTACCACCTCACACCCCAGAGGTTGGCACACATCACAAAGAATGAGAACAAGCAGTGATGGCGGGGATGTGGAGAGAAAGAAAATCTTATCCACTGCTGGTGGGAATGCCGTCTAGTTCAACCTTTATGGAAAGCAATATGGAGATTCTTCAAAAACTGAAAATCTAGCTCCCATACGACCCAGCTATACCACTCCTAGGAATATACCCTAGGAACATAAAAATACAATACAAAAATCCCTTCCTTACACCTATATTCATTTCAGCACTATTTACCATCGCAAGACTCTGGAAACAGCCAAGATACCCTTCAACAGATGAATGGCTAAAGAAACTGTGGTACATATACACAATGGAATATTATGCAGCTGTCAGGAGAGATGAAGTCATGAAATTTTCCTATACATGGATGCACATGGAATCTATTATGCTGAGTGAAATAAGTCAGAGAGGGAGAGAGAGAAAAAGGTAGAATGGTCTCACTCATCTATGGGTTTTAAGAAAAATGAAAGACATTCTTGCAAGAGATAAGAGAGAAAAGAGCTGGAAGTTACAGCTCACCTCATGTAGCTCACCACAAACAGGGATGAGTTTAGTTAGATAAATAACTATGTTTTAAACTATCTTAATAATGAGAATGTACGAGGGAAATAGAAAGCCTGTCTAGAGTACAGGTGGGGGTTGGGTGGGGAGGAGGGAGATTTGGGACATTGGTGATGGGAATGTTGCACTGGTGATGGGTGGTGTTCTTTACATGATTGAAATCCAAACAATCATGTATGCAATAAAGTTGTTTAAATAAAAAAAGGAAAAATGTTATAGGTATTCTTTCAGGGATTTCATTAAATCTGTATGATGCTTTAGAAAGTATTGATATTTTAATGCTAATCTTCTCAATCCATGAGCAGGGTATATGTCTCCTTTTCTGTGTTTTCTTTTATTTCTTGAAGAAGTGTGTTATAGTTTTCTTTGAATAGATTTTTCACCTCTTATTTAAGTTGACTCTGAGATACTTGTAAAATTGAGAAATTTTACGTTGAAATTAAGGTACAACAAAAAGATTTTACCACACAATGCTATTTGTCTTCATAAATGAGAAACTTTTTGGAAATAATATTTATGTATAACTTCCAATTGAAAATAGTTAAAAATAAAAATCACTATTTCTTTAATTACTTATCTGAAACATACCCTCCTAATATATAATGAAGGTATCCCACTATCTTCCCAGATTATTTTCTATTTAATAGTGGGGAAAAGAATCAGATAAATGTGACACAGTCAAGAAATACAACTTTCTGTTTTTTTTTTTTTTTTTTTTTTTTTTTTTTGCTGTTGGTGGGGATAAGAGGTTGGAGGTGTGTGGAGGGTTAAGCCTAACCTGTGTTCTGAGATCACTGCTGTTGATGCTTGGGGTACCATATTAGGCTGGGATTTTATTGGCCACAATTAAAGATAGTTGCCTCAATCTCTTGTAGTATTTTTCTGGCCTAACAGATTCAGCTTTTATTTTCCTAATGACATTAATCAGTTCCCATTAGATTTTAAACATGGACAGCCTGCTTTCAGCCTTTAGCAAGGTATGTGGAAATGAGAAAATATAATCCAAAAGAAACATGAGAACACAAAAACAGTAGACCTAAATATCAGAGATTAAATCATACATATTAAATTGTTAGAAACATAGATACTTTGATATTCTCAGAATTTTTTAGTTTATAAATCTAGTTATCATTCAAAATAAGGAAACTATTAAATTAAAAGATCTTAGCACTATTAAATATGGGGAATATGGTTAATGTTAATTATGATTGTTACTCTTTGTGCTTTGAACTAGAATTGGACATTGTTGTAATACACAGTATGCCCACATGAAGCTTCTCTGAAGCAGGATGTTAGAAGAGAAACAAACTCTCAAAGGCTCAAATTTTCATGAGTTATACAGATAACAGTAGCCATTAAGATGGGAGCTATTTAACAATCAATGATTTTTTTCAGAGTAATAGGACCTTGAAATAGTATATGAAAATAGAAAAATTACCAAGACAGAAGACAGTGAAATGTTGATTATTTCTTGCATATAAAACATTTTGAACCTAAATAAATTTATAAACTTTATAAAAATTTATTTATGACATTTATACATATAGGTGACATGAATATTTATAGGCATGACTTTGTTTTTAGCTGCATAACCACTAAAGCAGAAGCATTTCTAAAAAACAGTATGTCCTATAGGACTTATACAAACCTTTACCTAAAGATGCTTACTTTTTCTTAATCATAAATCTTCACTTTATTCAAATTTTTATGATTTATGATGATTAGAATTGCTAACAAAATCTGCATATTGTAGTAAGCAGTTAATGGAATGTTTTAAAAGAGAGTCATATTTAAAATACTTCGTTGGAGGTAGGGAGGGATTTTGCCTTGCATGCAGCCAATCTGGATTTAATCCCTGGCATTCCATATGAAACCCTGAATCTGCTTCGAGTAGTTTTTGAGCACAGAGCTAGGAGTAACCCCTCAGTACTACTGGGTGAGGCCCAAAAACAAAAACAAAGGAAAAAGTGCTTCCTCTTAATCAACATTTTTGTGATATATTTTATCACTATTAAATTTAAAATAATGTAAGGTTTTTTTTTAATTTTGTTTTGTTTTGTTTTGGGGCCACACCCAGTGATGCACAGAGGTTACTCCTGGCTATGCACTCAGAAGCCACTCCTGGCTTGGGGGCCATATGGGATGCTGGGGATCTAAACGTAGCCTGTCCTGGGTCAGCCACTTGCTATTGCTCCGGCCCCTACAGTGAGTTGTTGTTGTTGTTGTTTTAACACATCTTCTGTTCTGTTCTGAATAGTCTTAAAATATTCTAATAATTCTTAATTTAGTGATTTTATATATTTTTAATCTAGTAGAAATATTAATTCTTATTTAAAAAGTTGGTATGCAGGGACCGGAGAGAGTACATGGAGGTAAGGTGTTTGCCTTTCATGCAGAAGGTCATTGGTTCGAATCTCAGCATCCCATATGGTCCCCCAAGCCTGCCAGGAGCAATTTCTGAGCATAGAGCCAGGAGTAGCTCTTGAGCGCTGCCAGGTGTGACACAATCCCCCCACCACCACCAAAAAAAGAGTTGGTATGCATTTTAAAGTATATGTAAGTTATTCCCATTAATCTTCTGTTTTCTTTATTCTTCATTAAGCTGTAAGGATAATTATCATTATAATGGTGGTTTATATATAAATTAATGAAAATTATTTAATTAAGTCAGATAGCACTAAGTGCCTTAGCGCATCTCATAAGTGAAATTGAGTTGAATATATTATCAATATGTGTGTATGAATATATACATGCATGTTTCTAGGCATAATGTATTTCTTAAAATAGAACTCAATATAGTGCTGGACAGAGTGTAAGAGGTATACTTAAATTTTTTTTAAATGTATTCTTTTAGGGCCAGATAGATTGTACAAGGTTAAAGAACTTGCCTTGCTCATGGCACATCCCAGGCCCATACAGAAATCCCTGGGATATACACTATACTCCCCTCAATAAATGTCTTCTATACTTTTCCAAGATTTTTCTCTAAGGAATATAAGTGGTAGAATTTCCAGTTAAAGGATATAGGCGGTTTCAGCTTTAAAAGTGATGCCAAATTGTTTCCCAAAGAGATTGATACATTGTCCTCCCACCAGCAGATGAGAAAGTTACTGATTTTTCATATCCTTTCAAACACATGGTCTTGTATTCTTTAAATTTTAATTTTTATCACTCTTGGATTTGAAATGGTATGTTATTTTGGTTTGAATTTGCATTTCCCTGATTACTAAGAATGTTAGGCATATTTTCAGGTTGGGTTGGAGATCTTTCAAGTTTTTGAACATATTTTCTCTTTAATTTTTTAATCTTATTGATTCATAAGTTACTTATAATAATTATACATTCTACATATATCTTCACCCAGTTTATATCCTGCCTGTGCACTGTTATACATGGCTTAAATTTTTCCTTTTGCTATTTAAGTTATTAATTTTATAAGATTCCATTTATTATTTTTTCATCATGAGTTTGTGCTCCTTTTTGCACATGCTTTGTACTATTTCTCATATACATTTCTGACATTTTGAATTTGAAATGTACCCTTTATAATGTATCACACATTATTTATTTAAAATAGATTTTCAACTATTTTATGAGCATTTCTTTTTTTTTAATTTTGTTTTGGTCGAAGTGAATTGCAATTCTTTCACAGTAATATTTAAGGCACATAGTGACAGTGAGTGATGGGCATTCCCACCACCTGTGTTGTCCTCACTCCACTCTTGTTCCCAGCATGCATCCCACATCTCGTTCCTTTATCCCCATAATGCTAGTGCAACTGTTCATCTTGGATAGCTTGTTGTAGATTGGGTATCGATTCTGTTGTCATTGACTTTAGACCTGCTATTCTTGTCTGATCAGTTTTTATTTTCACCAAATGAACACTCAACTGTCTGATCTTGGTACCAATGGAGGAAGAAGAAAAAAAGCAAACAAAAAAAAAAGAGAAAAACTAGGAGGAGTCTGTCTAGGTATTATAAATTTCCATTTAGAAGAATGAAGGGAAAAGAGAAGAAAAGGGTAGTAAAACAAAACAAAGCAGAAGCAAAGAAAACAATGAGGGAGCATCAACAAAATTGCAAAAAGAATAAACAAAGAATAAATCAAGAGCCAAAACCATCAGCTACAGAAAGAAAACATCAAAACAATACCAAAAACAAAAAATCAGATAAGCAACTTCTTTATAAAGAGGGCTGTGTTGTTGTTGTTGTTGTTATTCTTGTTCTTCTTCTTCTTCTTCCTCTTTTGCATAGGCATGGTAAATATTGGGGAAATTACAGTGGAAATTCTCTTGGCCTAAGAGATACAGGGTTTCACCGCTCTTTAAGCATGCTGCCATGGGAACAACTACAGGCTTCATGCTGACTCATTTACACATCCCAAGGTGTTTTTATGGTGCCAGGAAACTTTCCACTCAGATGTAGGTGATGACATCTGCCTCTCTAGCTGGAGATCTTGTTCTATGTGTAGGTCATAGGGTGAAGGCTAGGAGAGAGTTTTTATTTATGGTTCTAAGAGTTCTGTTTCATCACTGTTGTTGTAATCAATCTTCCTGTAATTGGTGGTCTTGGTTATTGTTCAGAACCTAGGACAGAGCCTAGGGTAGAATATTTCAGTATAATTCCACCAAGTTCTGGACCCCAGTCCAAGGACACTTCCCTCATGGTTACAAATAATTTCACAAACTCAACAAGACATGATGTGTGATGAAAAAATGCCCTGGATTCTACTCACCACAAGAATATCTCAAAAGACTTAATAGGGAAGCCTATATTTACTTTTAGTGTTTAATACCTCTATAATATTTCCTCATAGCCTATTTATTGCCAAAAGTAAGTCAGCCTCATAAACAGCATTTTTTCTTTAATGCCTTTTTAAATGTATTTTATTTCTTCCATTATATAGATAGATAGATAGATAGATAGATATAGATATAGATATAACTTTTTTCTTTTTTTCTCTTTTTCTCTCCAATCTCACCTGTTTTCATTCTGCTTGGTAAAAAAATCCACAAAAGCCTTGCCTGGGATAAAAGCTCGGGTCAAAACCAGGGCACAGATATTGTGTAGACTATCATTCTTACCTCTAAGTCCAATAGTATTATAATATGTCACCATACCCTTTTGCTTAGGCACTCTAAATAAAGGGAAAAAATATACATAAAAACAAGCTCTTATCTATTAGGGATAAGAACCCATATTTTAAAAAAAATGCTGGGTTACTTCCCACAATAAGCATATTTATGTAGACCCAACTTATACTCCATATTATTGGATAGTGACTGTCCAACCCAGAACCCCAGATCCCAGATGTGGAACCGACACAGACCCCAGCTATAGCACCAGGAACCAAAATCATTCAGAGAAAACTCTGAATGCTATATTAACTCCAAATTGCACTATTTTTAACATGAGGAATCGGCAACAACTTGAGCTAAGAGAGGGCTTCCCCATCGCAGTACCAAACAGTATAATGCAACCAGGAGACATGCCACCCTTTGCCCTAAGCAAAAACCAAAATTGCTTTCTACAGAAGACTGATTTTTACAAATATGGTCTGGACATTACCCAGAACCTATCGAGGGACCAATGAGAAAGTTCCTAGCCTAGACCTCGGCCTAGGATTTGCACAAAAACCAAGATCTCTAATTCCAAATAAAAGTAAGTGAAAAATAAAACATTTTCTATTTCATATCATTTTCATTTACCACTGTTAATTGTCTTTGTTGATCCATTTCTTTATTTAAGTCAAAATCTATTATAGTGGGCCATAGCCATAGTATAGTGGGTAGAGCATATGCCTTGCAGGAGGCTGACCTGGGTTCAGTCACCAGAATCTCAGATGGTCCCCCGACCCCACTAAGAGTAAGTTCTGTTTACAGTCAGTATTAACACTTGAACATTGCAGGATGTTGCCCAAAAGCAAAAGAATTTTTCATAGATTCATTTTTATATTAACACTTGAACTACCTTAATATTTAAAGTAATATAATAGAAATTTATTATATTTTAATAAAGCTAATGAATGGACCATTTGATTGAATTCCTTTAATTGCACTTAGAAACAGTACTACAGGAAATATTCTCACATATAAATCTTTGATCAGTATTATACTTTTTTCCAGTATTATACTTTTTATAGAAGTTTTTATCTAAGAAATGAATGATTTATTTTAAAAACACATGGTTTGTGCTGGGGATATAAATAGTAAGGGGGTAGGTGCTCATTTTGTATGCTGCTTATCCTATTTTGGGTTATTATTGCCATTCACAGAAGGTCTCCTGAGAATTGACAGGAATGATCATTGAGAACAGAACACAAAGTAAACCCTAAGCAATACTGGGGTAGCCTAATTCTATCTTCTCCCATCAAAGATATAGCTGATTTTAATGTGGAGATGCCATATACTTGATGTTTGGTTGTAGACAGAGAGAAGAGAGTTATGCATTGAATTTTAAGCGTCTACATATCTCAAACACCTCTTTCAAATACATGCTAATATTTTTCTACTGCATAGTTGATATAGATTATTTTACTACATTTTAAATGAACATGATCTTTTTATTTTTAAGACTTTCAATACATTTAAATGTTAAAAGGTTGTATTATCCCTCTTTCAATGAAAAATATTGTAGGAAACATATACAAAATTAAAACAATATTCAGATTTGCATATTTACTGATACATGGCTAATTTCCTTATTTCTCAGCCCAACCTAGTTTGCTAAATGGTGTTGTTTGAGAATTTGTAATTAAAGCAAATTGCTATTTAGAGGCACAGAGTGGATAATGTTATAATTAAAAATCTGTACTCTTCTTTGCTCATATTTATACCTAGGTATGAAATGGTAGTCTATTCTTTTGAGGTTGTTCTTTGCTTTTACATTATTAGTCATTGACTGTTATGTAAATATTTTTGGTGGGAGGGAGCTATCAAGCTTAATCTCATGGACCCCAAGATGATTCACAATAATAGTCCTTTAACTTGCTCACCATTGCAGTGCCTGTAGACAAGATGCTACTTGTCTACTGTGTAGATAAGGCTACACAGACTACACCAAGGCCAACCAGTTGGTTCTGGGAACCTACAGAGCTATACAATTTAATAAAACAGTCCTGGATAGAGGGTGGATGATAGTGAGATAGATGGAGAGAGACCTTTTGCCTCCAGTCAGAGCCACACACTTGCAACCCCTTTCTTCCAGCCTGCGGGTCTGAGGGTTCAGGGTAGCTGTGAGGAAATGATCCACAGTCAGGTTTCAGGAGACATGAAGTTTTATTCAAGGCCCTAGCCACTTAGGCTAACCTTTTATGCAAACTTGATTATTAGCCCTGCATTCAACCTTGTTCTTTTAACTCTCCATCCTGCCAGCACCCTTCTCCTCTTTTGCTGAATACTTCCATCAATCCCCTCCCTGCCCCTGAAGCAATTCTTTTGTTACCCACCAAGGATCCTTCCCAAAAATGGGCAGGTGTTACCATCAGGTAAGATTATGCAGAAGATGGGGATGGGGTGAATAACAATGATGCACAGGGCGACATGTGGTGACAGGGATTGAACTTGACTTTTGCTGTGTTTGGTCTCACTCTACAAATATCTGAGAACTCTTTCTACAGTTTTTGTTTGTTTTTGTTTTGGGGTCACACCTGGCTGCTCTCAGGGCTTACTCCTCACTCTGCTCTCAGACATCGCTCCTGGCAGTCACTGGGGACCATATGGAATGCCAGGATTCAATCCACATTGGTCCTGGATAGGCATACAAGACAAATGCGGCCCCATCTTTCACTTTTGCTACCAAATCCTACCAACTCATTATTCAAGTGTATCTTTTCTTTGTCTATTTTGGTTTTGTGCTTATGACTTACTGCTTTCTGTGTTCAAGGATCCCTTCTGATTGTGCTATGTCAACCATATAGGAGGCTGGGGATCGAATCTAGATCACATGTAAGGCAATATCTCTATCCTACTGTCCTACAAATGTGTCTTTTAAAACAATGTTTCATATATTTGTCTTTGATAAACTCATTGGAGGATCACTTATAAAAATAACATGGAAAAAGAGTAGTTATAGATTGTTTTTCTTTATTTGGTCTGTCTCTCTGATGTCTTATTTTGGGGGGGTGGGGAATACCCAGTGGTACTCAGAGCCTTCTACTGGTTCTATAATTGGAGAAATTTTCTAAAGGTACTAAGGGAACCCTGCAGCTGGGGATGAAATCCAGGCTTCCTGAATGCAAAGCACGTACTCCAGATTGTTGAGTTTTCTCTTTGCAACTGGCTTCGACATATCTTATAAAGCCAATCTTTATTGCTATAACACATATACAATGTCAAAAGAACACATTCTTTTTTGCTTTAATTAAATCATTGAGATACAGACATAAGAAGTTGTTGATAGTTGGACTTAAATCATACAATGTTCCAACAGCTCCCTTTACCATTGTTCATTTCCAAAACCAGTTTTCCTAGCTACCCTCCTGCCCCTTTTACCCCCATGCTAGCTTCTGTGGCAGACACACACACAAACATGCACTCTCTCTGTGTCTCTGTTTCTGTCTCTCTCTCTCTCCCTCCCCTTTTCTTCCTCCTTCTCCCACCTCTTCCATTTTTTTCCTTTTAGGCATCATGGTTTGCAATACTGTTAGTGAAAGGTATCATGCTATCACTTTACTTTCACTCAGTTCCCATTTCTTGTTCAAAAAATGTTATAGTGGTCCCTTCTAGAACAGAACAGATTTTCTTTAATGCTCCTGACTCAAAAGTTAAGTGATGAGACTATTGACAGTGTGGATAAGAATGTAGAATTACCATTTTGTCTGCAGTACTGAAATTATGGCACTGCCTGCACAAGCCTGGTCTCTTAAGATGTGTTAATTTTCCTATTTCCTATTTCCTTGGGTAACTACATCTATGCAGTTGTACAATAGTACTTTCTTCCTCAGTCTGTTGTTTTAAATTAAAGAAGGAGGCTGTTGAACCACTTAGAAAATTATTGGCAGTTATTTGTCAATTTGAAATTATCAGTCCTTTAACTCAGTATATAAATGATACATAATATGATAACAATAAAATGATATATAAATGATACATAATATATATATAAATGATATATAAATGTTATATATAAATGATATATAATCAAGTGATTGCCCCATTTGATTTTTCAATGTGTTTCAATGTTTTTGGAAGTTTGGTTGTAAAGTTTATGTGACCATTTCATTGTCTTACATTACATCTTGGCGCTAGAGGTAAGGTGTCTGCCTTGCAAGCGCTAGCCAAGGATCAGGACCGCGGTTCGATCCCCCGGCATCCCATATGGTCTCCCCAATCTAGGGGCAATTTCTGAGCGCTTAGCCAGGAATAACCCCTGAGCATCAAACGGGTGTGGCCCAAAAAACCAAAAAAACAAAAACAAAAAACAAAAAAATCTTAAACTTTAATGACTTATGTTAACTTCCATGAGTAATTGAGAATAAAATTATTTTGAAGAAAGTAAATATACCCTTACCATATATACATTTTCTCAATATATTTAATCCTACATGTTTATATATAAAATTAAAATATATAACCCTATTTACATTAAATACACTTTTTGTTTGTTTTTGACAACATCTGGTGATGCTCAGGGGCTACTCCTTGCTATGCGCTCAGAAATTGCTCCTGGCTTGGGGGACCAAATGGGATGTTGGAGGATCTAATCGTGGTCCGTCTTAGGGTAGCTCAAGCAAGGCAGACGCCTTACCACTTGAGCCACCACTTCAGCCCCTAAATTACATAATCTTTATGTAAAACGTATGTACATTTTCTGAACTTCCCAAAACAAAGACATAATGAATATTATTGTGAATGATCTTTTGTATTTTATTGATGAAGAAAACATATAGTTGCCTATTTTTTTTTGTTCCAGGGTTATATCTGGAGATGCTAAGTCTTACTCCTGGCTCTGTTATGATGGATTATTATTAGTAGTGCTCAGGAAACTATATACAGTGCCAGGTATAAGTCTGGGTAAACCATGTGCAAGACAAACTCTTGCCCTCTGTGCTATCTCTTCAATTCATGGGATTGTTTTCTATGGAGCACAGCTGGCATTCACTTCTCCCTCATATATATATAAGTATAAATATATGGTTTATATATATTTATATATTATATTATTAATTATAATTAAGTATTATATTATTGATACATATTATCATATATTATAATACTATATATCATATAATATGTTAATATCATGATATGTTATAATAATATTATATAATGCCATATTGTTTGTTATATTATATAGTATTATATATTATATTATATTAATTATATTATATTTTTATATATAAACCATTATATATTGGTTTTTCAATAATGTCATTATTTTCAAACTTGTTACAGTAGGAAAGTTACTATATGGCATTAGCTAAAAGGAAGAAAATAGTTTCAAATTATTTTCTTTAAAAGTTCATAAAATAAACCTTTTACTAAAATTGAGCAACAAAGAACACATTGTATTTCAAACTCTGAGTAGGCCGAATGCCCATTTTTATACCATCATATAAAAATTGGCAGGTTCCTGGAACATAATATGCTTCTAATAAAGGTGAGCTCTATACAACAATACTCACAAGACGTGTGGGTATTAGAGGGAGTACCTAATCTTTCCCTCATTGTTGCACAAAATTGACTGTTCAGTGTATACTATTCATACAAAATGTTAGACCAGAAGAAATGCAAACAAAGAAGCATCATAGTAATGCCACTTTAATCAATAATAGGGCTTGTTTTTGTAGCAAGAGATCTCCATCTGTACCGAAATCCAACCTTTCCTTTTTAAGATGCATTATTATTTTTCCACATGTTATTTTTTTAAATATCTATATAGATTACATTGTAGTGATAGTCATTATTCATCATGGTTTCTGGCCTGTGTGAGTCCATTTCTTTGGAAGTGTGTGAGATAGCTCATCCTAGACACTATCTACCCATTTTCTCAGGTCTTTTACTTGAAATTCTATGGAACTCACATCCTGAAATTTTGGTTTATTTTATTATAAAATAATAATCTTAATGATCTACACTTTTATTGAATGCATAGCTGTGGAAAATGAGAAATCAAAAAAATTATTCAACAGCAATCATAATATTTTATTGCAGTCATCATAAAGAAACCAAAATCCATTTATTTAAAGAAATGTTAAGCATTTTAGCTTCAAGCCACGGATAATATGGGAAGTTTGTCATGCAACTAGTTGTAATTTAAAATTCATATTGGCAAGGTTTTCAGTAACTGGCAGGGTTTCATTTCACTTTATGCTATTCCTTTGGGCATGGCCTTCTACGATTGATTACCACTTTAATGGTTTTGCTGGCAGAAGAAAGTTTGTGGGTAAGGCTTTCAGCTAAAAATTGCATACAGGAAGCCATATGTCTGGTTTTCTCTCATAACAAATCCAATCTTTTTAATGCTATACTTAGACTCCATTTTTAAGCATTCTATAGAAAGAACATGAAATAATTATTAAATTAGAAAGAGCTACCTGGAGGATGTGTGCTCACCTACTTTCATTCAATATTTATCTGTAAGAAGCTAGATGATATCTTTAATAGCCTCAACAAGCCAGATTGTCTTGTTAAAATTTATAATTGCATAACATATAGGATCTTCATATGCCTTATTCAAAAACTTGTGGACATTAATATAGCTATTAGACTATCAGTCATATCCATATAAATTTTAAAGTTGTATACTCTAAGTTTAAATCAAAAAAATATTTTTTGCAAAATTAGTTTTTGCCAGTAGTAAGGCAGGACTAGATTCAGACAATGGAAGATATGATGGCATTGTTTGAGTCATCACCTTTGTTATTACAGGCCATTTCTCCTTACCTTATTAAACATTTTAAAGAAACAAAAAAGTATAAAGAATATACCATAATATTGTCCTATAAAATAATCAGAGCTTGCAACTGAGTTTTAGAATTTCTATATTTTTCTGATGATCAATTCTGCTATTTCTCCCAGTGAATGAATGGAGGTTGAATTGAACTAAGTAGTTTGAATATATTGAAATGATCTGGATACAGGTTGCATTTGAAGAATAGGACAAAAGATTTTTGAACACATCTCAACTTTCATTGTTCATATCAGAAGTGAAATTTGACAAAATATAGCCTAACTTCTGCTGCCACTGTGCCAAAGTTGTGTGCATAAGTATTTGCCAGTAACGTAATGCACACTTGGAGAGGGCGCTTCGCAGACACTTGAATCTGAAGAGAAGATTGCAAAGTTATAAATACTTGTTCTATCTTAATCACAGGCACAATAAAGTGAAGCTCTGGTACTGTTTTCCCAGTCAGCAATCACAAAAGTATTCAATAAGAAAAAGTCAGATTCTTAACTATTTTGGGCATATGGAAGGTGAGGAATGCACATGTTTTAGTTTGCTAAAGCTGCTATAACAAAATCACAGACTGTTTAAACTTTAAACAATAGAAATCTGTTTTCTCATTCTTCCAGAGACTTGAAATTCAAAATGCAGGCATCAGCAGCGTTTGGTTGGTTCTCTGTTTTTCTCTTTCCTTGCAGGGATCATCATTTTATTTTTCCTCACATGACTGTCTTGTCCCTTTCTGGGTACGAATCTCTGGTGTCTCTCTGTCTAGATTTTCTGCCTTTTTAAGCATACCAGTCATACTGGAATAGAACGTACCCTAATGTGCCCTCATTTGAACTTCATTCCTCTAGCATCTCTTATTCCCAAATACAATTTTATTCTGTGATACTAGGGTATAAGAATTTAAAAGGTAAATCTAGGAAGAAAACATTTTAGTCTATAACAATATAATTACACTGTTCTCACTACTTGAAAAAATAGACACTGTTGCCATAAAAGACAGGGTTTGTTTGTTTGTTTGTTTTTGAGGGCTTGGTTTTTGGTTTTTTGGGCCACACCCAGAGATGCTCAGGGTTACACTTGGTTCTGCATTTAGAAATTGCTCCTGGCAGGCTCTGGGGACAATATGGGATGCTGGGAATTGAACCCAGATCCATCCTGGATTGGCTGTGTGCAAGGCAAATGCCCTCCCTCTGTGTATCTCTCCAGCCCCCAAACAGTTTTAAAGTAGTTTTAAGGAACCAAAATTATTAGGTAATTAAACTCTATTCGATTCTCTATACTGCATCTGGTCTCCCAGAATTATTAGTACTGCTGGAGCATAGAGGTAGGAGTTAGTTCAGAATATTACTGAGTTTGCCCCCCAATTATGTAATACTTTGAATCTTTAGTAGTCAGATCACTAAATCCTAAATTATTAAAAATTATTTTTTGTAGAGCCGGAGCGGTGGCACAAGTGGTAAAAATGTCTGCCTTGCCCACACTAGCCTAGGATAGACCACGGTTGATACGTGGCTTCACATATGGTCCCTAAGCCAGGAGCCATTTCTGAGTGCATAGCCAGGAGTAACCCGAGCATCACCAGGTATGGCCCATGAGAAAAAGAAAAAAAAGAAAATATTTCTTGAGCTACCAAAATAGGTATTAGGATGTCCACTTGAAAAACAATCATGTCTTATTTGTAAAAAATATTTGTATCATCATTAAGACTTGTTTATTTTAGAAGTCCAGGGGCATGCCTGGTGATTAAGCTCAACAGAAAGGTGTTTTTTGCTAGGTGGTAGGACTGTGGGGCTTTTCACAAACTGTAGGGTCTGGGTTTAGTTGAGTCAGCTCAACTGTGCTCAGAGCCCTCTTCAAACAGTCCCAACCTTGCTGGAGAACCTCCGGGATTTAGTGATATTCCAGGGACAGAACCAGGGTTTGCCTTGTACAAAACATGTGCCTTATCCCTTTTACTGCATATGTGGCCCCTGAGATATGATTTATTTTTAATCTATATTTCTATGTAATATAAATAGACATCTTATTTCCTTAGATTGTAAGTATTAGAAAAGGATTAGGATTAAAATTAAGTTAATTTTATCTGTCATCATTAATTCTGATTTTGCAGAGAAGAAATAGTTGCCCTGAAGGTCAGTGGTAGAGTTCACCTTAATGCCTACTTTTCTGGATCTTTTCAGGCCACTCATATGAATTTCTTGCTTGTTTGGGACTAGTTTCCAGAATCTTGAGGCTCCAGGGGAGATGATATTTCTTACAAGAAAAGACTAGTAGATTACCTACTGAGTATGGGGATAAACAAAGTGGAAAAAAAAAGAAAAAAATTACAAAGAACTTCACTGTCTTCTTGTTCCAAAGCATAAAAAGAAAATCTCACTAAGAGATATCAAATGACAGAGAGAAATGACAAAAGACTAATAATTCCCAGTTACTATTGAAGATGTGAATCACTATGCATCCTGCTCTAGTCTCTGTTTTGTAATGACATGACAATTTTTAGCTCTTTTTTATACTTGGTTACAAATTAGGATGAAAAAGAACATGGTTAGGAAAAACCACTTTCTTCTGTTCATGCATCTTCCACTAATTTCCTTTATTATTTCATTCTCATTTTCTAATACAAGGAGCTAATGTACTTCATAACTACCTAATCTGTTATCTACTTTCTACTCACTCTTCCCAGTATACTTTTTAATGCTTTATTTTCATAGACAAATATATATATATATATATATATATTTCATATATATTTGAGTTGTTGTTATTATATTTTCTTCTCTGCCTCCTCCTCCCCCTTTTCCTCTTGATCTTTCTCCTCCTCCTTCTTTTTCTCCCTCTCTTCTTCTTGTCTTCTTTTTTCAGGAAGTGTTTGCTAAAATCTCTAACACAGAAAGCTTTCTTCTGAAGTCTGATATAATAATGTCTATCTGAAATAACTACTCAATATTCTTCTAGGATAGTACAAGGCTTTTTTTTTCTTACATAGATTTTAATTCTCTTGACAGAAGATTGTATGTTTGTTTGCTTTATCTTTATGTCTGTGGGATTTTAGACCTTAGACCAGTAGCTGCCAGCAAAGTGAATTTCTGTATATGCACACTGTTTCTTCAAATGAGCTACTATTAAACATTTCCAAAGTAAGATGTTTCTTTCATGTGAACTGTCCTTGGATTTTATTGGGTGGACTCTATTAATGGAAACTATTCTTAGTTTAATTTTACATAGAATAAAATATCTTCATAACTTTCAAGTTCTTAGTTTCATCAAAACCTAATAAATTAGAATTTCTATGTCTTTCATTAGTTATTAAATACTAAAAGTCAGGATTTTTAGGACTTTGAGTTTATTAATATCATTTAGAATATATCAGATTTATGATATATGTGTGTGAGATAGAAAAGGCAAGAAAGTGGGACTTTTCACATATAATCAAAATTTACTCAGATTTTTTCTTTTGATTCTCTTTAGTTGACTTTATGGAGGAAGAGAGAGGGAGAACAACTTCAGACTGTAGAGTAGGTGAAGAGAGAAAAGGGATTTCATAGTTGGAAATTGTGCTTAAAACTATTTTAAATCAAATATTAAGATATTTGTTTCATCTGTTCTTATAAAATATGGTCACACATTTAAGCATATTACAGTAATTGCTCTTGGAGCTTGTTTATGCTTCTTGCCTTTATCCTTCTGAAACTTTAAGTACTGAGTTGTGTGTAGGCCTGGGCAAATAGTAATGATCTAATTATCATATCTTGTAAGCTCTGTGTTTATATGCCCTATATTAGAGGAAAAGA
This sequence comes from Suncus etruscus, assembly GCF_024139225.1. Lineage (NCBI taxonomy): Eukaryota > Metazoa > Chordata > Mammalia > Eulipotyphla > Soricidae > Suncus > Suncus etruscus. The sequence goes on along the minus strand of NC_064849.1, from coordinate 108,428,846 downwards.
AATATCCATGTTAAGACCTAAAGTGAATTCATACTTTCAAAAAATACGGTAACATTTTTCTAAATATGCTCAAAAGAGGAAATTAGTAAATGTCAGCCATTGCTTAACTAATATTAACTGAAAAATACAACAATATAGGAGAAAATATTGCTATGTAAACCTGTCTACAGAAATATCTCACTTAAGGATATAGAGAGTTACCCCAATGCAACTATCATGAGTCTAAAACAAACAAAATATTTTCCTAACAGTGATTAAAAGGAGTACATATGCTTCTTTTATTTATTTATTTATTTATTTATTTTATTTTTAATTAAACACCTTTATTACATACCTGATTGTGTTTGGGTTTCAATCATGTAAAGAACACCACCCATCACCAGTGCAACATTCCCATCACCAATGTCCCAAGTCTCCCTCCTCCCCACCCGACCCCCGCCTGTACTCTAAATGGCTCTCCATTTCCCTCATACATTCTCATTATTAGGACAGTTCAAAATGTAGTTATTTCTCTAACTAAACTCATCACTCTTTGTGGTGAGCTTCCTGAGGTGAGCTGGCTTCTTAACATCCTCCCTCCCCTCCCTCCCTCCCTCCCTCCCTCCCTCCCTCCCTCCCTCCCTCCCTCCCTCCCTCCCTCCCTCCCTCCCTCCCTCCCTCCCTCCCTCCCTCCCTCCCTCCCTTCCTTCCTTCCTTCCTTCCTTCCTTCCTTCCTTCCTTCCTTCCTTCCTTCCTTCCTTCCTTCCTTCCTTCCTTCCTTCCTTCCTTCCTTCCTTCCTTTCATTTCCATTTACCTTTCCCAGCATTGCTCTGGGCATACTCCTGCTTTTCTCCTCAAGAATCACTTTTGGCTGGGCTCATAAGATCTTAAGTAGTTCTAGGGATGGAAGCCAGGGCAGGCATGTGCAAGACAAGATCCTCATCTACTGAACTATCTTTCCAGCCAGGCTTTCTAAAAACGATCAGTTATTGGAGAAGTTTTGAGCTATCTATATCACAGCCATATAGCAATTTTTTAAAATGAATCACCATTTATCATTTGACTTTGCAAAATTCTCTAAAAAGTAGCATTAGAGGAGCCACATCGATATGCAGTGGTAGGGCATTTGCCTTTCACGTGGCTGATCCAGGACAGACCTAGGTTTGATTCCCGGCATCCCATATGGTTCCCCAAGCCAGGAGCGATTCTGAGCGTGTAGCCAGGAGTAACCCCTGAGTGTCACCCGGTGTGGCCCCAAAACAAACAAACAAACAAAAAAACAGTAGTATTTGATTTTTAAAGATAAGGACAATCTCTAAACAGTTGAAAATACTGTTTTTGGAAGCACTTGATTTGGATTCTATACTTGGCAACCGCATAGGGTTCCCTGAGCCCACAGGAGAGATCCTTGAGTAGAGAGCCAGGAGTCAGTTCTGAGCATAACTGGGTATGACTGTAAAACAAGAATACATAAAATTTAAAAAACAAAACAGTATTTTAAAGATGTTCTTCTAATGTTACTTTGGATGATTCAAAATTCTAATTTATTTTGGAAGTCAGCAATTTTACTTTTAATATGTAATTGTATGTAATATTAATGGTAACATCAAATAAATATTTCTCAGCATAATATAGAATCCTGTAATTGATTCCTTAAGACTGTTGGGCACTGCTAGTCCTGCTAAGAGTCCATGTTCAAAACTACCACTTAGAGACTTAAGTGATAGTACAATTGGGTGATGGCATTGCACTTGGCTGACCAGGGTTGATTCCTGGCACTCCAGAATCAGGTGTTCAAATGTCCCCTGAATACTGCTAGACTAATTCTTGAAGTCAGAGCTAGGAGTATCCTCTGAGCAACAGCAGGGGTGTCCCCAAAGCAAACAAAGAACACCACTAAACGACAGGGAGAAATCACAATTTTAGCCAGCAGGTTCATGTTCCAATTTGTACTATGAAAGGGAGCAGCTGGAGTTTTACTCTTTGATACTTACATCTTTCATGTCTGCTTTTATGTGTAATCTTGACCTATGCATGATTGTGTACATTAACTGCTTATTCTTAGACACTCTTATTTGATCAGCTGAATTTCTTTTGAATGGGGTGACTAATTAAATGATGCACTTATAGATGGCAGTCTTTGTGCAAAGATTGCCTCTATTTATAGGTACTGTGGCATAAACATATGATAGCTAATATTTTGAATAGGTGCTAAATATAGGTAAGGCCTTTTTCCTGCAGGGTCTTAATTATTTAATAGTCTCAGTGAGGCAAATACCATTATTACTACCAGGTACCCATGTGAAAAAGATGTCATTTGGTAATTTGTTCATTATTATTTTTTATTTAGTCATAAAATAATAATTCTTATATTTTCTACATGAGTGAGTCAGAATAAGCCACTTAACTGTAATTTCAAAGCCTGCATCAATTTCATTCAGTTATATATTAAATGTTCTTTGGGAATTATTAATATTTAAGAATGAAATAATAAGAAAATAAAGGTCATTTAAACAAAATCATACAAAACGGTTTATGCTCCAATTTGTGCTTAACCAAATTATTTCACTTTCTATAATTTTTCTACGTTCTGACTGCGTGTTAGAATAAAGATTCATGTATGATATCACAATTAGAATTGAATTTTTCCTGTGCTTGACTGGTCTTGGATCTTAGTAAGTAGTAGATATTTGTTTTACTCCTCTTCCCCTCTCCCTACTTTCCCCTCCTCTTACTCCTTCTCCAGTCATCTCCCTTCCCCTCCAATTTCTCCCCTTCCCAATCCTCTCCTCTTCCTACCCCTCCACTAACCTCCTCATCCTTCTCCCTACCTTTTCCTTCCCTCCTTTCCCCTCTACTTCCCTCCTCTTCCCTCTTTCCCCTGCCCTTCCTCCCCTCTTCCTCCTCTCTCCCTTCCCCTTCTCTCTTTCCCTTCCCTCTCTTTCTTCTCCCCTGCCTCTATTTCCATTCTCCCTCCCATATCCTTCCCTTCCCAGGTAACATTTTTTTTCTTATGACTAATTAATTCCATTCTAAATACCCAGAGTGATGTAAATCTTGTCATTTCATCAAAATCCAGATACAGAAAGTAGCATTGGCAGTTATTTGATGCTGAGAGAAATGCTAAATTGGGTTTATGTTAGGTGTGGGATATGTAAGTAGATATCTTTAGAATGTAGTTCGAGAGCTGGATATTATTACTACAGTTGTAGTTGGAGAAATGAAGAATTCAGATATGAAACTTGTCTACTTTGATGCATTGATTATCAGTCTTACTTTTTAATTTATATCTTATCTATCTATTTATACATCAAATGATCATCTATTCTTTGTTAGAATTTATAAGACTCTAATAGCTTTGCTAAAATGAAGTTTAATAAACTGATAGTCCTTGTCCCAGTTAGCACTGGCCTTAGCAGTTATTGAGACTACTAATACTATTTTCTACTCGAGAAGCCAGAATTCAGGAAAAATAGGCAACATGGTATACATTTTCTTCCAGGACTATTTTCCAGGACTCTTTAATTCAAAGGACAAGTGGAGAGCCTATGTTGTGTCTAAATTCACTAGATTTTCCATTGTCTAAGAGTTTCTCAGCAGCACTGAAGATTTTTTTATTTCAGATAAGGAATACCAGAGGCAGAAATTGATCTTACTATAAAGAATAGACCTTTCTATCATGATACCTTGACATAATATTGATCACCTAAAAGAAAGAAGATGCATCATCATAAAACAACAAAGAGAACACCTTTTCCTTTTGAGTCATGGGACTCGGAGGCATTTGGAAGGAAGTAAGATGACATTTTTATTTCACTAAGGAAAACCATTTAGCAAAGTGTGGCTTTTAAGAGTCCCCTAGAAAATCTACACATTCTAGATTTTTGGTCCATGCCCAGGGCAAAATAACATTTCTCTAATTTTAGAGAAACTTAGAATATGGTAATAGCAGATATAACTTTTATAGTTATTAAACATTTTGGAACATGTTTATTTATCTCCTCTGAATTTATTTTTTGCTTGTAATCAGATTAAAAATCAGCATTTTCTGTTAAACTGTGGGAACTCTGCCTAGATCTTACATAGATTTAACATCTTTACTGTCTTGCTAATTATGGCTTCTGCTTAGGGATAACTAAGTAGTTTGCTATTATGAATGAATTTATGCTGTGTCTTAGGTGTCCTGTGTATATGTATGCTTATAGGAATGTGTCTGCATCTTTCACAACCACTTTGCCTATATCATATGTTATGTATGTGTCTGTACTAATAAAGTAATTACTCTGAAAATACTAAAACGTATATATATATATATATATATATATATATATATATATATATATATATATATATATAGACCAGATGTAAAACTAGTGATTCAAAGGATTTGAGAAGAGCAGTTAATTTTGAATTAGCTCTTTGATAGTTCAATAATTAATGATTTTATTAAATTAAATATTTTAAAAGAAAAACATTGGTTTATATTAAATATATCTTAATATTTGAACTGTAAAGTATATAAAAATAATATTATTTATGACAAGAAATATGTAAAGAGAATTTTCAAAATGTCTTATTGGAGGTAACTAGATGAACCAGAAGAAAGTTTATTTCAAAATTCAGTATTTTTTGCACTAAGATTGAAATTAATATGCAAATATGAATCTGAAATAGTCACATGATCTTTCAAAACTTATAACTATTTAGCTGTTTTTCTTTAAACTTGTTCATATGTGCTAAGTGAACTGAAACTCAATTATGAACTACTTTGTAATTATGGTGATTAAATAAAAGGAAAAAAATAAACCCCTGGTCAAGAAAAATTTGTACAGATAACCAACAGTTTTTGTTGTTTAGAACATGAAAAAATGAAGTAAAATTATTAAAATCACTAAGTGTGTTAATATAATAGTATATAAATAATTTAAAAGGGCTAAAAATAATGCTGGAGCAATAGCACAGCAGTAGGGTGGTAGGGCGTTTTTCTTGCATGTCATTGACTGATATGGACCTGGGTTTGTTCACCAGCATCCCATATGGTTTCCGGAGCCTGCCAGGAGCAATATCTGAGTGCATAGCCAGGAGTAACACCTGAGCACTGCTGTATGTGGCCCCATAACCAAAAATCAAACAAAAATAGAAAAATAATGAATGAGCATTTTTTACAATTAGTCTTTTTTAAAATAATTTTAAAATAACCACAGCTATACTTTAAGGATTTCTCATTTTGTTCATTTTCTTTATAAATTCTAACCACTTTAATTTTCAATATTAATAAATACTTTAGAGCATATGCTAAATAAATTAACATACTAATATGCTACAAAACTAGTACTGTTTATGTCCTTAATTTTTAAACTTGCAAGACATTTAAAAATAATGCAAAACATTTAAAAATAGTTAATTCTTATAAAACAGTTATTTTACAGTCTTCCTGTAACTATAGAAACTAAGGTTAGAATTTTAGTGCCTTAAGACACAAATATTACATTTTTATTACTGTGAAAACATTGGTAAAATTTTTCTTTAGATATAATTATTCCAACACTCAATTGATGTCTTCCCTCTGATAACTGGCAAACTTCTGACAGGAGATAGGTAGTGACAAGAATGCAGGGCAAAATTTGCAAACAATTCACTATATGCCCAAAGTTACCATGAGCCTGCAAGCTGTCATATTTTCAAAAGTTCTTGAAATGCAAATTAATTACTTTGGTACACTAAACTATTGAATAATTTTTCTCTTTTTCTTAACTGCTGACATACCATCAACCTTTGGGAAATAACAGTTATGAAATAAGATGATAGACTCAGTTCAGAAATTACCACTAGCTATAAAAAGCACTCATTGCCATGTACATGGAAGGAGAGAATTCTGGAAAGAACACATAGAGTGCCTGGAATCTCTCTCGTTTTTTGCTAATAACCTCAAGGATTTTATACTACTTACTTATTCTATATGAATTATAGTGGTCATTGTTTTTGTAGTGAACACTGATGAAAATTTATATCTTTTATAACACTTTTTATGGCAGTAGTCTTCACATGTCAGTTCTGATATTCCTTGCCATGATCACCCCACAGAGTTATTCTGAGGTATGTTATTCCATTCTTACTTTCATTAAACTTAATCTTTGTTCCATTAGAGACCTCAAACATGGAACCATCTATAAACATTTAACCATAGAGATTATTTTCTTAGCATCATTGGCACTTCTTATATATAAGAATATAATATGTTACATTATATAACATAATATATATACATATATTAGTGTGCTTTACAATTTTATGAAATTGTCAATCATAGGATTCATTCACAGAATATTTCAACACTACATTTCCCACCAGTATGTCTGTTTCCATTACTATTTTTCTGGGATCCCTTCAGTTCTCCCCCACCAATTGCCTCAAGTACTCATTCAGTCACTTCAATTATAGCAATCCCTTACATTGAAAATTGCTTCTAATTCTTTCAGCCTCACGCCCACATCTAGTGCTCACTTTTGAAAGCAAGAAATCACCATTTCTGCTTTACATTAACCTTCCTGTCTATTTTCTTTATTTTTTCTAGGACCTTATTTTTCTTTAATGTGCTGCAAAACTCTCCATCTGAGCTCTGCTGTGTTTACCTCCATACTTGCTTTATTTTCTTCTACCTAAAAGCAGAACAAACAAACATTGGCTTCCCCTTTTCTTTGCAAACAAACTGTCTTTCATGTTATATAACTGGCATAGCTCATTTAATTACAAAACTAACTTATTATGTATGGAATAAATAAGATAACTTCTGGAAGAGCATAGCATGCCCAGCAGAAGGTTAAACATTTAGGGTAAAGTTAGTCATGGTTTTATATTCCTTCTTGCTATTATTTGTAGTAATGAGATCGCACAGGTTTTTCATATGGAGAGCTATGGGGGCCTAATTTAACCTGATGAGCAGCCAGTGAGATCATCTTAGAGGAAGAGATACCTGATGTGAATCTGTAAGGAGCAATAGAAAATAGTTGACTATAAGGGATTTGTACTGGGAGTCCTGAGCAATTTTTATTACCATACTGACTTTTGGGTGCCTGAGGGAAACTGGTAATTAGAGGATAGGCCAAGTTTCTAACTAGCCTGCAACACATCAGGCATCACAGTACAGATAAAATTGTCTTTGAGTCAACACACTGTTTTCCAGAGAAGGAATTGCTAGGAAAATCAAAACAAGATTATGTAACATTTTGTTTGGACCTTAAGCAAGTGTTACTCAGTATTGAAGAAAATTATTTCACTCAAGTGTTTGTGTGGCCAGAGCTTTATATTCAGCATGGTCTGTACTTACATTACTGATGATTCTCTCTAGAGATTAAATATTTAACAACTTGATTTTGTAAACTAGTGCAACCTTGCTTGAGCATAAATGCAAATTATCTCATTATTCTGACTTTCTATTTTTATCTTGTACATTACTAATAAAGATTATACATCTTTTAAATGTGTATTATTTTACTTTTAATTAATGAAAGTGATATCACTATTTCTTAAAAACAGAAGAATAAATTTTATAGTTTATAACCACTGAGCAATGTGGTTCGGAAGACAAATATGTAATGATAGAATTTCATCTTTTCTAGTCGTGGTTGATGTTATACCAAAATATATATTTTTGATCCTGGAATTGACTTTTTTAAATTATAAGAATATAGTAAAAGGGGCCTGAGTGGTGGCGCAAGCTGTAAGGTGTCTGCCCTGCAAGCGCTAGCCTATGACAGATCACAGTTCGATTCCCTGGCATACCATATAGTCCTTCAAGCCAGGAGCGATTTCTGACATAATAGCCAGGTGTAACCCCTGAGAATCTATGGGTGTGTCCCAAAAACAAAAAACACACAAACACACACACACACACAAAGAATATAGTAAGTGGTCTGCTAAAACTTTTGGTACAAACAGCTAAAGATGTAAGAAGAGAGAATTACATATTAGTTTCTGGTGATTAAACAAGAACTGAGTGTTTGTTTTCCAATGTTTCTGCAACAGAATGACACAAATTGAGTTGCTTCAACCATGGTTCTCTATAGATTAGAAGTTGGATGCAATCCCATTGGGCAGAATGCAGCTTTCTTTCTGAACACTTTAAAGTAGCATTTCTCAAACTGGAACCATATGTTTCCCAAAGGACACAGAATATTCATTTCCAAGGGGCAAAAATTAAAAATCATATTTGAGAGGTACATAGCATGAGACTTGGGAAACAACTACAGTAGGAAAGGGTGTTTCAGTGAGGAAACAAAGTCAGAATCACTACCTGATTGGGGAAAGCTAGAGAAAAGTTAAAGAAAAAAAGTTAAAGAAAAAAGTAGAGAAAAGGTAGAGAAAAGTTACCTTAAATGATAATTTTTTGTATCTCTGCTTACTTTGGCATGTTCCTTGTTTGTACCATCTTAAAGACAGTGATGGCACATTAAGTAAAACCTTTCACTTTGGATTACCCTTTCCAAGTCATGTTCTTTTCTTTTTTTTTTCTTCCATTTTTTTCTCTTTATTTGAATATCTTGATTACATAAATGATTGTGATAAGGTTTCAGTCATATAAAGATCACCCCTCTTCACCAGTGCAACATTCCCGCCACCAAAGTCCCAAATCTCCCTCCATCCCACCCCACCCCCACCTGTACTCCAGACAGGCTTTCCAGTTCCCTCATTCATTCACTTGATTATGGGAGTTCTCAGTGTAGTTATTTCTATAACTGTGCTCACCACTCTTGTGGTGAGCTTCATGGAGTGAGCTGGTGTTCCAGCTCTCCTCTAATTGTCTCTGAGGATTGTTACAAAAATGACTTTTATTTTTCTTAAAACCCATAGATGAGTGAGACTATTCTGCGTCTCTCTCTCTCCCTCTGACTTATTTCACTGAGCATGATAGATTCCATGTACATCCATGTATAGGAAAATTTCATGACTTCATCTCTCCTGACGGCTGCATAATATTCCATTGTGTATATGTACCACAGTTTCTTTAGCCATTCGTCTGTTGAAGCGCATCTTGGTTGTTTTCAGAGCCTGGCTATTGTGAATAGTGCTGCAATAAATATAGGTGTGAGGAAGGGGTTTTTGTATTGTATTCTTGTGCTCCTAGGGTATATCCCTAAGAGTGGAATAGCTGGGTCAAATGGTAGCTCAATTTCCAGATTTTGAAGAAACCTCCATATCGCTTTCCATAGAGGCTGTACTAGACGGCATTCCCACCAGCAGTGGATAAGAGTTCCTTTCTCTCCACATCCACGCCAGCACTGATTGTTCTCATTCTTTGTGATGTGCGCCAATCTCTGTGGTGTGAGGTGGTATCTCATCGTTGTTTTGATTTGTATCTCTCTGATGATTAGTGACGAGGAGCATTTTTTCATGTGTCTTTTGGCCATTTGTATTTCTTATTTATCAAAGTGTCTGTTCATTTCTTCTCCCCATTTTTTGATGGGATTAGATGTCCTCTCTCACCACTCCTCTTCAATATAGTACTGGAAGTTCTTGCTATAGCGATCAGGCAAGAAAAAGATATCAAGGGAATACAGATAGGAAAGGAAGAAGTCAAGCTCTCATTGTTTGCAGATGACATGATACTCTACTTAGAAAACCCTAAAGACTCTACCAAAAAGCTTCTAGAAATAATAGATTCATATAGCAAGGTGGCAGGCTACAAAATCAACCTACAGAAATCAATGGCCTTTTTATACACCAATAATAATAGGGTAGAGATGGAAGTCAGGAAAGCAATCCCATTCACAATAGTGCCACACAAACTCAAATATCTTGGAGTCAACTTGACCAAAGACGTGAAGGACCTATACAAAGAAAACTATAAAGCCCTGCTCCAAGAAATAAGAGAGGACACACGGAAATGGAAACACTTACCCTGCTCATGGCTTGGCAGGATTAACATCATTAAAATGGCAATACTCCCCAAAGCATTATACAGATTTAATGCGATCCCCTTAAAAATACCCATGACATTCTTCAAAGAAGTGGATCAAACACTTATGAAGTTCATCTGGAACAATAAACATCCTCGAATAGCTAAAGCACTCCTAGGGAAAAGGAAAATGGGAGGCATTACTTTCCCCAACTTTAAACTGTACTACAAGGCAATAGTTATTAAAACAGCATGGTATTGGAATAAAGACAGACCCTCAGATCAGTGGAATAGGCTTGAGTTCTCAGAGAACATTCCCCAGGCATACAATTACCTAATTTTTGACAAAGGAGCAAGAAATCCTAAGTGGAGCAGAGAAAATCTCTTCAACAAGTGGTGCTGGCAGAACTGGTTAGTGACTTGCAAAAAAGCGAACATAGACCCCCAGTTAACATCATGTACGAAGGTAAAATCCAAATGGATTAAAGACCTTGATATCAGACCAGATACCATAAGGTATATAGAACAACACGTCAGTAAAACACTCCATGACATTGAGACTAAAGGTATCTTCAAGGAGGAAACTGCACTTTCCAAACAAGTGGAAACAGAGATTAACAGATGGGAATACATTAAACTGAAAAGCTTCTGCACCTCAAAAGAAATAGTGCCCAGGATACAAGAGTCACCCACTGAGTGGGAGAAACTATTCACCCAACATCCTTCAGATAAGGGGCTAATATCCAAAATATACAGGGCACTGACAGAACTTTACAAAAAAAAGTCATGTTCTTTTCTAATTCACTATTTCTCCCTATCATTTACATATATAAAATCCTTTGTTATTATGTAAATTTTATAATGTAATAATTATGTCATTATTCAGCATGTCTAAATAATCAAGGATAATCTTCCTATTTTAGAGTCCCTATCAAATTTACATCTACTACCTTAATTTCTATTTGATAATCTAATATACTCACAGGACCAGGGATTAAGACCAGGAAGTGTATATGGGATCAGTTCAGCTGCCTATAGATAGATAGATAGATAGATAGATAGATAGATAGATAGATAGATAGATAGATAGATAGATAGATGAAATGCTTAAGGCACTCATCAAGTTTATGACTTTAGATAGGATAACTATTTTTTCAAGTGATATCCTTGATCAAAAGAATGTTTTCATCTAAAATGCCTGCATATTTGCAATGTATTTACCCAAAGGAGTGAAAATGTTCAGTTCTCTATGCTTATTATTAGATTGATTAATTCCTTAATATAAAGATAAGGAATTTATTTATCTTATTCATGACTGCACTTAGAAAGCAATAGAGTAAATTAAAAAAGATAATATATTCTACACCACATTTTTCAACAAATATTTTACCTGACTACCATTTTTATTGTTTATATTTGATTATTTATTGCTCTTCCTTCAAAGGGCATCAAGTACCCCAAACTCCATATGCAATACTAACAATTAAATATTTATTTGTAGAAAAGACCATATTTGGATATTTTGTGTGTGTGCTCTGTTGTTATGTTGTTTTTGCTAAGTACTACATTCAGCTAAATTCTCCTTTTGATAATTTCGCTTACTGTTATTTTATTTGTAGATGGTAGATATTTTTAGGAGGCAAAAACAAAATCAAAGTGGGAATAACAGGGGTCATATTTCTTCAGTGTCCCTGAGACAGGGCACTAGTGAGAGATTGACTGAGAAGACTTTAATGTGGCCTGATTTATGAGGCAATTTACAACCTAGAAATTGATGACTACAGGAGAAATATGACTTTGTACCTTACAACTTAGTAAAGAAGAAATAAACTGACCATGTGAATTTGTAGGAATTAATTTGATGTTTAGCTTGTCTGTTGTTATTTTTTTTTGTCAACCTTGAAGATAGGTTTTTAAGGATAACTTATTTTCAACACGTGACTGATGTCTTAGTCTTTTGTAGTTATCCAATAATTGTATATATTGCTATGAAATTCGCATTTATATGTAATCACATATGATAAAGTTTGACTTAAATCTTTGCCATTAGTATAATAGAAAACTTGAAGTCCTGTAAGAGAATACTGATGTCAATGATAAAAAGAAACTTATTTGCACATAGACATGCCTCTTGGTGCAGGTGTCCAAACTCTAAATGATAGGTTAACTAATTCAGATATTATTTGAGCTGACACATGTTTAATATAATTTGTTTCTCAAAATACTGATTAATATATTTCTTTTTTTTCTTTTTATTTCTAGAGCAAAACTAACTGGTTTAATTCCCAGACCTGTTACGTTTTACCTGAAAATCCTTGACCAAATTACTTTGTTCTTATTTTCCTCTATGTTGTGATAGGTAAAAGGGAAGAAAATAGTATCAACTTTATTAAATAGTTTGTATATTTCAAGAAGTTCGAGAACAATCTGTATAAAGGAAATGCTCGGTACTGATGAGGTATTATGATCCAGGAGTCAGGCTGTCTCCAAAATTGGCTTCCAGACAGTGTGTCACTGCAGAGGCAGGAAGACGCTGTAGGATGTTTGCCTCACCACCTCCCACTCTTATCGAATGCTTCCTAGAAACACTGGAATAAGGTTGTGAACACACTGGAGAGGGCTTGACGAGGTGTGCATTATTTCTCCGCCTCCACCCTCTCTCCATGGCAACAAGAAGGGAACAATATGTGCTACACTTTAGGTCAAAAGGCTTCAGATATTTTACTGTCAAGCTTGAATCTACAGGCAATTAATATTCATTGCCAAGAAGAGACCCACCTAATCACTGTCTGGAATGTTCTCCAAGCCTGGTGTTGACATCTCTGACATAGCCATGGGAGACACTAGGACAGACCTTTTACCTTACTAATTTGGGTGGCCATTAGAGTCTGTTATCCTAGTTGGTGTCTCTGGTGTCTCAGAATCTCCAATCTGGTTACTGAGAAGCTAGCAAAGGCAGTAATCAAATCTTAACTTATCTTAACTCCTAAACAGGAATGTCCTTTGTTTCCGGTCTGCTTACTTTTACTGTAACCAGTCAGTGAGCACACTATTTGTGGGTATCCCCCACGTCAGTGAGATTACAGGTGTGTTTAAACTGTGTGTTAGAGACAGGACCAAAGAATGTAGTTTTTCCAGTCATCCTGATCCTTGGCAAATATGGATATTTTTAAATCTGTATATTTAATATTAATTCAGACAAGAGTTCTAATGTGTTTTCAATTACTAAGTTTTAACTTATTTTAATAAATTTAGTTCAGAGGACAGATAATATTGCTTCTTTAGCCAAAGACATTTCAGAGATACAGATTTTAGAGATTCATGAGTTAATGTTTGCTATATCAGAAATTTCTCATACTCATATGGGAATATATTTAAAATTATATACTATTTTGTGAGTTAAATTCAAAATTATAAGAGTGGATTTTTGTATATTTCACCAAAGGCAATAAGACATAGCACAGCTACCTTTCTATCTTGACCTTTTAAATTTACACTTAACCACCAGGGCCCATAACAGCTGTCATCTTCTCTATTAAGCTTTCTGAATCATTCCTGCATGAAAATTTTTCATCTTTCTCTGAGCTCTAGGCTCTAGAAATTCTTGCATATACAAATCATGTTATTACAGTTTCTCTATATTTTCTACCTATGTATAATTTTGAAAAGAGTAATATTGCATTCCCTTTATTGTCCACAGAAATCTTATTTTATTGGGAAGCTAATATATAAAGTTAAGTGTTTCTATAGTTCCTGTAAAATACTTATTTGTAACCTCAATTCAACCAACCTACATATATAAATTTAAGAGTAGAATAGTATAGATGTAGAGATACTTATCATTCATTTGATACAAATGCTTGTAAAATCACAGACTATCAGATATGATATACTTTAGATTTATATATTCCCTTAAACACAAAGCATATTTCTCTGGATGGGAGAGGTAAAGAAGTAGGTTAAAGATAATGACCTAATTGGAGAACAAAAATGAGTATATGTAAATTGCTCCAGTTGTAGTAACTGTGTTTCCATGACATCATAAATAGAAAAAAATTTGATTTTAAATATTCAATGGCATTTTCAAATGGAAAATAAAATTTAATGACCAGTTGTAAGCTGATTGTGCATATGTTATTGAAAATATGCTTAAAGATTTAAATAATGCTTATAAATTATAATGCCTGGAAATATTTTTATCAATCTTGTTTTTCTCAGAGGTAGCATTTTGTATTTTTTAAAATAAAAACAGAAATAAACCAAAATTTATAAAGTTATTATATAATGTAGTGTTATTTTGACTTTTGATTCACAAGTGTAGGGATTTGGCGTTACTCCCAGAGATGCTATGTCCAGTCTTGATGTCTGGGCTTATTGGAAGGCATGGGGCCCAGCCTTTGATTTAGCTCATTAGGCTTGCAAATACATTTTTAAAAGAAATTTCATTGAATAGTTTTTAAAGCTTCCCTAAGAATGTAATTTCCCAATGTAAAATGTTATTGGTCATAGAACATATTTATTTATTTATTTATTTGAATTTGGTACCATGCTTGGTGGAACTCAGGGCTTACTCTAGGCCCTGTGTTCAGGGATCACATCTAGGGGATTCTGGGGACCATATTGAGTAATGGGTATCCAACTCAGCTACATGCAAGGCGAATGCCCTACCTGTCTCTTTGTTTCTCCATATATATTTATTTTAAATCAGCTAGTTTTGTACAACATGATTTTTGTTGCACATTCCCATCCTGGTGCCTTTCCCAGTACCCCATATGGTTCAAGATGTGATCCCTAAGCATAGAGTCAGGAATAAATCTGGAGCAAAGCTGATTATGCCTCACTTGAAATAAAAGAATATATGAATGAAATGGCATGAGCAGAGCTTTGACAAGCCTGTTATTAGAAGGCACTATTCATGTTAGCATGCCAAATCTTTTTCCCTCTTCTGTTAGTTTTAGTTCTGAGACAAAAGGCCAAATACAAAGCACACATGCAACAAAAAGAATGTTCACAAATAACTTGTATTTGCACTATTAGCAATGGGATTTTAGTAGTAGAAAATGCAGCTTCCCTGCTGAGATAATTCTCTAGTCTGGGAGTTGAATTAGAGCAAGGCTTTCTTCTTTATGTTGTCTATATTTCTAAGCTGCATTACACGATTGGTCATGCTCCTCACTAAAATAGAAGAAGGAGAAGCAAAATAGATTTGAGAGATGATGAGTTTCATTTTAAAGTTTTTGTAACTGAGATTCTGTGGGGAAATCTGAATAGAGATCTTTATATGCATAGAGACTATTATGTATATGGAAATTTCTAAAGCTAATGTACTCCTATCATTAGCCTCTCAAACAAATTTTTCTATGTGCTAAAAATATTTTGTGCAACATGCCACAGCAATTGCCAATGCAGGTGTTTGCTCAAGAGCTATTTTTCAGTAAGGCCTTTTCTTATTATGTTTATAATGAAAACATAACAAAACAAATAAAGAGCAACTATCTTTTTATAAATGTTCTCTATCACTAATCACCATCTGATATTTTCTGTTATACTTATTTCTAAATGTCTTTCTCCCAATGTCAATAACTATACTGTGATTCTTAAAAATAAGGACTTGTATTCAATGCTATATCACTAATAGCTAATTTTGTCCTAGATATTTGACAGATGCTCATATTTTGTTACATGAATGAATTAATACTAAGTGTATTGTTAGTCTTTGACATTCTGTATATTTAATACATACCAAAACGATTACACCATTAGAAGAGAAAGCATATGATTCTAAAATTAATAAAAAACAATGTGACTAGGGTTGCCCTCAGTATTTGTGCCACATAAGCTAAAATGCAGCACTTATATATACACAAATATACAGAAAAGGAACAGATTTTATTTCTTATGAAAAATATTTACATATTAAAAATATTTTTTGGCACTCCTGGCAGAAAGAATGAGTAAAGCCTTGAAGCCAACCTGGTATTTTCAGCCTTAGGGAGACTATTGAAAGAAAAGTCTCAAATTTTGTATATTCCTTTCATCAGATATTCATTGCTTTTGGTTAAATTTGTTATAGAATTCTTTCTTGGACTGGAAATGCTTCTATAGTGTGCATATGTAAATATGAAAGCATGTATGAATATTTTTTTTTGTGGTTTTTGGGTCACACCCGGCAGTGCTCAGGGGTTACTCCTGGCTCCATGCTCAGAAATTGCTCCTGGCAGGCACGGGGGACCATATGGGACACTGGGATTCGAACCGATGATCTCTTGCATGAAAGGCAAACGCCTTACCTCCATGCTATCTCTCCAGCCCCCTGAATATTTGTTAATATTCTTCTGACATTAATTATCGAAGTATTTCCTCCAGAGAAGTGAAGAATATTGAGTGGAAGTTACTGATGAGTAATCTGCAGCTGAACAAATGCATTATAGATCATCTCACCAGGTTTCTCTCTTCTGGTTCCATTAATTGTTCTCAAATGCATTTATAAATAAAATTGTTATTTATAAATTGTTTATCAATTTTATATTTTATTTAAATTTTATAAATTGTTGTTTATAAACTTGTTATTTATAAACAAATTTGTTCAGAGCCAGAGAGGTGGTACAAGTGGTAAGATGTTTGCCTTTCATGTGTCTCCAATTGGTTCAATTCCTATGCTCATAGAACCATATGGAATTCCAGGGATCAAATCAGGTTAGCTTCTTGCAAGGGAAATACTTTAGTATTCTTCCAGCTTCACAATAAATTTTTAGATAAGAATCTTATTGAAATTTCTATTATCAGAGTAATTTTTGTTATTTTGTATATGGATGTAAGAGATGTGCTATACCTTAATAAACAAAATTTAGTTAATGGAACAGGCTTCTAAAAATCATTTCAAAACAGCTGAATCCAGAATCCATCTTTACATGCTAACTACAGTAAAAAAAATAGACTCTAGTGGAGTTGTAATTTAGAATTTAGTTTCCCCACAGCAACCTTTTTCCAGTTCAGTTCATTTGAAAAGCTTCATTTGTGTCATTATGCTTTTTGTTTTTTCTATCCCTAGTTAAATATTGTCTTAACCATCATATTACATGTTTTGATGATCTATTAATTTTTGAAGTGGGTGGAGAGTTGTTTTAGAGGAGGGGGTGTGCTGAGAAAATGGGGCTGGAGAGTGTTAGGTTGGAATGTTTAATTGCATGGAAACCTGTCTTTAACACTTTATCACTGTGACTGAAATAAAACAAACTTAAAAAATAATATTTCATTCTACAGGATAGTTTGGCACTGGAGGCAATCTAGGTATCTCTTGCTTTCTACTCCACATTTCTATCTTTTCTTTTCTTTTTGTGGATATAGTTTGCATTACTTTTACCTAGCAAAGCATTTTTTGTATTACCAATTGCCTATATTTTTTGATTTACTAATCATAGTTTTGAGAAAATCATACTTTGTTTGCATTTGCCGAGCCCTAGATAGTTTATGTTACAGATTATTGAAATCATTGAAAAGTGAGCATTTAAGTATTGACTTTTATATTTTATAAATGTTGGAGAATAATGAGAGTACTGTTAAAGTGAAATTATTTTTCCAAAGTACGTTGTTAGACCTATTTTATTTTATTTTATTTTTTTCTTTGGTTTTGGGGTCACACCCAGCAGTGCTCAGGTATTACTCCTGGCAGGCTCGGGGACCATATGGAATACCGGGTTTCGAACCAATGATCTTCTGCATGAAAGGTAGATGCTCTACCTCCATACTCTCACTTCGGCCCCCTTTTTATTTTAATAAAATATTTTAATTAGCTATTAATTTGCACAAGCATATTTTACATTTTTTAAATAAAATATTTTAATTAGGTATTAATTTGCACAAACATATTTTACATTGTTTTTTGTAAATATAATTTTTATTTTAATCATAGTGGCTTACATATCATTGACAATAATATTTTAGGTACATATTAACATAAAATCAGGGGAATTCCCATCACTGAATTATCCTCGCTCCACCTCCGTTCCCATCCTACCTCCCATATCCTCCTCCCTCATCCCCGGGGCTGCCAGAATAAATGGTCCCCTCTGTGCCTAGCTTACTACTTAGTGGTCCTACACTTGTTTGTTTTTTGTGCCTGCCTTATTTTCCGCTCTGATTGGGAGGGGGGACTAGATAGTTCAAGTTATGTGATTTTGTTTGAAGAAGAGAAAAGTAATAAACTGGGGAAAAAATTTAAATACACCAAAAATGGGCAGAGTCCTTTTGGAGGCTCTCATCCTAGGTTTGAGAGACGAAGGGGAAACACCACAACAGTAGACAAAGAGGTGTCAAATAAAATATCCAGTGAGCACTCCAACAATAAAGATAAGCACCATATAAAAGCCTTGGTCTTGAGATAAAAAAACATGGCAGAGCACATAAGGGAAAAAAGAAAAGAAAAAAAATAAATATGAATGGAGACAAAAACTTCAATATCTATACCAAAACAAAAAAATCTACAAAGACTAGATAAATAAATAAAAAAATTGTTTTGTGCATTTTTGCCTTTTTTTTCCTTTTTTCTTCCCTCCTGCACAGGTACAGTAAATATTGGGGTCATTTGAAAAGGAATTCCCTTGGCCTAAGAGATACACGGTTTCTCCACCCTTGAAGCATTTTGTCATGGGATTAACTATAGACTCCTTTCAGGTTCATTTACTCTCCTGTTCGTACTTTTGTGGTGTATGGAAGACTTCTGCTCAGTTGTGGGTGATAAAATCAGACCTTTGTATCTAGAGATCTCGGTATCTGCACAGGTCAGGGAGTGGAACTTATGATGGAGTTTTTCTTTGTGGTTCTAGAAGTTCTGTTCTCTCAGTGTCATTTTAATCCATCTTCTGTGGTTGGTGGTCTTGGTCTTTGTGCTGATCCTAGGATGGGGCCTGGGATAGCGTCTTTCGTTATGTTTCCAGAAGACCCTTTCCGTTGCAATTGTCTCAGACAGACCTCTGGAACTAGAGATCATGGTTGTTGTGCAACATTTTGTGTTGTTTTTAAAATGACACAAGATATGGAGTTCAAAGAAATGGAGTTTACATACGTGTATAATCAATGTAGCATTATAAATATATATATTTATATATATATACATTGCTATATATATATATACAGTGCTAATAGAATCTATGTTAGGAGCTATGAGGGAAATTGGTAATTATAACAATAAGATGAGGGGAAATATAATGCCGTTTTGACAGCAGATTGTTGGCACCTTAGTTCATTGCATTATAATTAAATTGTGTTTATATTTGCATTTTGGTTTTATATTGTTACTGAAAATTTTTTTTAGTTTAATTTTTTGGGCCACATCCAGCAAATCTGAGGGCTTATTCCTTTTTTGGCTCTCAGGAATACTCCTAGAACTCAGGGAACCTTATAGAACCATATGGGATTCCAGGTTGGCCTTGTGCAACACAAACACCTTTCCCAGTGAATTATCTTGGCCTAAAGAGGATATTTTTTAAGTAATTTTGTCTTGAATTTAAATCAACTTCAATCAAGATGATTTTTAATTGACCTAGTGGTCTTAACAAATTCATAATTTTATAGTTAAAATAATCTATCCATAGGTTGTTTCCTGTGAATGCAAGATCTTCTTAAGGAAACTATAAATTTACTCTATAAAAACATTTCCTAATTTTTATAGACTATCAATATAGGCACAAATATTATTTTTAGAGAAAATAATTTTTGTTATGTGGATGTTTTTTATTTTATTTTTTGAGATTCCTCAAGGCAATTGAATAAGTAGGCATTGAGTTGTGCTGGAAAATGCTTTGTCAGCTTACTAATGATGGACCTCTATTCATTGTTTTGTGTTGGCTTCCAAATATTAAAAAAATTTAATCTCTAATTAATTTTATCTAAGTTCTAGGAATGTAGTAGCTAATTTGAGAAATCAAGTGGGAAATTGCAAACCCTCGGTAATATAACTCATAAATTTATTGGTCAGTTCTATGGATGGATTTTTTTTAACAGCTCAATTTTAATTCACGTTTACATTGTCTTTTCTCTGATATATTTTTTCCATGGTAAATTTCAGTCCAATTTAATTTTACTACAATACACAGAAGATTCTTCTGAGAAAGGATAATTACTCTGGGCTATTTTGTATGGTATTTTTAGTTTACAGGGCAAAGAAAGAAAGAAGCTCTTAACTAATACAAATGTGTAGCTCCAGTGTGTCTTACAAATCCCTTTATGTTTTTATCCTGCTCTTTTCTTTCTTTGTCCTCTGATACAGATTAATAACAGATGTATCTTAGGCTGCCACCTGTCCCTGTTTATTTGAGATTATTCCAATTTATCATCTAGTTTTCTTACTACTGGTAATTATGGAAAGCTTATTTTGAAATCAGGTCGTGTGTGGAGAGACAGGGTGGAGTTTATTTGTAGTGTGCACTGCTTTGAATGTATGCTTAAGGCCATGGATTTCCAGTCCAGGATAAAAAAGATTCATATTATCTTTGAAATTGGATTCTTTCTAAATAATGTAGATATTACTGTATGATTTCTGTTGCAAAAGAGAGTTTACATGAATTAACATACACAAAATCTGAATATAATTACTGTTAAGAGTCCCACTTAAAAAGTTAAAAATGGAGGCATAGTGATAGTACGCGGACAATATGCATAGGTTCTATCTCCAGCACCTCATATTGTGTTCCCTAAGCCCTCCAGGACTGCTTCCTAAGCAAAGAATCTGGAATAAACCTAAGGACCACAAGGAGTACCAGCACCAACCTCCCGCCAAAAAGAAAAAGAAAGATGCTGGAGATAGTTGAGCAGAAAGAGCATTTGACTCGCCTGATGTCAACCTAGATTCAATTCTTCTCAGCACATATGGTCCGCCAAAACCAGCCAAAAGTTGTTCCTGATGCTTGAAGTTGTCCCTGAACCACAGAACCAGAAATAATCCCTGAGCACCACCAGGTTTAACCCAAACCCTCTCCTCACCAGAAAAATAAAGTTATTGTTGGAATAAAAGAAATACAATTTTTAATTAAAATATTTTTTATTACCCTCAGTGGTGCTCCAGGTTACTCCTGGTTCTTTGCAGAGAAATCACTCCTGAGAGCTTCTCGGACTATATGGTATACCAGGGATTGAATGTAGGTCTGCCACATGCAAGGCTAATGCCCGTCCCATTGTACTATCACTCTGGCCCTGAATAGAGTATTAAAGTTTTGGAACAGAGACAGAACAGGAGACAATGCACTTGCCTTATATTCCACTAAAAGTGATTTGAATCCTGAGCTCCACTTAAAGACATTCCTGAGCAGAGAAAATGAGTAAGCCCTGAGCACTGACTATTGGGTAACCCAACAGCAACAAAAATGACTAAAACTTTAATTGATTAAAAAATTATCTTTTGCTCCCTGAGTATATAATCAAAAGGTCCTAATTGGGCCCGAGTGGTGACACAGCGGTGAAGTGTTTGTCTCGCAAGCTGCTAATCTAGGACAGATCACGGTTTTATTCGCCGCTATCCCATATGGTCCCCCAAGCCAGGAGCTATTTCTGAGAGCATATCCAGGAGTAACCCCTGAACGTCACTGTGTGTGGCCCAAAAAACAAATAATAAAAAAAAGGTCCTAATTACATCCAGGTATTGTCCATAAGACCAAAGTTAAAAAAAATTTTTAAAGTTCAAATGCTCACCACTTCCGAGTATGGAAGGAATTGTAATAAGTTTTAAAATCACATTATAAAAAATGTCTGTCATATGAGTGTCCTTCTGAAATTAGTGCAAATGAATCTAGTAATTATTATTGTTTTAAGGTTCACATTTTGGAGTGTTGAAGGTCCGAAACACACCTGGCCTTTCCTAGATTCTATTACTGACTATTTGAGTGAATTTTTTTTAATGTTGGGCGACCATATAAAGAGCAGGGATTTGAACTAGGCAGAATAATGACCAGGCAAGTGTATTACCTCCTTCTCTGTCCTTCCTATTAAAATTTTCTTAAAATGCTTTAATAAATTGAATATTTAAAACATGTATATTAAAATTGTGATGTGAAATATCTAAGAATATATTATATTATTTTTTGATTTAGGAACTCTAATAAGCTGACATCTATTTATATGGAAATTTCAGTGTAGATGTTGTATATGTAAATCTTAATTATTTTTAGCATGTCTAATTTATAAGTGAATTAATACAGGAAGTCCATTATACATCACTGTATAAAATCCTACAATAATAGAAAAATAAATATATTTGTGTGAAAACATCAAATTATTTACCCTAAGTTTTATCTTAAGATATTGATTTTCAACATTTTACACATGTGGATTCATGGGATTAGGAGCAATATTTCACAATCATCCAAGGCAAATAAATGGTATTATTTATAATAATAATATCTTATTTTAAATTCTAATATTATAAAATAAAAGATTATTATTTATGCATACCAGAAGTGAAAGTCAATAGCTTATTTTTAGAACAATAGATATTATGGTATATTAGCTCTGGCCCATGCACCAATAGTTAACACTGGATTACAGGCTTATGTAAGTAAAAGTTATAATAGCACTCCATAACATATTTACTGAAAAGTGTACCCATTAAATTTGTAACAAGGTAAACAATTAAAACTATATGAGACTAGCTTTCTTTTATTCATTTTATGATCCCCCTTTCTTCAAGTTCTATTTCTCCAGATCCATTATAAATGTTGTCTATTTTATTTTGTTTGATTCTTATGCCAGTTAGGTGCCAGTTAAGAATACAAAAATCATGCAAGGTCTTTGAGAGAGGATTTGATATCTTTATTAAGCTGCTTTCATTCTGGTTTGAAGTAGAAAGAAAATGTTGTCCTTTTTAAAATCACATTCAATTTAGAAATTCTCTCTTATTCTAATTACAAGGTTCATCTCAAGACTGCTTGTGTGGTGGTTTTCTTTACTTTGAATTCTTTCATAATTGATTTTACTATGTTCACAGGTGCCGGTGTGTGCAAATATACAGTTGACCTAAATTTTAAGTTAGTAGACTCTTTTTGGACTTTATCAATGATATCATTTTACAAGTGGATATTCAGAGGAATAGTATAGGGAAATGCACTCTGACAAATTAGGAGGGGACACAAATAAGACAAGCACAGGATGATAGAATAATGAAATAAAAAATGTGTTCATCTTGTTGTATTTAAGTCTGATTAAGTTGCTAACACCAGGAGTCAGATTCTGTATGTTGAAAGACATGCCAACCCACCAGACTGCTACCTTTTTATTTGTTCCAATGCATTTTGGCATCTGCAGGCAAAATGCACTTTTTACCAAATGGCCACAAATCTGGGGATTCCCATAACTCCAACTGACATTTAATAATATATCAGATTGACACAGAGTACAAGAAAGTTCTCTACTTAAAATTGCAGTTTCATTCTAAAGAATGTAAACCAGCACCAAACAAAGGAATGATCTATGAGCATCTCAGATCCAGAGCTTCAGTTCATTGTCTTTTTGAAATCAGGAAACAACAAATTCTAGATACAATGACATGTTTACCAAATGAGAAGTTTCAGTGTCATAAATTTTTATTTATATTTATCCACTACTTATGAATGATTGAAATTGTTGGCCTTGTATTTTAATTCAAATTCAAATTTCTTCTCTTAAGTAGAATGCCTGTCTTAGATACATGCATGGGGTGGGGAAGTAGGGAGATAGGGCATCGGTGATGGGAATGTTGCACTGCTGAAGGGGTGTGTTCTTTTTCTGAATAAAAAACAACTATAATCATGTTTGTAATCATGGTGCTTAAATAAAGATATTATTAAAAAATTTCTTCTATTTCTGGAGATAAGGCCAGCTTAGAAGTCCCAAATGATTACAATCATTTGTCTTCTGGTGATCAGCTCCATCCTGACTACTCTGATAACTAAACAAGCAAGTTTATTTTAAGTGTCTTAGAAATAACAAAGACACTTATGTAAATTATTATGCCCCTCCCAATAGTTAGCATTAAACATCTAATTTTTAAACATAAAATTGTATGTGTATATGTATATACACATATCTTTTTGTTTGGTGGTCATACGTGGCAGAACTTAGGGCATACTCTTGTCTCTGCTCAGGGGACCATATCTGATGCTGGGGATGTAATCTAGGTTGTCCACATACAAGTTAAATCCCCTACATCTTAAACTATTGCTTCAGCCCTGAAGTGTATTTTTTCTTGATATGTACTTATTTATTTTACTAACAAGTAAGATTCTAACTTTTCAAATATGTTACCCTTTGAATAATGGGATGAATCTAAAGGTTTCACATGGTTTTGGAAACATGAATGCTCAAAATTTTGATATTTTGTTGTTGCAGTTTTTGGAAGTATTTTTGTATTTATCTATAGAAAGGACTTACTTTTTTTTTTTTTTTGTCTTTTCGGGCCACACTCGTTTGGTGCTCAGGGGTTATTCCTGGCTAAGCGCTCAGAAATTGCCCCTGGCTTGGGGGGACCATATGGGATACCGGGGGATCGAACCATGGTCCTGATCCTTGGCTAGCGCTTGCAAGGCAGACACCTTACCTCTAGCACCACCTTGCCGGCCCTGAGAGGACTTACTTTTACTCAAATTTTAATCATACAGTTATTTATATTTTATACATTTCTATACTTTGTTGGAAGACAGATCAGTCACTTATATTTCATAGAAAGAAATGGAGGCCCAGGGACAGAACATAGGTAAGGCATTTGCTTTGCACATGACTGTCCTGAGTTTGATCTTTGGCATCTCATATTGTTTCCTGAACCACACTAGGAATGATCCCTGAGTACAGAGCAGAAATAAGCCCCGAGAACTGCTGAGTGTGGCCCCCAAAATAAATCAAAATGTAGTCCCCCTGATGAAAGATAGTCTACTAATTCAAAATAAAATTTCAATAACTTTAGTCTGAGTAGGTTTAGCAAAGAAACTGTTGGAAGGGTCTGTAATGGTTATAATTTTGGAATAGCTCCATATTCATGGCCAGTGTTTCTAACATTTTTTTTGAATTTTCATAAGACAAAAATTTCTTCAGATAATCTCTTCAAAATTCCAATTTTCTAAATGACCCTGACTTAAATTTGACCATAATAAAAACAATGATCATATGCTTCTTGGTGGCAAGTTTGGTTACCATCTAAGTTTATATTAAGTATTGGGCATATAAAAATATAAATCCTAAATTTGGAGCAGCTGCTAATTACTTTATAAATACTTTATTAGAGTGCTATTGTTGCCATAAAAATTCTGTGTTCTGGGTGACTCATTCAACATAAATTATGTTCTCTCAATATTGGAATCTATAGTTGGATTGGATCTATATGTGAAAATTGTCCTATTTTTTTTTTTTTTTTTTTGGTTTTTGGTTTTTGGGCCACACCTGGCATTGCTCAGGGGTTACTCCTGGCTGTCTGCTCAGAAATAGCTCCTGGCAGGCACGGGGGACCATATGGGACACCGGGATTCGAACCAACCACCTTTGGTCCTGGATTGGCTGCTTGCAAGGCAAACGCCGCTGTGCTATCTCTCCGGGCCCAACTAATTTTTATCGTAGCTGATTTTCCCCATTATTTTCACATAGTTTCCTCATTTAACATATAATCATACTTTATAAGATCAAACTCATTGGATAGGGTTTATGTTAATAAACTTATTTTAACTTACTTGCCATTTCAGAGAACTTATATCTAAAGAGAATTATATTCTTAGGTATTATGAGTACAGATTTCAACACATAAAATTTGATATGTTTAATTCAGTCTATAACATCTATTAACTTGACTAGTTTTATAACATCTAGACAAGGTAGGCATGGGGCTATCCCATAAGCATGGCAATGAGGATAGAGTGTTTACTTCTCGTGCAGACAATGGAGGTTCTATCTTTTGGGACCCGATATGGTCTCCTGAGCACCTCCACAATAAATTGTTGAATGCAGAGTCAGGAGTAACGCTTGAATATTGCTGGGTGTAGCCCCCCAAAATAAAATGATAGGCATAAACATTATCCATTTTTACTAAGATGCACTTGTATAGATGGTTATATATATTGTTTAGTACAGATAACTAGTAATTCATGATGAAGCTTGGATTGAAATCCAGGTGATTTATCCCCAAAGTCTGTTTTTAATTAATATGCACTATTTTAGGGAGGCAATTCTGAAAGATCCCAGAATAAATCTTGTATGGTAACCAATGTTGTTTACCTTACTCAATAATCTTACACTGGTAATATTTTTATCTATGTACCATGATATACAATAGTATTAGTATTTATGGTTTAGAAATAAATATCATTTGACCAGTTGATAATTTTAGAAGAATATATTTGTACCATCCATAACATTAGTGCTACACGGGTACAGGTAAAATTATAGATTTAAAATTCCAATATACTTATACATAATTAGCATAGGCACAAAAACATGAAACCCTCAAATACTTGACTCAATGGCATTGCTGACATATTTCAAACAATATGAAAGAAGTATGTAATAGTCTAAAACTTTATCATGTCTACTTAATAA
The DNA here is from genome assembly GCF_024139225.1 of Suncus etruscus. Classification (NCBI taxonomy): domain Eukaryota; kingdom Metazoa; phylum Chordata; class Mammalia; order Eulipotyphla; family Soricidae; genus Suncus; species Suncus etruscus. The sequence continues at coordinate 108,402,426 of NC_064849.1, read as the reverse complement.
TGTAGAACAAGAATAGCATATCAGGAACCCCCCCAAAAAAGATTATATTTAAAATAAAGAAACTTCAATTATTTATTATTAGATTTACATGGTAAAGAAAATAAGAACCTTGTAACATATGAGGCTTGAGTTTAGTGTGAAGTGTATTGAATAAAGCTATTAGATGAGCAAAAATGAAAATTAAGTACAAAAAGAGACAAAGTTCCTAAGTCCCATAGGTGGACATCAGACATTAGATCAATTTGGATATTTGGTTTTGGAGTTGTGGATAGGAACTATGAAACATTGCCTCTACCTTCCAGTACATAAGCTCTAGGAGAGATTAGGTGGAAGATAAATATATCTTGTCATCTGGAATTTTGAGAATCAGTCAGAGTATGAGCATGAGCACTGGGGGAAAGAAGATAAGAGCCTTAGGAGGAACTTCTCAAACAGGGAAGAATTTATCAAAGCAAGTGTATTTCTGGGAGCAAAGAGACAATCGCATCTATTTTTGTATCTAAGTACTTGTCACTTCCTTAAATGATTAGGAAAGGATAGTTGATGACAACTAAGAGAATGACGAATGGATCGTGTGGTAGTGTATTGTCATTCAAGGGACTTTATATTGGAGAAAGTAAGAACTGTAGAGCTTACATATTATCATGGTAAGGTAGGTTTAATAAAATGAAAGAATTAAAAAGAAATTAAGCCATAAACAGAGAACAATAGTCTTGTCAAAATCATTTTGGGTCAAGAAAAGTTGGAAAGTATCAAACGTTCTCACTTTCTGTACTGACATTCAATTTCTTGGAATTTCTTAATAAAGAGGGACAGACTTGAGTAAGCATTTCAGCAAAATCAGAGGAGATTGAATTTTCTAGCAGCCAGCCACTTTATTAGCAATTAAATTTAATATTGCTTGCAATATTGAACTGTAGATGTAAGATGTAAGATAAGGGTAACTTAAAAATCTGAGTCACTAAGATTTGGTCACATGGCTATAAAATGCCTCTAAATTTTTCTTATTCTCGATTAAAAACAGTATGTAGGGGCGAGAGCCATAATGCAGAGTATGGGCATTTGCCTTGCATGTGGCCTACCTGGGTTCCATCCCAGGTACCACATATGGTGCCAGCACACAACCATGAGTATTACCTGAGCTCCACTGGGTGTGGCCCAAAAAATAAAAACCAAAAACAAAATTAAAAACAAAACTAAAACAAACCTACAATGTGTATAGTAGAATTTCTATGTGACATCTGCTAAGAGATATGAGCTCAATACATACATTACTTGTTAAAGAAAGCATATGGAAGAATATTGGTTTGATAGTTCAAGAGGATTTTATAGTAAGTATGTGTGTTCTTTTGTGTATATTTACATACATATGTTTTGGGGCCATGCCCCATGGTTCTCAGGACTTTTAGCTTTGCCCTGAGCTGTTGTGCCTGGCATTTTGGGAACTGAAATAGGGTATTGAGGATATAACTCAACCTAATCTAGTTCTGCCATCTACAAAGCAAGCACCTTACCTGCTGTTCTATATCTCTGGGCCTCTATGATCACATTTTAAGCACAATTTTGCTTTAGCAAATTTGTATTAATGATTTACAAAAAATTTAATAAATCCCAATATTGAATCCAATATACCAATATTTGTTGGTTTTCTACTGGTTGTCTTGAGGATGGTTTCAAAATCACAGATTTGATTGAACTGCAAATTATCTAATAACAATGTGTAGTTCAAAAGCTTTTTATTTTATGTGTTAATCAGGTTTTACTATCTACTAGAGAACACATTTTGTAGGGAAAAATGTAATTCTGTTACCTGGAATGAATCCCTTCTTTGATGAAATGTGAATTTGTTTATGTACAGTACTAACTCAATATTCCACTTGATTATTAATAGTCATATATATTCTGAAATTTAAGAGTTTCATGAAAAATACTTCAATATTAAATTTAGACAGGAATTTCCATATTTTCTCCTAATGAAAACTTCATTTACAATATCTTTGATCTCTAGCTAGTTTTGCACTTGAAGTATGGAAGATACCATTTTATAAGTTTGATTTCATATTTTTATGATAATAAGACAAGCTGTTCACTTAATTCTTAAAATTGTGTATTTCAGTTTATAAATAAAAGTGAATATATTATGTAATTACTGTAATATGAACATCTTATGTTGCATTTTATAGGGTCTTTTTAATTTTGAATGTGCTCAGCCCTTCCATGTTTTTTGACTTGAGAATTTAATCACTAACTAGATCTAACTCTTATTTAAGTATTGTTTCTTTAATTAAACCACTGCAAGAATAAGTTGCCAGTGTCATTGTAAACTATGCTAACTCAGTAAAAACCCATTTAAATTTTTTTTATATTTACTGTTAAAATGATTCATTTATATATTTACTTTAGAATTATCTTTTTCAGTGAAATGATTTTTCTTACTCATGTTTTGGTTGTAGTTGTTAGCATCTTTTAGTTCTGATATAGATAATCCTCCTTAACATTTCTTTTTTGTGTTTTGTTTCTGCGCCACACCAGGCAGAGCTCAGGGGCTAACTCCTAGCTCTGGGCTCAGAAGTTACTCTTGGCAGGCTTGGGGGACCATATGGGATGCGGGAAATCAAACTGAGGTCTTCTGGGGTTGGCGCTGTGCAAAGTAAATGCCTATTGCTGTACTATTGCCCCTGTTTCTCCTTAAACATTTCTTGACAGGCTCTATAGACAGGACACTCCTTCAGCAGTAATGAATTTCTTTAGCATTCTCTTATCTTTATACATTCTTAGTCTCTTCTTCAGTTCTGATTGTTAACCTTTCTGGATAAAACGTTACTTTTTTATTATTTATTTTATTTTATTTTTTTGGTTTTTGGGCCACACCCGGCTGAGCTCAGTGGTTACTCCTGGCTATCTGCTCAGAAATCGCTCCTGGCAGGCACGGGAACCATATAGGATACGGGATTCGAACCACCTTTGGTCCTGGGTCTGCCGCTTGCAAGGCAAACGCCCTACCCCTGTGCTATCTCTCCGGCCCCTTGATTGAAAGTTTTTTTCATTTCAGCATCTTAGTATTTCCATGCCATCCTCTATCTTCTAAAGTGTCTGTTAAAAAATAGGTGATAATTTTTTTAAAAAAGTTTCCATGTGACAAACTGCTTGTCTCTTATTACTTATAAGATCATCATTGTTCTCTTAACTTTTGCCGTTTTAATATGAAGTATCCCTGTGTGAATTTCTATAGGTTCTTTATATTTGGGACATGGATTTTTCTATATATGAGATATTTGGTTTCTTGTATTTGGAAAGTTCCAAAGATTATTTTATCAAATAATATTTCTGGACTTTCCTCTTTTGCCTTTTTCTTGGCTTTACTATTCTTTGTTATTTTCTAAGAAGTCTTTACTTACTTTTTTGTCCATAATGCTAATCTGTCTGGGTTAATTTTTATTAGTGTATTTTTCAGTTTACCTATCTTCTTTATTCTTGAATTCCATTGAATTATTTCTCTGTATATTTGTTTTATTGTCTATTATTTATCTTTTAGCTTGTTTATAGAATTATTAATTTTTTAGTTTAATCTTCTGAATTTGGTGAGGACCTCAGTATTTTTAACTAACAACTCTTTAATTTTATTGCATTCAACTTATGCCTATTTTCCCCAAGATTATTGTTTTACTCTTTTATTTGAAAATTGTTCTTTTGTTTCCATTTTACCTGAATTAGCAGTACTTCTTTTTGTGTATTAACCTGTACTGGATTCATGGTGATCGTTTTGTTCAAATGTTGACCTATGAAATAACAATGTAGTCATAATGTGCTATGACTACTTGCAGCCTACATATATAGTGCCTTGATAGAAAAAAATTAACATGTTTTTGTATTGCATAATTGTAAGAGTCACTAACAAATGAAAGGTTTTAATTGCAACTAAATAGTCAACTGTGTTGACTATTATATGGAAATCTTTTCTATTTTTTTCTTCATTTTTTTAACTAAAATGTATTTACAAAACTGTATAATGAAATCAGCATGTAAGGAAGAGGTAGTGCTGCTCAAACATTAAAATGCCAGTTCACCACACTGCAGTTAATGGAGAAGTCAGATTTAATGAAGCCTTAGCAGTTCTTCAGAGAAAAGTGATAGATTCACTAAGATGTTATTTATAGATCAGTCTTTTCCTTAGCCGAAGCTGAGATGCAAAATTTGAGAATGAATCTGCTTCATTTGGTTTATCTTGAAGAATACAGTTTAATTTTGAAATTTAACTAAATTTGGGGGAAGTAAAGGCCAGATACAGTGGATTGGTTCACAGTATATATATTTAATTTATTAAGACTATACTTTCAGGAATCATTTCTATAGTATGTATTTTAAATTTATTATGGCATATATATAAATTCAACAAACACTACGCCTTTTAAACATTTTATTGAGACACCAACAATGACAAAGGTACTGATATTTAAGTTTTATAAGCATATCATATTCCAAAACCAAACCCATCACTAGTGTCAACTTCCTTCCACCAATATCTACAGATTTCCCCCTGTTCTTTAACCTGCCTCCTTAATAGGAACATTTTTAAGCTTGGTTGCTATAGTTTGGACCTCATGCTTTTATTTTGTGGGTTCTGTGGTTCAGATAATTAAATATATCACATTTCTACATTTCCAGTGTGCCCTAGGCTTCTTGCTTCTGCTTTGTTACCTCCTTTCCTCTTCTGACTTCCTCCCTTGGTTTCTTTCCTGTTCTTCTATTCATTAGTTTAGTGACCCAGATAAGACTTGGACTAATTACAAACAGCAAACAATATACTATTTAAAATATAAGATTTTTGGTATATTTTGTATAATATTTTGTATTTTATATGTATTATATATTTGTTATGTTTTGTATCTACTATATATAGTATTATACATAATGCATAGTTTATCATCTTGTTGAAAATTTTCTCCACTAGCTCAAAATTACTGTTTTTATGATAAGTTCTTGATTTGTCAAGTTATCTTTCACAGTTACTAATGTATGGACATAAAAATAAAATGGCACATGATAGAAATAGATATTACTGCTCATTAAATTACATGAAAATAAATATCCTTTAGCAATTAATGTTCCTCCAATTTTTATTATAATTTATCTGTAATGTACTTCATTAGGTAGTATTTTATATTCTTTTGAAAAATAAAGATACTGCATATTAAAATTTCTGCCACTTTCTAATTTTCTATGCTTTTTTCAAGATTTTATTTCTGCGATGACATGGAATTTCTTGAAATTCCACTTTTTATTCAGTGCTTTAATTAAAAACTCACTGAGGTATTCTGTTTTATAAGACTATATATATGTTACAAGGGTATGTATTTATTTTTTTACTATATGTGTCTTAGAGTTAAGTGTTTAACTTCTTCATAATTTATGCTTTAATTAAAAATGAAATTACCTCCATAGTATCCATGCCAGTATTTGTTGGTTTGGAATGCATTTATTTATGTAAATGGCTCAGGGAGTTGTCACACCCAGCAACACTCAGGGTTTACTCTCGAGTCTGTGCTTAAGGATCACTACCAGAGAACCTAAGGTATCATATCTGGTGCCTGGCTTCAACCAAGGCTTACTGCATAAAAGGCAAGTATATTTTTTCTGCTGTATTATCTATCAGATCCATGGAATGAATTTATTGATATAATTCATACTGCAAAAATAATGTGATTTTATGTGTTTTATATAAAAGTAGATGTATATAGATAGTTACAAGAAGTGTTTATTTCCTTTGTTCATAGATTAGTTGATTATAATTATTTACCAATTCTGACAGGCCAACCTAGAAACTGAGCAGAAAATTCTGATAGTCAGAAATGCGTATCACAGACTAAGTGACTTCTTAATACTTAGGCTATTGGAGAAGATAAGTATAATCAATTGCGTAGAATACAAATATGAGTCAGAATTTTATGTAAGAATAGAGATAATAAATCACCATTCTGAGAATTAATCAGATATGTATGCATAAAGTGATGTAATTCTGTATATGGCTTTTCAAAATAGTATGATTCCTTTATTCTTTTCTAACAAGTGCAAAATCCACAGAAATGAAAATTAGCTGCAGCTGTGATTTTATGAATGGTTTCCTAGAAACTACATTGAAGGGAACTTCAATCCACAAATGTGTTTCATGATGTTCTTCTAAACCCATGCAGATGGGAGCTTTACGAATTTTCATCTTGCAGCCAAAGTACATTCAATATATTTTTGCATATGGCCACATTTTTACAGTTTAAGGTAATATTTAATTAACTGCCATCCATATGGAGTGAAAATATATATGTATATATATATATATAAAGTAGTAGTTCTACCTATGAAAATAAAAATATCTATTACAATATTTTTCCTCTTTTATTTTGATTTTCAGGGGGCAATGTATGGCTGTGTTCAGGGCTTTTCTTGGCTCACTTTTCACAGTGCTTGTAGGCCCATATGTGGTGCTTAAGATCAAACTGAGTTGATTGCATGCAGAAAATAGCACTACCATTTGGAGCATATTTACTGCAATTTATTTATTTGTTTATTTTTGTTTGGAGTCCATGTCTCCCATTACTTAGGGCTTACTTCTGCTCTGCACTCAGAGATTAATAATCCTGGCAGGGCTCAGAAGACCATATGTTATGCTGGTGCCACATCTGGATCAGCTTTGTTGAAGGGATCTGCTTACCTTCTCTCCTATCTACTGACCCAATGGCCTATAGTTTAAACACTATTCAATTCTTTAATTCAAATTTAATTGAATAAGTTGCAACACACATCATTATTACTTGAGTAGTTTTGGTCCAAATATTAAGATAATTTATGCATTCATTTTAAATTTAGAAGATTTTTAGGGAGAAAATATAATTTTGTATGAACAGATTAATAGTATATCTTAACCAATCATAGAATAAATTCTTATATACTAATTTTTCAGTGATAGAAAGAAGTGATGGTTATTGCTTGTAATACTGCACGACTCAAACATATTCAGGTACAATTTTCCTTTACAAATTTTCTGTTTTGACTGAGCAAAGGAACACAGAAAATGTAGTCAGGCTTTAGATAGAACTTATGTGAAGAAAATTTATATAGATAGATAATTGAAGATATTTTATATTTATAAAATTTGGGTTAAGAATACAGTGGTCTCACTCATCTATGGGTTTTAAGAAAAATGAAAGACACCCTTGTAATAATAATTTTCAGACACAAAAGAGAAAAGAGCTGGAAGTTCCAGCTCACCTCAGGAAGCTCACCACAAAGAGTGATGAGTTTAGTTAGAGAAATAACTACATTTTGAACTGTCCTAATATTGAGAATGTATGAGGGAAATGTAGAGCCTGTTTAGGGTACAGGCGGGGGTTGGGTGGGGAGGAGGGTGATTTGGGACTTGGGTGATGGGAATGTTGCACTGGTGATGGGTGGTGTTCCTTTTATGACTGAAACCCAAACACAATCATGTATGTAATCAAGGTGTTTAAATAAAAAAAAAATTAAAAAAAAAAAATAAAAAAAAAAAAAAAAAAAAGAATACAGTAAGTTCCTTAATTTAAACATTAATTGTTTTCTGAAATACAAGTTTTTTAGTTTTGCTTTTTGGGGTCAGACCCAGCAGCACTCCTGAGTTACTCCTGGGTCTCTGCTCAGAAGTCTCTCCTGGCAGTATCAGGAGATTGTGTGCGATGCCAAACTCGAGTCTGTCTCGGGTTGCTGCATGCAAGGCAAATGCCCTACCACTGTGCTTTTGCTCCAGCCCTAAAATACAATGTATAATGGAACAACAATTTTATGCTCTAGACATCACTGCATTGTATATCTTATATATATATAATATATATATATATATCTTAGATGAAGGCATTGAATTTTTACTTACCATATTTTAGATGAAATATGTCCTTGATAAATTTCAAAATGCTTGTTACACAGATAGAAGATCCATAATATTACAGCAACCAAAGAAAATTCTTCAAATACAAAGAGATTTATTTCAATAAACACTGATGCATTTGTGTTCAAATCATCAAAACAAAAAGCAGTACTCATAGGAAGTTTCCCCAGGTTGTGTAGGGAGACTTTTAATTTGATTTTACAATCTAATTCAACAAATGCATACTAAGTCTACTATTTTGTATGCTTTAGTCAATACCTGACATTTTACCTTAATGTAAATACCTAATTCTTATCCAGCATATTAAGCCTGCATATTAAAAATCAGAAAACATAAATGTGCAACTATAGATGAGGAGTTTTTACTATTACTTTTCTATTATTTACTTTTCTCTCTGTAACTTATGAAACCATTTTGTATAATTTGTGAAAGTGTTCTCTTGGTGCTGGAGTGATAGCATAGTGGGTAGGGTGCTTGCATTGCATGTGGCCTCCCGGGTTCAGAAACCGGCATCCCATATGGTTCTCTGAGACCTCCAGGAGTGATTACTGAGTGCACACAAAGAGTAACCTCTGAGCACTGCCATATATAGTCTAAAATTAAAAAAAAAATGTTTGTTATACCCTGTTAAAATGGCTAGAGTTATTTAAAGCTGAGTTAAAACTGAGAAAAAGTAATATTCATTCCTTTACTCAATATGAAAAAGCCATTACTAAATATGATCTATAAGGTTGTTTTCAAAGGATAATAATCCCTATATGGAGATTAACAAACAAGCAAAATAATGTGAAAGAATGCAAAGCAGAAATTTTAAGTGTTCAAAAGAGATATGAAAGTTGAATGTCAGGGCCGGAGCAGTGGCGCAAGCAGTAAGGTGTCTGCCTTGCCTGCACTAGCCTAGGATAAACTGTGGTTCAATCCTCTGGCGTCTTATATGGTCTCCCATGCCAGGAGCAATTTCTAAGCACATAGCCAGGAGTAACCCCTGAGCATCAATGGGTGTGCTCCCCACAAAAAAAAAAAAAAACCAACAAACTAGAAAGTTGAATGTCTTTAATAAACAAAAATGTTTTTTTTTCTGGGGGCCAACAAAATAGTACAAATGATGAGGCACTTATTTCACATATGCTGAACCATATTTAATACCCATCATTTCATATGGTTCCTCCTAAACTCACCAGGCATTAGCTCCAAGAACAGACCTAGCATTGCCTCTCTTGCTTTCTCTCTAGAACCCAACTGGTTTTTTTTGTTTTTTTTTTTTATTTTTTTTTTTTAGAAAGAAAGTGATTAGTTAACAGTAGTGTGGAAGTTTACAGTATTCCAATGTTTTACACCAAGATTATCTTAATTTATTTTTCTATTATATAGTCACTGTAACTATTGGAAGAAAATTTTGTCTTTAGCATATATTGATTTAATTGTTTTCTAGATTAAATGCAAATAATAATTTAAATATACATAAATACATAAATTTCAAACCTTTCTATTTTATAGACAAAAAAATAAATTAGAAGAAAATTTTTGGAGGCTAGGGAGATAGTATAGTACAATACAATGGATAGAGTACTTGCCTTCCACTGTTTGATCAAACTGTTTGCCAAACCGTTTGATCCCCAGCAATCCATATTGTTTCCTGAGCCTGGCCAGGTTTATCTCTGAGAACAAAGCCAGGATTACAACCAGTTGTTGTCCCCCCTCCCAAAAAAATACTTAGCATTTATACACATAGAAAATATTTTTTCTTAATCATTCTTCAATGAAGTAGATGTTTATTATATCTTTAAAGGAACATACCAACAACTTTCCAGTCTAGCTTTTCTATTCAAACTGAGGTTTATCTTAAAGACTTTATGTTATTTGGGGACAGATATTATGTTGGTGTAGGCTAAATTGTTTTATAGGACAACCTTTGTTCCATCACTGGCACCACTTATCTTCCAGATATCGCGAAGGTGAGTGATTGAGCTCTCAAGAAGTGAAATGCCTTTGTATTCTTCAGGGTGCTAGATTCCAGGTAATACAATATTCTCAGCTCTTGACATTGATTCTCAATTGAATTAAAAGATAATTACTGGAAGGGGTTGCTGTACCTACTGAGAAATGTTTGAAAGCCACTCTGAACCCCTCCTTACCCCAAAACTTGAGTTAGGTTATTTTGTGCCATACAAAAAGTTACACCAGAGGTATTTGAACTAGAATGGTGGAAACATAAGAATGATCATTTTACTAGTTATTTATGCCTAAAAACTTAATTCATAATATATAGTGCATATATAATTAATTAAATTAATAAGAGTCCGGGATGGGGCTGGGTGGTGGTGGATGGATGCTGAGGCCTTTCTTGACCAGTCTGGGCACCTGCCAGCGGGTCTTCTGGTTCAGGGTAGTGGCAAGAAAATGACCCACAGCAGTCAGGTTTCAGGAGGCATGAAACTTTATTAAAGGTCCTAGCCACGATGTGTGGTTTCTAAGCTAAACATTTAAGTAGGCTCCATAGATGCCCTACATCTAATCCAGTCCTGGGTCCTTCTCCTAAGGCATCTTTCACTGAATCTCTTTCAATCTCCTTTCCACCCTTTGTTACTCTCTGTAGACTCTTCCCAGAAGTGGGCAGGTAAGATTAGCATTTAGACTAGAGAGGAGTGACAGTGCATATTATATTTTTAGTACTATGTTCTGACTTTTGCCATATATATTGTTAACCAATCGAACATGCTCCAATAGCAACTGGAATCTGTTTTCTGTGGAGCAAATCTCCAATTGCTAAACCGTACCCTATTTGAAATGGCTAGAGCATTTTCTTGTAAGTGATGTTGTTCAATATCTCAGTGTAATAGCTTTCCCCAATTTCATTAAGATCTGATTTCAGCTAAGCTCTGTTGGAAACACAGAACTAAAAAAAAAAAAAAAACGTGGAAGAAATCCTGTCACTGTAAAATATAAAAACCAACACAGCCCTCTCGGGTGACTTCCTCCAGCCTATTGCTTGTTATAGTCTTTGCTAAATTTATTAGAGAGCACTTAGTTTTCTAACAGAGAACTGTTGTAGTTCTACTCACAGTCACAGCTGTAGTCACACACTTAAATAACATCTCAGAGCTACCAGAGAGATGCCTCCAAAGGACTATTCATTATAAGATCTTGTTTTTTTAGGATTAGTGCTTCTTTTATTTAAAGAAGCACTACATTTGTGATAAGGTTCATAAGGAAAAAGATCAAAAATAAAAAAAATTAAAAATATGACATATGACAGAATAATATGACAAGATATAATAGAAGATACCAAGAGCCCACATACAAGGGAATTAATTAATTACTCATTGGTAAATTAATTAACAAAGGGATTTAGGACATTGGAAATGTTGCACTTCTGAAGGGTGGTATTCTGTTTATGACTGAAACCCAAATACAATCATGCTTATAATCATGGTACTTAATGATTTTATTTTTTTAAAAAAAGAAAGAAAATAACTGTCTATTTTACACAATAACTCTTATTGTTATTAACTCTTAATAACTTCAGTCTAACTGTGCACATTTAGAAAGAAAAGTATCAGTCTCCATGTGAATCATTAGAGAGGAAAATATTAAAGAGGAAATCTGTAGTGCTGTTGTGTATAACAACATATTTGCAAGTATTGCTATCTATGCTAAAAGTAACTAAAAAAACCATGACACTAAAACCTTAACTAAAATTTTCTCATTCTTTGGAATATTATGTCCGGCACAATGAAACTGTAATATTTAGGGAAATGGGAAGATCAACTACAGTCTTCCTCAGAAATTTTATTTTTAACCTTTTAAAATATATTTTTAATAATTTTAATATGTTTTGCTTTTTTAATATTTTAATAATTTATTAATTTTTTTGCTTTTTTAATAATTTATTAAATAAATTTATATTTCTTGCACATTTGTTCTGTAATAATACTGATAAGCAATTATGTTTAATAACCAAGCTTATAAAAGTATAATGCCTGGTATTGCTCAAGATTTACTGAGGCTCTGTTGTCAGAGATCAATCACTCCTGGCAGAGAGTGAGGTGGTAGGGATTAAATCTGAGTAGGCTGTGTTCAAGGCAAATCCTCTACTTGCTGTCCTGTTTCACTACTGCCCCCAGTATAATATGTAAAAATCTTCAAATACAGTATGCATAGTTAAAAACATTTGAGTTTTTAATTAAATTTAAATTTAAAAACTTGAGTTTTTCTTTTAGCAACTAAAGAAATTATGTCTAAACAATCAAATAAATTTAGTGCTTAAACAACTAAACTAGAAATTTAGTTAAGTAACTAGTTAGTTGATTAAGTAACTATTTGAGTAAAGAAATTATGTATTGACTGGCTGAAGATATTATACAGTAGATACTGTGCTTGTCTTCCACACAGCTCAAACCAGAAATTTCTTAGAATAATGTAGCAATATGCTGTGTATAAATTCTTGTCTTTAAATAATGGAATTGAGCCTACAAATAGTTATTTTACTTTTTTTGTACTTTCACCTTTCCTATTTTACACTTGTTAATTTGTAGGACTCAACTTAAGTAAGGAGACTAGGTGGCTATACTGTCAATTAATTGTCAGTCATTCAGGCCTGAGGTTTAATGCAAAGACCTGGGCTTGAAATGCTGCTAAGAATCTGGAGTGCTGAGGATACCCAGGCCATTCTTATGGTGCTGAAATTCTTCATGTTTTCAGAGCCTTTCATATCTGTATAAGGGGGTATCTTCTACACCATCTTCCAACCACTATATATGTTAAGTTTATAGTTGAGCATTTTCATTTTTATAGATAAATCACAGAGATAAAAGAAAAGAAAAACCAATTTTTAATATTCTTTGTCAGAGACTACATGATTTAATTCTCAAACCTAAGACAAATATATAATATGTAATATATCAACATATTATGTACATGTATATTTAATTTCTGTTTAAGACAAAGATGCTGATGTTTCCAGGATTTAGAAAAATATCGGAGGCCAGTGCAGTGGCACAAGTAGTAGGGCATCTGCCTTGCATGCGCTAATCTAGGACAGACTGTGGTTCTATCCCCCAGCATTCCATATAGTTCCCCAAGCCAGGAGCAATTTCTGAGGGCATAGCCAGGAATAGCCCCTGACCGTCACAGGGTGTGGTCCAAAAACCAAAAAAAAAAAAAATAGAAAAAGGAGAGAAGAGGTAAAAAAAATACTAAATTTTATATCTCAACTTGTTGACTCATATGCCTTTCCTAAGTTGCTCTAAGATTCCTAAAGGATGGGAAAAAAGAAACATTAATATTGTATGGAAGAGGATTCACTCTCTGAATCTTGGAAACTAGAATTCTCTCTAACTACTCCAAATCTTGGCCTATTCTGAGTTAATTAAGTAGCCTTGATTTATTCATTCTCAAGAATGATGAACATTTTAATTGGTGTGCACATATGTATTCATAAATATACATACTATTAAGCTAACTATATAATTTGTTGGATTGTTTACATTGCCTTGATAATTCAGGTTTCACCTGATTTCTTCTGAAATTAAAATGTCAGATATTGTCATTAAATATTGTGGTGAGCGCATGTGCTTAGACTTAGTAATTTTATTAGATATTTATAAAGGACATGGTATAAAACACTAAAGTTATATTAAATTTCACATCCTGGTTCTGCCACTTATTAACTATGTCACTTTGGGAAAATGATTAAGAATCATAAAAGTTTACTCCATAAAAATCCAAATTAAAATCTCCCAAGGGGACAGATAGCACAATGGTACGGCATTTGCCCTGCACACAGCTGACTTATGACAGATTTCTGAATTTCATATGGTCCCCCTAGTCTGCGAGGAGCAATTTCTGAGCTCAGATCCAGGAGTAACCCCTGAGTGCCCCAGGTGTGGTACAACAAACACAACAATAACAACAAATAAAATAAAATTTCACTTAACAAGATAGTTGGATGTAATATTGATATGTACTCATTTAGTATCCAAGATATTTAAATAATATGGGGAGGAGGGAGACTTGGGACATTGGTGATGGGAATGTTGCACTGGTGATAGGTGGTGTTCTTTACATGACTGAAACCCAAACACAATCATGTATGTAATTAAGGTGTTTAAATAAATTAAAAAAAATAAAAAAAATAAATATAGAAGATGTAGAATTGAAATATTTATCTCATAGCAATTAGTTGACCCTTATTTTGAGAGAAAATAAATTATGCTTATATAACTTATTAAATTATATTAACTTATAAATGCAAGGGGCCAGAGCATTGGCACACGTGGTAGGGCATTTACCTTGCATGTGCTAACCAAGGACAGACTGCTGTTTGATCACCTGGCATCTCATATGATCCCCCAAGCCAGGAGTGATTTCTGAGTATATAGCCAGGAGTAAATCCTGAGCATCACCAGATATGGCCCAAAAACTTCTCCGTCTCTCTCTCTCTCTCTCTCTCTCTCTCTCTCTCTCTCTCTCTCTCTCTCTCTCTCTCTCTCTCTCTCTCTCTCTGTCTCTCTCTGTCTCTCTCTCTCTCTCTCTCTCTCTCTCTCTATATATATATATATATATATATATATGGAAGCCTTCTAGAGAAATAAGACATAAATTGGAATAACAAGATCATTTTTTAAATCTTTTTTGGAAAAAATATTGAAACTTCTCAGAAAACTAGTAATTAAGCTTCCTATGACTCAGAAATTCAAAGTAAGGGCATCTACATCCAGGGTCCAAAAACTCTTTAGAAAAGAAATTTGCTCTCCTATATTCATCACAGAAATTATCAGTAAAACAAAAATTTAATACAATTCTAGTGTCCACTAACAAGGGACTAGGTAGAGAAACTGGTACAAATTGGAATATTATGCAGTTTGAGGAAAAGATGATATCATGTGGCTTGCTACTACATGGATAGATCTGGAGAGCATTGTTATGCTAAGTTAGGAAAGAGTCAGAAGGATCTTTTCATATGTAAAATATAACATATAGAATAACAAGTGTTATAAGATAATAAAAACTGGGGCCCGCAAGGTGGCGCTAGAGATAAGGTGTCTGCCTTGCAAGCTCTAGCCAAGGAAGGAAAGGTGTTCGAGCCCCCGACGTCCCATATGGTCCCCCCAAGCCAGAGGCAATTTCTGAGAGCTTAGCCAGGAGTAACCCTTGAGCATCATCCGGGTGTGGCCGGAACCCCCCCCCCAAATAAATAAAGACAATAAAAACTGACAATGGGTCTTTAGTAGGAGGCTTACTATAGTCAGGGAAATGGGGAGGGCATTGAGACTATGGTAGATAGAAGAAGACATTCTAGTTGCAGTGTCTACTGCTGAAATGTTCTATGCATAATACCCTGGAATTAACAATATTGTGAACTTTTCCAAATTGTTAAATATATCATTAAGAACCCTGAATTGACCCTAAAATATTCTATATTATATGGCCAAATAAGAACTAAATTGCATAATAAAGGTTAAACATGAATTAAAAGAAATAAAACATGAGAGATAGAAAGGTGCTTGCCTACATGTGTTTGACCCACATTCCATCCCTGGCACCATTTGGTCCCCAGACACCTCTAGGAATAATGATTTTAGAGCAGCTATTACATTTTTAAGGACTTAAAGGCAAACAAACACATAATAAATGAGCACATAGGGGCCAGACAGATGGTGCTAAAGGTAAGGTCTGCCTTACAAGTGCTAGCCCAGGATGGATCGCTTTTTGATCCCCCAGTGTCCCATATGGTCTTCCCAAGCCAGGGGTGACTTCTGAGCACATAGCCAGAGAAACCCTGAAGCATCAGATATGTGTGGCCCAAAAAACAAATAAATAAGCACCGGTAGAATTTCCTCAGAAAAGTACAAAATTTAAAGAATGCAATGGGATTTCTGAAGAAAAAATTAGTTCCGGAAGGAAATCTCTTCATATATATAAGAGAAACCTGGAAGTGATGTTAAAGAAATGTCATTGTCTTCAAGATGAGTTTAGTCCAATTATATTTGAAGAGTATCTCAACATTTCAAGTATAATATACTTGGATATATAGAACAAGATTAGAAGGAATTGAGTCAGCTAAAAACATTGAAGAATCATTAGCTGGCCATCCTCAGGTACCTCAATCTGCAGATACAAGAATGTAAAGCAAAGTAAAAATGATGACTTCAACAATGGCAGAACATTACTCTTAGCTCATAATAAGAATGCCAAAGTTGTACTTTACAGAGCAAAATTTTGAAATTACATAGCAAGTAAGGGGGGGAAATGTGTCAACTAGAATTAGATTTATCTGTATATATGAATGAAAATATATGAATAGTTAAGAAAACATGAATTTTAGAAGTTTCATCCTTGTAGTACCATATACAAGGTATGAAAAGCAATTATTCTAGTGGGAAATGGTATCTAAAATTCAGATCTATATGAAGGAATAAGATTACCTGAAAATATTAACACATTAACACCAATGATACAATTAAGTTACATTCAAATCTGAGAAACTGGTGATATGTGTCAGTGTGAATATTAAAAATAATCAACATATATTGTATGGGATAAACATATATATGTATATGTACATGTATTCTTTTTACATCATCTTTTTCACCTTTAATTTTAAAATACAATTATATAAAATTGATGCTAAAATATCTATTGCAAATCAGGGAGATTTATTTAATTTTGCATTGTACTTATGAATAAAAGGTTTTTTCTCAGTTGTGAGCCACTCTCATGGCATTCAGGGTTTATGCCTGATTCTGGATTTAGAGATTACTCCTGCCAAATTCAGAGGACCATATGAAGAGGATTGAAGATAGGCCAGCTGCAGGCAAGGCATAGGGCATACCTGCTTTACTATTACTTTGAGTCCTGAATGAAGAGTTTTATTTCTTTATATTTAATTTAAAAAATTATCTATATTGGGTATATGAATATATTTTCAACGATTGTACAGTTCAGAGACAAAAATATTTGTTATGTTATGAGTTCCAGTTTATTTTGAATTTTATTATTATTTTTTTAACCCTTATCCAGTGTTATCTTTCCAGTATCCCCCCATTTCTCTCATCCATTCCAACCTCCTGCCTGACTCTGAAATAGGTATTCTGCTTCTCACTCATTATCATTGTCCTGGTAGTTGTCATTGATGTGAACTGGTCCTCCTGGCATTCAGTTGTATTGTCTCTGGATTTTACTGCCATACTATCTTTTTTTTTCTTCTATCCTCAGATGAATGAGACTATTCTATGTATATCTCTTTCCCTCTGTCTCATTTCTATTAGCATAAAAATCTTCAGATCCATTCATTTATAGGCAAATTTTATGACTTCATTTTTCCATTGTGTATATGTATCACAGATTCTTTAGCTACTCATCTTTTGTTGGGCATGAGTTGTTTCCAGGTTCTGGCCATTATAAATAGTTCTGTGATAGATATAGGGGTGCAGAGGGCATTTTTGTATTATATTTTGTATTCCTAGGGTATATTGATAGAAGTGGTATTGCTGGATCATTATAGGAATTCACTTTCCAGCTTTATGAGGTATATCCTTATTATTTTCCAGAAAAACTGAACTAGACAGCATTTCCACCAGTAGTAATTATTCCTCACATCCCTATCAATTGTTGTTGTTTTTTGTGATTTGTGCCAGTCTCTGTGGTGTGAGGAAACACCTCACTGTTGTTTTGATTTTCATTTCCCTGATCATTACTGATGTGGATCATTTTATCATGTGTCTTTTGGTCATCTTTATTTCTTCTTTGAGGAAATGTCTGTTCATTTCTTCTCTCCATTTTTGGTAGGGTTATTTTTTTCTCTGGTTAAGTTCTGTTAGTATCTTGTATATCTTGGATATCAGCCCTTCATCTGATGAGTATTGGGTGAATAATTTCTCCCATTCAGTGAGAAGCATTTGCATCCTAGTTACTGTTTCCTTTGAGGTGCAGAGGCTTCTCATTTTAATGTTGTCCCACTTATTTTTTTTAATCTTTGCTTCCACTTGTTTGGATAGTGATGTTTCCTACTTGAAGATCCCTTTAGTTTCAATGTCATGGAGTGCTTTTCCTGTGTTTTCTTCTGTATATCATATAGTTTTAGGTATGATATCAAGGTTTTTATCCATTTTGATTAGACCTTTGTGCATGGTGTTTAGAGGTCTTAGTTTGCTTTTTAGCATGTGGTTTGCCAGGTATCACAACACTTCTGTTGAAAAGGCTTTCCTTGCTCCATTTTGAGTTTCTTGCCCCTTTATCAAAGTTTAATCGGTTGTATACCTAGGTGGTCAGTCTCAGAATACTCAAGTCTATTCAATTGACCTGAAAGCCTTATTTATTTATTTGCTTTTGAGGACACACCCAGGTGCACTCAGTGGTTACTCCTGGCTCTGCACTCATAAATCGCTCCTGACAGTCTTGGGGTCTATAAGGTATGCTGGGATTGAACCTGGTTGTCCACATGCAAGAAAAATGCCCTACTGCTATGCTATGTCTCCAGCCCCTGAACATCTGTCTTTATTCTAATAGCATGCTGTTTTGGTAACAATCTCTTTTTAATACAATTTAAAGTTGGGGAAAGTGGTGCCCCCTATTTTCCTAAGGATTGGTTTATCAATTCATGAGTATTTACTATTCCAAATTAATTTCAGGAGTTTTTGACCATCTTCTTTGAAAAATATAATGGGTATTTTTAAAGGGATTGCTTTAAACCTGCACAATCCTTAGGGAAGTATTTCCATTTTAATATTGATCCTCCCATTTTATGAACAGTGTATTTGCCTCCATTTTCTTATGTCCTTTTTTATTTCTGGAGGCAGTGTTTTATAGTTTTCATTTTATAGTTTCTTCACCTCTTTATTTAAGTTAATACCACTGTATTTGAGTTTCTGTGGTACTATTGGGACTGAGATTGTTTTTGGTAATATCTATTTCTTCTTTAACATTATTTGTATATAAGAATTGAGTTTTGTGAGTCAATTTTGTAGCCTGCAACTTTGCTATTAAAATATATTGCTTTTTGCTAGTCTTTAGGATTTATTAAATATAGTATTATTGTTATCTGCAAACAGTGAGAGCTTGATTTCTTCCTTTCCTATCTGTATGCCCTTGATATCTTTTTCTTGCCTAATTGCTATAGCAAGTACTTCCAGTAATATTTTGAATAGTAGTGGCAAGAAGAGGAAATCTTTTCTTGTGGCATATTTTAGAGGAAAGAGTTTCAGTTTTTTTCCATAAAATAAATAATATTGTCATGGACTTGAGTTAAATGACCTTGATTATTTTGAGAAAAGTTCTGTTCATTTCCATCTTCTTGAGAGTTTTTTTTAACATGAATGGATATTGTACATTATTAAATGCTTTCTCTGCATCTATTGATATGATCATATGGTTTTTTGATATGGTGTATGACATTGATAGATTTGTGTACGTTAAACCAGCCTTATATCTCTGGGTTTAATCATACTTGATCATGGTGTATGACCTTGATGTTGGATCCTATTTGCTAGAATTTTTGTTGAGAATATTTGATCTGTGTTTATCTTTGATTTTGGTCTTTAATTCTCTCTCTCTCTTTGTGTGTGTGTGTGTGTGTGTGTGTGTGTGTGTGTGTGTGTGTGTATGGCATCTCAGTGTGCTTTTGGTATCAAGATGATGTAAGCTTTGTAAAGAATGTTTAGGAGTCTTTCTGTTTCTTTAATTTTTAGAAGAGCCTGAAGAAGATTGGAAGTAGATTCTCTTAACAGAATTGAAGTTATTTACTAATGATTGAATCCATCTAGGCCTGGGCCTTTATTTTTGGGAAGACTTTGATTACCATTTTGCTTTCCTCAGTAGTAATAGGTCTGTTTACATAGGCATGATTATCTTTTTTTAACCTTAGTAACTACAAGTCCAAGAATT